>NC_140502.1:24776734-24784234 GCF_964271855.1 Acomys minous | reverse complement strand
AGTGCTTGCTCCGGGGCGTCCTTCCGTGTCTCCTAACCCAGACCCTTCTTACACTCAGTCTTTCCTGTATCTGGGCTGGTACATGGTGATGTCCCTCCTGGGACACTACAATAACTTCTTCTTCGCTGCCCACCTCCTGGACATCGCCATGGGAGTCAAGACGCTGCGCACCATCCTCTCGTCTGTCACCCACAACGGAAAGCAGGTGCGGAGGGGGCCCGCGTGGAAAGCGGGGAGTGGCAGAGGGGGAGGGGAGGGGATCAAGAGCTACGGAGGAAGAGGGCATGATAGCGTGGGAGAGGGTAGATGCGAGCGGGGGTCCTATCTGAAGGGCAGGGTCAAGGGGAAGACATCGGAGAAGTGGGGCTTCCTGGGAGGGGAGGGGCTTCCTGGGAGGGGCGGGGCTCCCTGGGAGGGGAGGGGCTTCCTGGGCGGGGAGGGGCTTCCTGGGCGAGGAGGGACATGGTAATCTGGCAGGGTCTTTGGTTAGTTTTTTTTGTGGCGCGATTATTTGAGCTGCGCCTCTCTGGGTAGCCCTGACTGTCCTGGAACTAGCTCTTTAGACCGGGCTGGCCTCGAACTCATAGAGATCCACCTGCCTCTGCCTCCCAAGGGCTGGGATTAAAGGCACACGCCACCACTGCCTGGCCTAGGGAATGCTGGGAAATGGAGAGCCAAACTTATGGTACCTCGAATTTAAAGAAGCAGAGAGTTGAGGGCCCTGGGTAGACGGCGCGCAGGGCTGACCAGTGCCCGCCTGTCCCCAGCTGGTGATGACTGTGGGGCTCCTAGCTGTGGTGGTGTACTTGTACACCGTGGTGGCCTTCAACTTCTTCCGCAAATTCTACAACAAGAGCGAAGACGAGGACGAACCAGACATGAAGTGTGACGACATGATGACGGTGAGCCCCTCCCCCATCCCCTCCTCCGCCCCCTCCCCCTCCCCTCCCCCACCCCCACCCCCACCCCGCCGGCTTGGAAATCACTAAAGTGTCTATCGCTGTGGTGAAACACCGTGACCAAAAGCAGCTGGAGGAGGAAAGGGTTCGTTTCACTCGCAGTTCCCCATAGCAACAGTTCAGCGAAAAAAGCGGTGATGGCAGAGCCTCGAGCGCGGCTAGAGCTGACGCAGGAGCTGTGGAGGGGGCGCTGCTCACTGGCTTGCTCCCCATGGCTTGCTCAGCCTGCTTGCTTGTAGAACCCCCCCAGGACCCCCAGGCCAGGGATGGAACCACCGACAAATGAGCTGGACCCTCCCCCATCAATCTAAGTAAGAAAATGCAAGCCAGGCTTGGTGGCACAGGCCTTTAATTCCAGCACGCGGGAGGCAGAGGCAGGTGGATCGCTGTGAGTTCGAGGCCAGCCTGGTCTACAAAGCGAGTCCAGGACAGCCAGGGCTACACAGAGAAACCCTGTCTCAAAAAACTGAAAGAAGGGGCTGGTGAGATGACTGTTCTTTCAGAGGACCAGGGTTCAATTCCCAGCACGCCACATGGCAGCTCACAACTGTCTGTAAGTCGAAGATCTGACACCCTGCCATAGACATATACGCAAGCACATAAAAATGAAAATAAAAAAATTTTTTTTTGGTTTTTCGAGACGGGGTTTCTCTGTGTAGCCTTGGCCATCCTGGACTCGCTCTGTAGACCAGGCTGGCCTCGAACTCACAGCGATCCGCCTGCCTCTGCCTCCCGTGTGCTGGGATTAAAGGTGTGCGCCACCACGCCTGGCTAATAAATAAATTTTTTAAACTGAAAGAAAATACAAAAAAAAAGAAAAAGAAAAAGAAAGAAAGAAAGAAAAAAAAGAAAAAGAAAGAAAGAAAGAAAGAAGGAAGCAGCAGCTGGGTGTTGGTGCTGCAAGCTTTTTTAATCCCAAGGGAGGCAGAGGCAGGTGGATCTCTGAGTACCTCGCTAGCCAGGGCTACAGAGTGAAACCCTGGTCTCAAACCAAACCAAACCAAACCGCCTCCAGATTGCTGGCTTATGAGGCTGTAGCTGGGTGGTTGAGCTGGCCTGGGTTCCGTGGGCCGCAGTGTTAAGTGCTACTGTTGGAAAGGCAAGGAGCTCTCTGTATCCCCTGAGTGGGATGACTTGGAGCAAGCAACACACCTACTCCATCTGGCCTGGCCACCTGTGAGGCCACAGAGATGTCACGGGAAGGCACTTATCCTCGGGAGCCTCCACAGACTGTGCTGATGCAGCCCCGGAACTCAGGAAGCAGGGGCGGAGGGTGGTGAGTTCAAAGCCAGGCTGAGCTACACAGGCAGGGATGCTATGACAGAGCTTTTCTTTTCTCCCATGACTCGACCGTGCGTGCTTATTTCTCTCATGCTAACCGTGGAGATCGCAACGCACGTTGTCGTCCACGCCCTAGAGGAAGGACGGCAGTTGAGAGAGTCGTTTCAGGGCTCTGTGCCAGAAGATGGCTTCAGATCTGGCCTCATGGGTCCCCACAGCCTGGTCCCCATCACTGTCACGGGCCTGAGCTCTCAGTCAACACAGCTGGGTCTTCTCAGCTTCTGGGGACGCAGAAAAGCAGGCGTGACATCTGTCCCGTGTGCCAGATGGACCAAGTCCCTCCGGCTCCTCCGCTTAGAACCTGCTGGTGTCTCACACAGCCAGCAGAGAATGTCACCGTGGCTTACAAAACCAGGGAAGATAGCCGGGCGTGGTGGTGGCGCACGCTTTTAATCCCAGCACTCGAGAGGCAAGGGCAGGCGGATCGCTGTGAGTTCGAGGCCAGCCTGGTCTACAAAGTGAGTCCAGGACAGCCAAGGCTACACAGAGAGACCCTGTCTCGGAAAACAAAAACAACAACAAAAACCAAACAGAGAAGAGCTGGTCCTGCTGGAGTCTAACCACAGTCCTTCCTGCTTTTGATTTTGTTGTTGTTTTTGTTTTTGTTTTTGTTTTTGGAGACAGGGTTCCTCTGTGTAGCCTTGGCTGTCCTGGACTCGCTTTGTATAACAGGCTGGCCTCGAACTCAGAGCGATCCGCCTGCTTCTGCCTCCCGAGTGCTGGGATTAAAGGCGTGCGCCACCACCACCGGCCCTTCCTGCTTTTGAATCTTGGCTTCCTGGTCTTTCTTCAGGCCTAGGCTGATGTGTTCCCTTACACGTCTGGTCCTCCCCACTGATCCCTCTGTGCCCTGCACCAGGGCCAACACGCACGCCGGCTCACCGGACACCTTACCTTTTACATTAAATGCCCGTCTGACCCTCGCTTGGGCCATAACTGGTCCCTGCCTGGTCTCCCTGCCTCCTCTTGTTCGCAGTAACCTCTTTTCTTCTGCCTTACCAAACTTATTTCAGTTCCTTGTGGAAACCAAAAACTATGTATGTATTCCTTCCTTTCTTTTCCTCCCTCTCTCCCTTCTGACACATAATGGTGTTTTCCCTGCATGTACGTCTTACTTACCAGACAGTTGTGACCCACCGTGCGGGGTCCAGGAATTGAACCTGGGTCCTTTGGTAGCGCGGCCAGTAGTGCTCGTAGCAGCTGTTAACCCAACGCAGTTAACCCACGCTGCGAACTTCCTCACGGACGTGACGTGAGTTCTAGGTCCTGTCGTCAAGCTGATGGGCTAAATCATCGCCGGCTTGTGCCCCCCTGGCACGGCCCTGACACTTCCCCAGCTGTGTCTGTCGCTGCTGGCTCTCCAGGCCTGCGTGGTCCTCTGGTAGCTGACTGTGTGCCGGCCCCTCCTCCCCCAGTGCTACCTGTTCCACATGTACGTGGGCGTCCGGGCCGGCGGAGGCATCGGCGATGAGATTGAGGACCCGGCGGGCGATGAGTATGAGCTCTACCGGGTCGTCTTCGACATCACCTTTTTCTTCTTCGTCATTGTCATCCTGCTGGCCATCATTCAGGGTCAGTGCTGGCTGGGCGCGTGTGGGCGGGGAGTGTGAGTGTGGGCGGGGCTGTGTGGGTGTGGGCGGGGCCTGTGTGAGTGTGGGCGGGGCGTGTGTGACTGTGGGTGGGGCATGTGTGGGCGGGGCTGCGTGGGCGTGGATGTGGGCAGGGCAGTGTGGGTGTGGATGGGGCTGCGTGGGGTGTGTGGGCGTGGCTGTGGGTGTGGGCAGGGCAGTGTGAGTGTGGGTGGGGCTGCGTGGGATGTGTGGGCAGGGCTGTGTGGGTGTGAGTGGGGCGTGTGTGACTGTGGGCAGGGCATGTATGGGTGTAGGCAGAGCAGTGTGGGTGCGGGCGGGGCTGCGTGGGGCGTGTGGGCGGAGCTGTGTGGGCATGGGCGGGGCATGTGGGTGTGGGGGCGTGTGTGACTGTGGGTGGGGCATGTGTGGGCGTGGGTCTGTGTGGGCGGGGCTGTGAGGGTGTGTGGGGGGCACATGTGGCTATGGGCGGGGCTGTGTGGGCGGGTTTGGTGGGGGAGGACATGGTACCTAGAGGCTGGCTAGCCCCAAGGCTAAGCCTTGGTTTCTCCGTCTGAAAAACGGAAGTGTTTAAAACCATGCACAGGAGGGCTGGAGAGAAGGCTCAGAGGTTAAGAGCACTGCCTGTTCTTCCAAAGGTCCTGAGTTCAATTCCCAGCAAACCGCATGGTGGCTCACAACCATCTGTTACGAGATCGGTGCTCTCTTCCGGCCTGCAGGCACACATGTGGGCAGAATACTTAATGTACAAATAATAAATAAATAAATCTTACAACAACAAACAACAACTAAACAGGCACAGTAGCTGGGAAGTGGCGGTGGCAGATGCCTGGGGAGGCAGGGGCCAGAGGCCTGCCATACACTTGAGGCCGACCTGGTTAGTTACCAGTACTAACCTCAGAGATTGCCAGGATGATTAAGCCCTGCGTCCCTTTGAACTATCTGCGCATAGTGAGCACCCGGTTCTGTTCTGCTTGGGAAGTGAGTAAGATTAGGAAACCCCTGGAAGAAAGGGAAGGCGCACAGGAGCGGGGTGTACGAGGGCGTTGACCTCTGTCCTGCCGCCGCAGGTCTGATTATTGACGCTTTCGGGGAGCTCCGAGACCAACAAGAGCAAGTGAAGGAGGACATGGAGGTGCGTCGCGCCCAAGGAAGGACCTAAAGGGTTAAGGGGTAGCAGGGAAGTCACGAGCCTTGACTCTGACGTCTTTCATTGTCCCCAGACCAAGTGCTTCATCTGCGGCATCGGCAGCGACTACTTCGACACGACCCCGCACGGGTTCGAGACCCACACTCTGGAAGAGCACAACCTGGCCAATTACATGTGAGGATGGGAAGTGGTGGGTGATCGGAGGCTGAGAGTGAGGCTGTTGACAGCTAGGGCGGGGCTACTGAGCCCGGGGCCGTCATGGAAAGGGCTGTGGATAGGTTTTAGCCAATCAGAAGGCAAGCATCACTGTGGCTCAATGATAGAGCCAAATCCCCCAGTGAGGGGGCTGGGGTGTGGCTCAGTGGTAGAGCCTCTGCCTAGAATCCCCCAGTGAGGGGCTGGGGTGTGGCTCAGTGGTAGAGCCCCTGCCTAGAATCCCCCAGTGAGGGGCTGGGGGTGTGGCTCAGAGGTAGAGCCCCTGCCTAGAATCCCCCAGTGAGGAGCTGGGGGCGTGGCTCAGGGGTAGAGCCCCTGCCTAGAATCCCCCAGTGAGGAGCTGGGGGCGTGGCTCAGGGGTAGAGCCCCTGCCTAGAATCCCCCAGTGAGGGGCTAGGGTGTGGCTCAGTGGTAGAGCCCCTGCCTAGAATCCCCCAGTGAGGGGCTGGGGTGTGGCTCAGTGGTAGAACCCCTGCCTAGAATCCCCCAGTGAGGGGCTGGGGTGTGGCTCAGTGGTAGAGCCCCTGCCTAGAATCCTTCAGTGAGGGGCTGGGGTGTGGCTCAGTGGTAGAGCCCCTGCCTAGAATCCTTCAGTGAGGGGCTGGGGTGTGGCTCAGTGGTAGAGATTCTGCCAAGCACACACTGGGCTCTGGGTTTCTAAAGCATCAGAAAACAAAACTAATTGTCAGTGCAAGCATGGTTCTTAGCACTCTACTGTGGTCCTCTGTCCCTCAGGTTTTTCCTGATGTATTTGATAAATAAGGACGAGACAGAGCACACTGGTCAGGTAAGAGGCGCTAATTAGGAATGAGTAGGGGACATGGCTGAGCTAAAACCTCTCCAGCAGGCTGCAATCTAGTTACCCCTAGTGTACTAATAAACTGGTCTCAGCTGGGCGGTGGTGGCGCACGCTTGTAATCCCAGCACTCCGGGAGGCAGAGGCAGGTGGATCACTGTGAGTCTGAGGCCAGCCTGGTCTACAGAGCGAGTCCAGGACAACCAAGGCCAACACAGAGAGACCCTGTCTCAAAAAACCAAAATAAACAAGCAAAAACTAGTCTTAGAGACAGGACAGTTGGCTGACCGCAGAAACCTCGAGGCCATACCAAGCATGTGAAGATGTGACCAAGGGACTCTTCTCGCCCCCAACCCCCCACCCCAGGAGTCGTATGTCTGGAAGATGTACCAAGAACGGTGCTGGGATTTCTTCCCTGCTGGCGACTGTTTCCGCAAGCAGTATGAAGACCAGCTTAGCTGAGGTCTGCCGCTGCCCCTCCCCCACCTCAAGTGCCTCACCCCCCCCCCTGCAAGCTCCTCCCCAGGCAGCTGGGGACAGGTGACCCCCACTAGACCAATAAAGCCTATGTTAGAGCATCTTTGTGTTGGGTTGTTTGAATTTGGTGGGGTGGGGGGAGACTAGGCATCCAAAACTCTCTCTCCCAAGAAAATCACAATGACAACACTGAAGTCAGGTTTATTGGGCGATGAGGGCATCTTATGGCCACTAGAGTGTCCGCCAGGAGTCCGGGGGTGTCAGTCCCTCAGGGCCTCCCGGTGACTCATTCCTGGATGTAGAGGTTGCTGGGGGCGGTAGGGTCATCCGTGGGCCGTGTCTCCACCACTACGGGCCTGAGGAAGACAGAGGTCAGATCATTCCTTTGTCATTCCCAAAGCAGTAAATAGAAACTGGACCGTTCCAGTGCTGGGCTGTGACGTGGCTAGGTCAGGCACGGCGGTGCGAGCCTACTTTCCCAACAACTGGGAGGCTGAGACAGATCTGGAGCTCAGGGTCATCCTCAGCTACATAGGGAGTCTGAGGTTACCCTGAGCTATAAAACCCTGTTTCCAAAAAAAAAAAAAAAAGCACAGGCGCGGGGGGGGGGGGGGGAGGGGGGGGAGGAGGCAGGGCAGGCTGTCGAGATGGCTCAGCAGGCAAAGGTGCTTCTCACTAAACATAATGACCCGAGTTCAATCTCTGGGACCCATGTAGTAGAGAGAATTGTCTCCCCCAAAAAATGTCCTCTCATCTCCAGCTGCCCTCAGTAGCATGTGCCACCCCTACCCCCACCCCCCTCCTTGTAAAGAAAGAGAAGAGAACTGGAGACCAATCAGGGCTCCACAGGGAGACCCTGCCTCACAGCTACAGCAGTAAGGTAGCCGAGGGGAGTTCACACTCCCAAGAATCCTGGTGGAAGCCAGGCGACGTGGCGCACGCTTTTAATCCCAGCACTCGGGAGGCAGAGGC
>NC_140502.1:24598067-24776634 GCF_964271855.1 Acomys minous | reverse complement strand
ATCTGGCAGCATATAACTTCCTACAATTCCAGCTCCAGGGCATCTAACACTCTCTGGCAGTCACACACATGGGGCACACAATCACACAGGCAAACACACATACAGCTAAACAAATAATAAATCTTGGAAAAAGTAAACCCAAACGAAAATGTGGCAGTAAATCTCTGAAAAGTAAAAGAGGCTTCGGCAACGGCTCAGGAGTGAGGAGCTCTGGCTGCTCTCGCAGATGACCTGGATTTAGTTCTCAGCACCCACACGGTGGCTCACAGCTTCCTGCAACTTGAGCTACGTGTGTGAGAGTCTCTCTTATTGACCCTATGGGCACTGCACACGTGTGGCAACACACATACATAAAGCTAAACAAACAAACAAACAAACAAACCTAAATACCCAGATGTTCTGACATTATGCCTTTTATCCCAGCACTTGGGAGGCAGAGGCTGGTGGGTCTCTGTGAGTTCCAGGCCAGCCAGGGATGAGACTCTGTCTGGAGATGGGGAAAGCATAGACACTAACTCAGCGTGGAATCACAGGAGAGTGTGTGCGCTGGCCAGGAAAGGTTGCTGTTTTGTCAGAGAGGTCCGGAGCGGCCCTCAGAGTTTATTAAGAGGTGGAGTGAGCCAGGTAGATAGGTGTCTAGTCTAGATGAGCCCCCGCAAAGTGCCCGGAATAGGAATGTGAGAATTGACCGGCGAGGCTGGTGTGGTGAGTGAACATGGTGATCTACCGCCGGGCTTCTGTAGGAGACAGGGGCTCCCACTTCACAGCGCGGTCTGCCTCCCCGAATGCTACAAGCTTCGCCAGTAGGTCCGTTACCGCCCCTGCCTTCCTCCTCAAAATCTGCAGAAATCAGGCCCTTCCTCTCTCAGGAAAAATGCTCCCCTGTTCCTCATGCAAAGTCGAGTGCTCCCTTGAGCCCCTACCCAGGCAACATCTGTCCCCTTCCCCAGCCGCAGCGGTGCCTTCACAGCCCACCACTGTCCCCTACAGGTTCTGGACAAACACGGGGACATCTTCGGGCGGGAGCGGATTGCGGAGCTGCTGGGTATGGACCTGGCCTCTCTGGAGATCACAGCCCACAACGACCGCAAACCTGACCCTCCACCGGGCCTGCTGACATGGTGAGAAGACCACCTCTGCCAGAGGCGGGGGGGGGGGGGGGGGGAGGGAGAGGGGAGGAGGGGGGGACACGTGGGTGGCTAATGTCTGACACCCCGGCATCTGGCTGTCTCCCTCTCTGTTCCCACAGGATCATGTCCATCGATGTCAAGTACCAGATCTGGAAGTTTGGAGTCATCTTCACAGACAACGTGAGGGGGGGGCTGTGTATGGAGAGGGGTGCAGCAGGCTGGCTGTCCTGGACTCGCTCTGTAGACCAGGCTGACCTCAAACTCACAGACACCCACCTGCCTCTGCCTCCCGGAGTGCTGGCATTATCAGACCACAGAGAGATTCCTAAGCCCCTTGTCCCTCGTCCCCAGAACATCCGTGGCTGCGGGTCCCTCCTACCTGGTCCCGAGCTCCCTCCTGCTCTGGGGCGAACAGACACTCCCCCTAGGCAGAGAAGACATCAGTGCTTGCTCCGGGGTGTCCTTCCGTGTCTCCTAACCCAGACCCTTCTTACACTCAGTCTTTCCTGTATCTGGGCTGGTACATGGTGATGTCCCTCCTGGGACACTACAATAACTTCTTCTTCGCTGCCCACCTCCTGGACATCGCCATGGGAGTCAAGACGCTGCGCACCATCCTCTCGTCTGTCACCCACAACGGAAAGCAGGTGCGGAGGGGGCCCGCGTGGAAAGCGGGGAGTGGCAGAGGGGGAGGGGAGGTGATCAAGAGCTACGGAGGAAGAGGGCATGATAGCGTGGGAGAGGGTAGATGCGAGCGGGGGTCCTATCTGAAGGGCAGGGTCAAGGGGAAGACATCGGAGAAGTGGGGCTTCCTGGGAGGGGCGGGGCTTCTTGGGAGGGGCGGGGCTCCCTGGGAGGGGAGGGGCTTCCTGGGCGGGGAGGGGCTTCCTGGGCGAGGAGGGACATGGTAATCTGGCAGGGTCTTTGGTTAGTTTTTGGTTTTTTTGTGGCGCGATTATTTGAGCTGCGCCTCTCTGTGTAGCCCTGACTGTCCTGGAACTAGCTCTGTAGACCGGGCTGGCCTCGAACTCATAGAGATCCACCTGCCTCTGCCTCCCGAGGGCTGGGATTAAAGGCACACGCCGCCACCACTGCCCGGCCTAGGGAATTCTGGGAAATGGAGAGCCAAACTTATGGTACCTCGAATTTAAAGAAGCAGAGAGTTGAGGGCCCTGGGTAGACGGCGCGCAGGGCTGACCAGTGCCCGCCTGTCCCCAGCTGGTGATGACTGTGGGGCTCCTAGCTGTGGTGGTGTACTTGTACACCGTGGTGGCCTTCAACTTCTTCCGCAAATTCTACAACAAGAGCGAAGACGAGGACGAACCAGACATGAAGTGTGACGACATGATGACGGTGAGCCCCTCCCCCGTCCTCTCCCCCTCCCCCTCCCCCTCCCCTCCCCCGCCCCCACCCCCGCCCCCACCCCCACCCCGCCGGCTTGGAAATCACTAAAGTGTCTATCGCTGTGGTGAAACACCGTGACCAACAGCAGCTGGAGGAGGAAAGGGTTCGTTTCACTCGCAGTTCCCCATAGCAACAGTTCAGCGATAAAAGCGGTGATGGCAGAGACTCGAGCGCGGCTAGAGCTGACGCAGGAGCCGTGGAGGGGGCGCTGCTCACTGGCTTGCTCCCCATGGCTTGCTCAGCCTGCTTGCTTGTAGAAACCCCCCAGGACCCCCAGCCCAGGGATGGAACCACCGACAAATGAGCTGGACCCTCCCCCATCAATCTAAGTAAGAAAATGCAAGCCAGGCGTGGTGGCACAGGCCTTTAATTCCAGCACGCGGGAGGCAGAGGCAGGCGGATCGCTGTGAGTTCGAGGCCAGCCTGGTCTACAAAGCGAGTCCAGGACAGCCAGGGCTACACAGAGAAACCCTGTCTCAAAAAACTGAAAGAAGGGGCTGGCGAGATGACTGTTCTTCCAGAGGACCAGGGTTCAATTCCCAGCACGCCACATGGCAGCTCACAACTGTCTGTAAGTCGAAGGTCTGACACCCTGCCATAGACATATACGCAAGCACATAAAAATTAAAATAAAAAAAGTTTTTTTGGTTTTTCGAGACAGGGTTTCTCTGTGTAGCCTTGGCCATCCTGGACTCATTTTGTAGACCAGGCTGGCCTCGAACTCACAGCGATCCGCCTGCCTCTGCCTCCCGAGTGCTGGGATTAAAGGTGTGCGCCACCACGCCCGGCTAATAAATAAATTTTTCAAACTGAAAGAAAATACAAAAAAAAAGAAAAAGAAAAAGAAAAAGAAAGAAAGAAAAAAAAAGAAAAAGAAAGAAAGAAAAAAGGAAGCAGCAGCTGGGTGTTGGTGCTGCAAGCTTTTTTAATCCCAAGGGAGGCAGAGGTAGGTGGATCTCTGAGTTCCTCGCTAGCCAGGGCTACAGAGTGAAACCCTGGTCTCAAACCAAACCAAACCAAACCGCCTTCAGATTGCTGGTTTATGAGGCTGTAGGTGGGTGGTTGAGCTGGCCTGGGTTCCGTGGGCCGCAGTGTTAAGTGCTACTGTTGGAAAGGCAAGGAGCTCTCTGTATCCCCTGAGTGGGATGACATGGAGCAAGCAACACACCTACTCCATCCGGCCTGGACACCTGTGAGGCCACAGAGATGTCACGGGAAGGCACTTATCCTCAGGAGCCTCCACAGACTGTGCTGATGCAGCCCCGGAACTCAGGAAGCAGGGGCGGAGGGTGGTGAGTTCAAAGCCAGGCTGAGCTACACAGGCAGGGATGCTATGACAGAGCTTTTCTTTTCTCCCATGACTCGACCGTGCGTGCTTATTTCTCTCATGCTAACCGTGGAGAACACAACGCACGTTGTCGTCCACGCCCTAGAGGAAGGACAGCAGTTGAGAGAGTCGTTTCAGGGCTCTGTGCCAGAAGATGGCTTCAGATCTGGCCTCATGGGTCCCCACAGCCTGGTCCCCATCACTGGCACGGGCCTGAGTTCTCAGTCAACACAGCTGGGTCTTCTCAGCTTCTGGGGACACAGAAAAGCAGGCGTGACATCTGTCCCATGTGCCAGATGGACCAAGTCCCTCCGGCTCCTCCGCTTAGAACCTGCTAGTGTCTCACACAGCCAGCAGAGAATGTCACCATGGCTTACAAAAACAGGGAAGATAGCCGGGAGGTGGTGGTGCACGCTTTTAATCCCAGCACTCGAGAGGCAGAGGCAGGCGGATCTCTGTGAGTTCGAGGCCAGCCTGGTCTACAGAGCGAGTCCAGGACAGCCAAGGCTACACAGAGAGACCCTGTCTCGGAAAACAAAAACAACAACAAAAACCAAACAGAGAAGAGCTGGTCCTGCTGGAGTCTAACCACAGTCCTTCCTGCTTTTGATTTTTTTGTTGTTGTTGTTTTTGTTTTTGTTTTTGGAGACAGGGTTCCTCTGTGTAGCCTTGGCTGTCCTGGACTCGCTTTGTATAACAGGCTGGCCTCGAACTCACAGCGATCTGCCTGCCTCTGCCTCCCGAGTGCTGGGATTACAGGCGTGCGCCTCCACCACCGGCCCTTCCTGCTTTTGAATCTTGGCTTCCTGGTCTTTCTTCAGGCCTAGGCTGATGTCTTCCCTTACACGTCTGGTCCTCCCCACTGATCCCTCTGTGCCCTGCACCAGGCCCAACACGCACGCCGGCTCACCTGACACCTTACCTTTTACATAAAATGCCCGTCTGACCCTCGCTTGGGCCATAACTGGTCCCTGCCTGGTCTCCCTGCCTCTTCTTGTTCGCAGTAACCTCTTTTCTTCTGCCTTACCAAACTTATTTCAGTTCCTTGTGGAAACCAAAAACTATGTATGTATTCCTTCCTTCTTTCCTTCCTTTCTTTTCCTCCCTCTCTCTCTTCTGACACATAATGGTGTTTTCCCTGCGTGTACGTCTTACTTACCAGACAGTTGTGATCCACCATGCGGGGTCCAGGAATTGAACCTGGGTCCTTTGCTCGTAGCAGCTGTTAACCCAACGCAGTTAACCCACGCTGCGAACTTCCTCACGGACGTGACGTGAGTTCAGGTCCTGTCGTCAAGCTGATGGGCTAAATCATCACCGGCTTGTGCCCCCCTGGCACGGCCTGACACTTCCCCAGCTGTGTCTGTCGCTGCTGGCTCTCCCGGCCTGCGTGGTCCTCTGGTAGCTGACTGTGTGCCGGCCCCTCCTCCCCCAGTGCTACCTGTTCCACATGTACGTGGGCGTCCGGGCCGGCGGAGGCATCGGCGATGAGATTGAGGACCCGGCGGGCGATGAGTATGAACTCTACCGGGTCGTCTTCGACATCACCTTTTTCTTCTTCGTCATTGTCATCCTGCTGGCCATCATTCAGGGTCAGTGCTGGCTGGGGGCGTGTGGGCGTGGGCGGGGCGTGTGTGACTGTGGGTGGGGCTGTGTGGGGCGGGGCTGCGTGGGCGTGGGCGGGGCTGTGTGGGTGTGGGCGGGGCGTGTGGGGCTGTGTGGGCGGGGCTGCGTGGGGCGTGTGGGCGGGCTGTGGGTGTGGGCAGGGCAGTGTGGGTGGGGCTGCGTGGGATGTGTGGGCAGGGCTGTGTGGGTGTGGGTGGGGTGCGTGTGGGTGAGTGGGGCGTGTGTGACTGTGGGCAGGGAATGTGTGACTGGGTGGGGCATGTGTAGGTGTAGGCAGAGCAGTGAGTGCGAGCGGGGCTGCGTGGGATGTGTGGGCAGGGTGTGGGTGGGTGCGTGTGGGTGTGAGTGGGGCGTGTGTGACTGTGGGCAGGGCATGTGTGGGTGTAGGCAGAGCAGTGTGGGTGCGAGCGGGGCTGCGTGGGGCGTGTGGGCGGAGCTGTGTGGGCATGGGCAGGGCATGTGTGGGTGTGGGGGCGTGTGTGACTGTGGGTGGGGCATGTGTGGGCGTGGGGCTGTGTGGGCGGGGCTGTGAGGGTGTGGGTGGGGCACATGTGGCTATGGGCGGGGCTGTGTGGGCGGGTTTGGTGGGGGAGGACATGGTACCTAGAGGCTGGCTAGCCCCAAGGCTAAGCCTTGGTTTCTCCGTCTGAAAAAACGGAAGTGTTTAAAACCATGCACAGGAGGGCTGGAGAGAAGGCTCAGAGGTTAAGAGCACTGCCTGTTCTTCCAAAGGTCCTGAGTTCAATTCCCAGCAAACCGCATGGTGGCTCACAACCATCTGTTACGAGATCGGGTGCTCTCTTCCGGCCTGCAGGCACACATGTGGGCAGAATACTTAATGTACAAATAATAAATAAATAAATCTTACAACAACAAACAACAACTAAACAGGCACAGTAGCTGGGAAGTGGCGGTGGCAGATGCCTGGGGAGGCAGGGGCCAGAGGCCTGCCATACACTTGAGGCCAACCTGGTTAGTTACCAGTACTAACCTCAGAGATTGCCAGGATGATTAAGCCGTGCGTCCCTTTGAACTATCTGCGCATAGTGAGCACCCGGTTCTGTTCTGCTTGGGAAGTGCGGTAAGATTAGGAAACCCCTGGAAGAAAGGGAAGGCGCACAGGAGCGGGGTGTACGAGGGCGTTGACCTCTGTCCTGCCGCCGCAGGTCTGATTATTGACGCTTTCGGGGAGCTCCGAGACCAACAAGAGCAAGTGAAGGAGGACATGGAGGTGCGTCGCGCCCAAGGAAGGACCTAAAGGGTTAAGGGGTAGCAGGGAAGTCACATGAGCCTTGACTCTGACGTCTTTCATTGTCCCCAGACCAAGTGCTTCATCTGCGGCATCGGCAGCGACTACTTCGACACGACCCCACACGGGTTCGAGACCCACACTCTGGAAGAGCACAACCTGGCCAATTACATGTGAGGATGGGAAGTAGTGGGTGATCGGAGGCTGAGAGTGAGGCTGTTGACAGCTAGGGCGGGGCTGCTGAGCCCGGGGCCGTCAGGGAAAGGGCTGTGGATAGGTTTTAGCCAATCAGAAGGCAAGCATCACTGTGGCTCAATGATAGAGCCAAATCCCCCAGTGAGGGGGCTGGGGTGTGGCTCAGTGGTAGAGCCCCTGCCTAGAATCCCCCAGTGAGGAGCTGGGGTGTGGCTCAGTGGTAGAGCCCCTGCCTAGAATCCCCCAGTGAGGAGCTGGGGTGTGGCTCAGTGGTAGGGCCCCTGCCTAGAATCCCCCAGTGAGGGGCTGGGGCGTAGCTCAGTGGTAGAGCCCCTAGTGAGGGGCTGGGGCGTGGCTCAGTGGTGGAGCCCCTGCCTAGAATCCCCCAGTGAGGGGCTGGGGGCGTGGCTCAGTGGTAGAGCCCCTGCCTAGAATCCCCCAGTGAGGGGCTGGGGTGTGGCTCAGTGGTAGAGCCCCTGCCTAGAATCCCCCAGTGAGGGGCTGGGGGTGTGGCTCAGTGGTAGAGGCCCTGCCTAGAATCCCCCAGTGAGGGGCTGGGGTGTGGCTCAGTGGTAGAGCCCCTGCCTAGAATCCTCCAGTGAGGGGCTGGGGTGGGTGTGGCTCAGTGGTAGAGGCCCTGCCTAGAATCCACAGTGAGGGGCTGGGGTGTGGCTCAGTGGTAGAGCTCCTGCCTAGAATCCCCCAGTGAGGGGCTGGGGCGTGGCTCAGTGGTAGAGCCCCTGCCTAGAATCCCCCAGTGAGGGGCTGGGGTGTGGCTCAGTGGTAGAGCCCCTGCCTAGAATCCACAGTGAGGGGCTGGGGTGTGGCTCAGTGGTAGAGCTCCTGCCTAGAATCCCCCAGTGAGGGGCTGGGGTGTGGCTCAGTGGTAGAGATTCTGCCAAGCACACACTGGGCTCTGGGTTTCTAAAGCATCAGAAAACAAAACTAATTGTCAGTGCAAGCATGATTCTTAGCACTCTGCTGTGGTCCTCTGTCCCTCAGGTTTTTCCTGATGTATTTGATAAATAAGGACGAGACAGAGCACACTGGTCAGGTAAGAGGCGCTAATTAGGAACGAGTAGGGGACATGGCTGAGCTAAAACCTCTCCAGCAGGCTGCAATCTAGTTACCCCTAGTGTACTAATAAACTAGTCTCAGCTGGGCGGTGGTGGCGCACGCCTGTAATCCCAGCACTCGGGAGGCAGAGGCAGGTGGATCACTGTGAGTCTGAGGCCAGCCTGGTCTACAGAGCGAGTCCAGGACAACCAAGGCCAAAACAGAGAGACCCTGTCTCAAAAAACCAAAATAAACAAACAAAAACTAGTCTTAGAGACAGGACAGTCGGCGGACCGCAGAAATCTCGAGGCCATACCAAGCATGTGAAGATGTGACCAAGGGACTCTTCTCGCCCCCAACCCCACACCCCAGGAGTCGTATGTCTGGAAGATGTACCAAGAACGGTGCTGGGATTTCTTCCCTGCCGGCGACTGTTTCCGCAAGCAGTATGAAGACCAGCTTAGCTGAGGTCTGCCGCTGCCCCTCCCCCACCTCAAGTGCCTCACCCCCCCCCCCTGCAAGCTCCTCCCCAGGCAGCTGGGGACAGGTGACCCCGACTAGACCAATAAAGCCTATGTTAGAGCATCTTTGTGTTGGGTTGTTTGAATTTGGTGGGGTGGGGGGAGACTAGGCATCCAAAACTCTCTCCCCCAAGAAAATCACAATGACAAACACTGAAGTCAGGTTTATTGGGCGATGAGGGCATCTTATGGCCACTAGAGTGTCCGCCAGGAGTCCGGGGGTGTCAGTCCCTCAGGGCCTCCCGGTGACTCATTCCTGGATGTAGAGGTTGCTGGGGGCGGTAGGGTCATCCGTGGGCCGTGTCTCCACCACGACGGGCCTGAGGAAGACAGAGGTCAGATCATTCCTTTGTCATTCCCAAAGCAGTTAATAGAAACTGGACCGTTCCAGTGCTGGGCTGTGACGTGGCTAGGTCAGGCACGGCGGTGCGAGCCTACTTTCCCAACAACTGGGAGGCTGAGACAGATCTGGAGCTCAGGGTCATCCTCAGCTACATAGGGAGTCTGAGGTTACCCTGAGCTATAAAACCCTGTTTCCAAAAAAAAAAAAAAGCGCGGGGGGGGGGGGCGGAGGGGGGCAGGGCAGGCTGTCGAGATGGCTCAGCAGGCAAAGGTGCTTTTCACTAAACATAATGACCCGAGTTCAATCTCTGGGACCCATGTAGTAGAGAGAATTGTCTCCCCCAAAAAATGTCCTCTCATCTCCAGCTTCCCTCAGTAGTATGTGCCACCCCCACCCCCTCCTCGTAAAGAAAGAGAAGAGAACTGGAGACCAATTAGGGCTCCACAGGGAGACCCTGCCTCACAGCTACAGCAGTAAGGTAGCCGAGGGGAGTTCACACTCCCAAGAATCCTGGTGGAAGCCAGGTGACGTGGCGCACGCTTTTAATCCCAGCACTCGGGAGGCAGAGGCAGGTGGATCGCTGTGACTTCGAGGCCAGCCTGGTCTACAAAGCAAGTCCAGGATAGCCCAGGCTAACACAGAGAAACCCTGTCTTGAAAAACAAAACAACAAAAAAGGATCCTGGTGGAGCCAGAGCATCTGGAGGGAGCTTAGTAAAAGGCCACGGAAGGATGTTCTAGGCCACAGAGTCCCCCCCTTCACCCCAGTAGCCTCTCCTGCCCCTCCATCCATCTGCCCAACACCCTACCTGGGAGAGCCGAGCAGACGGAAGGTGAGGGAGGGGTCTCTCAGCTCCTGCAGCAGCTGTGGGAAAAGCGTGTCCGAGTCTGTAACCGAGACGCAAGACCACCCCTCTCCCTGCAAACGTGGCTTGTCTAACCCCAGACACACACACACACACACACACACACACACACACACAAAGCTGTGTGACTCCGAGCAAGGGACTGACTTAACTGCTCAGAGTCAGAGACTAAAAGTCACAGGGCCCCACCCGACAGGCCACCGTAAAGAGTAAATCCGGGGCCAGGGAAGGCAGACAGCGGCTGTGGGATGAGCCTGTCCGCACTGGGGAATGAGGCACCAACAAACATGTGTGCCCCGAAGCTTCCCTGACCCAGGGCTTCGCCAAGCCCATTTACAGAGGACTGAGGAGAGGGTGGCGAGGCCGGTGCTGCGAGCCGGAGGGGGCCTACCTGTTCCGAGCCTGCAGCCCACACCTGAACTCCGTGCTTCCAGAAGGCCTGGAGTCGATCTCCAACCATAGCTAGTGAGAGAGAGAGAGCGAGCAGTTGCCGGTGACCCCCAAGGTCAGGGAACTCCCACCCTTGACCCCGGCCCCTCCCATCCAGCACATACCCACAGCCTCCACTGCTTCTGTCATGGGGATCTCAGGGGAGCGGAGGCCGGGAGCTGGGGCCCCCTCTGGGGTGACTAGCTTCAGAGATCCTGGAAGGAAGTGGCCGGAGGGTTTTGAGCACAGCGCCCTGGGCTGAGGACCAGGGAGGGAGGGAGGGAGGAAAGGAGGGAGGGACGCCTTACCATCCATCAAGACGAGCACCAGGTCTTCCTTCACTTGGATCACCTGCACTGGTCCCTTGTGCTCTGCGGAGAGAGGCAGGTGCTTATGAACTAACCTCCCGGCTCCGTTCAGCGGCGAGCATCCCTCAGGTAGGTCCCGCCCGCCACACGGGCCTCCCACCCTGTTAACAGCATCAGTCAGATAAGACCACACACCTTTCCCCAGCTCTTTCTCAGTAGCGGCTCGGACCCTGCCCAAGCCACTCTGCCCCCCCACAGCCCCACACCTCCACCCACCCCGTCCGTCCATCATCCGTCGTCCACAGGGGATAAGCTCGGACTCTCCCCGCAGTCCCACCATCCTCCGGCCCAGCTCACCTGGCAGCCCCTTCCCACACCCCTGTCCTTTCCCCGCGCCCTCGCCCCCTCCCCGCAGCCCTGCCTGGGTCTGCAACTTCCCGCGTGGGTCCTCTTCCCCGCAGCACCACCCCTCCACGCCCACCTCCTCCTGGCCCCTGCAGCCGGGCCTCCCCAGCGGCTCACACACTCACCGGTGCTGGTGTCGTCCAGCCAGCAGGACAGCGCGCCGAAGCGCACGGTGTGGAACAGCACCGACCTCGCCGCCGGCCCGGGGCTCACGCCGATGCACACGGCCGGCAGCTCCGAGCCCGGCGCCGTGAGCAGCGCGAACACTGGCAGCGGCGTGGGCAGCGGGAACAGCACCTGCTGCGGGGGGCAAGGGAGACTCAGGGAGGCTCTGGGGCCCGGGTGGGGGTGGGGGAATCCTCAGAGATTTTCTGGCCTCATTAGAAACAAAGCGTGCCCTTAAGGGTAAATGTGGCTTCCTCAGAACACCAGGGCGCACACATACCGGGGCAGCAAAAGCACTTTAGACTCAAAGGAACAGACCCTTGGAGACTGAGAAATAATTAAGGTCAGATGTGTGTGTGTTGCGGGGGGGGGGTGGTGGTGTCTTTTTTTTTTAGATTTATTTATTTATTATTAGGTATACAGTGCTCTGCTTGCATGTACTCCTGTAAGCCAGAAGAGGGCGCCATATCACATTACAGATGGTTATGAGTCACCATGTGGTTGCTGGGAATTGAACTCAGGACCTCTGGAAGAGCAGGCACTGCTCTTAACCACTGAGCCATCTCTCTAGCCCGGGGCGTGGGGGGTGGTCTTAAAGATCAGAAACTTAAAAAAAAAAAGATTTATTTATTTCTATTTTATGTGCACTGGTGTTTTGCCTGCATGTGTGTCTGTGTGAGAGGGTCAAGTCCCCTGGCGCTGGAGCTGCAGACAGTTGTGTATGGGTGGGTGCTGGGAATTGAACCTGGGTCCTTTGGAAGAGCAGCCAGTGTTCTTAACCGCTGAGCCATCTCTTCAGACCCTCAGGAAATTTTCAAAATGTCTGGGGGCAGGGGGTGGGGGTGGGGTGGGCAACGAAACGGCCTGGGAGGGGTTCGTCCAGTTCTTAATGTAAGCGCAAATGGTGCGAGGCCCGAGCCACAGCACCCTTGTCCTTCTTGCTTACCCGGACGAGCAGGAATTTGCTCGCTGGCTCGTACCACTGGAGCAGGACCACAGAAGTCTCCAACGCCCCACACAGGAACGGCCCCCCGGAGCTGGCACCCTCGGCTGTGGGAGTGGACAAGAATGGGTCAGGGGCGGGATAGAGAGACGGCTCAGAGGTTAAGAGCCCTGACTGCTCTTCCAGAGGTCCTGAGTTCAATTCCCAGCAACCACATGGTGGCTCACAGCCATCTATAGTGAGATCTGGCGCCCTCTTGTGGCCTGCAGGGGTACATGCAGGCAGAGCACTGTATACATAATAATAGATAAAGAATGGGTCAGGGTCCCTGAGTGGACAGTCCGGGCACTGGCCCTCCCGTCTCCACCCAGCACCCCGAGGCTCGTTCTCACCCACACAGCAAGCCCGGCAGCCTTTGGTGTCCTGGATCTTACTGGAGACCATGTTCTTTCTGAAGGAGGAGGAGGAGGAGGAGGGGTGAGTGGCAGCCGCGAGGGTAGCAGTGGGGGCAGGGAAGCCAAGCCGATGGCGGCGGCAGGCGGCGCCCTTTGGGGCTAGTACCTTGCCAGTAACCGGTGAGGGCTGATGTGAGCGATGGGGCCGCCTGTTCTGCCCTCTTTCCTCTCCAGCAGGCCCAGGATGCTATGAGAATACAGGTGAGGTGTCTTTCCTGCAGCGTGTGTACGGGAGGAGGGCGGGGGGAGCCGTTATAGGACCCCTGCTGCCCCGCTGAGACCCCCCACACTCTCCATTCCCACGCAAGGTCCCCTCCCATCAGGTCTGAAAGGACCTGTGTGGTCCCAGCACTGTCATCTGCCGAGGACACCAGAGAGCAGGGCAGACCGCCCGCCCTCAGCCATCGGCTGCTGCAGGTGAGAGATGAGGCCACTATAACCAGCAGGGGAAGCTGCACCCGTCGGTTATTTATTTACTTATTTATTTATTTATTTATTTTATCTTTTATTTATTTATTTTTGGTTTTTCGAGACAGGGTTTCTCCATGTAGCCTTGGCTGTCCTAGACTCGCTTTGTAGACCAGGCTGACCTGGAACTCACAGCGATCCTCCTGCCTCTGCCTCCCGAGTGCTGGGATTAAAGGCATGGGCCACCACCGCCAGGCTCTGTCGGTTATTTTTGTGGCGCTTGTTTCCCCGGAAACGCGATCTCAGGTCCAGCCTGGCCTCTAACTCCCCGGGTAGCTCCCAGCCTCCATCCCGAGTGCTGTGATTACAGGTGCATGCCGCCACACCTGACTCATACAGCCCAGTTTGGGGGTGGGGGGCCGGAATCTACCTATGCCAGGAGTGGTGGCAGCTGCTTGTAATCTCAGGACTTGGCAGCTGAAGCAAGAGAAAGAGAAACTGCCCCAAGTTTGAGGCTCGCCTGGGATACTCAGTAGGAATCCTGTCTCAAAAAACAGGGGTGGGGCTGGGCGGTGGCCCACGCCTTTAATTCCAGCTCTCGGGAGACAGAGGCAGGTGGATCGCTGTGAGTTCGAGGCCAGCCTGGTCTACAGAGAGAGTCCAGGACAGCCAAGGCTACACAGAGAAACCCTGTCTCGAAAAAAAAATAGGGGTGGGGGCTGCTGGAGACATAGTTCAGGGGTAGCACACCCGTGCAGCATACACAGGCCCTATTACTTACCAAAAAATGAACACACAAAAACAATTTTTTGCAGGGGGCTGGGAGGGCAAAAGACAGGGTTTCCCTGTGTAACCCTGGCTGCCCTGGACTCGCTTTGTAGACCAGGCTGGCCTCGAACTCACAGCAATCCACCTGCCTCTGCCTCCCGAGTGCTGGGATTACAGGCGTGCGCCACCACGCCTAGCTTCTTCAGTCTATCTTAAAAGAGAATATGTTCTCATTGTCAGATCCACCTGTCCTTGGGGCTGGAGAGATGGCTCAGGTTAAGAGCGCTGGCTGCTCTTCCAGAGGTCCTGAGTTCAACTCCCGGTAGCCACATGGTGGCTCAGATCCCCCTGCCCGTCTCTTATGCTCTGGGATTAAAGGAGTGTGCCATCTACACACAGAGATGTCAAAGGCATTTGAAGTTGGATTTATTGTTAAAAAATGAACTCACAGGGTTCGGGCAGTGGTGGCGGCACACACCTTTAATCCCAGCACTAGGGAGGCAGAGGCAGGTGGATCTCTGTGAGTTCGAGGCCAGCCTGGTCTGCAGAGGGAGTTCCAGGACAGCCAAGGCTACACAGAGAGACCCTGTCTCAGAGGAAAAAAAAAAAGATGAACTCACAACCAACTTGAGAGGTGAAGACTTCGGAGCTCCACTTTACAGATATAAAAGCCGAGGCTCAGGGAAAGAAGCTCCTTGCCTTAGATCAGCCGGTAGAGGACAGTGGTGGGATTTGAACCTCAGGCCCAGCAGAGAGAGATGAACACCCACACACACCCCCATCCCTTAACGCTTGTCCCGCCCCTCCCCCAGCCCAAGGCTGACCTGAGAGAGACATGAGGAGGTTGTTGATGCAGTACACCCAGGTTGTGCGGCCAGGGAAGAGCTGCAGAGAGGGCGGGCGGCCTCTGTGATTCCCAGCGACCTGACGCCACCCCACTCCCCAACACTGACCCCATCACCCCACTCCCAGCACTGACCCCATCACCCCACTCCCAGCACTGACCCCGTCACCCCACTCCCAGCACTGACCCCACCACCCCACTCCCAGCACTGACCCCACCACCCCACTCCCAGCACTGACCCCATCACCCCACTCCCAGCACTGACCCCATCACCCCACTCCCAGCACTGACCCCATCACCCCACTCCCAGCACTGACCCCACCACCCCACTCCCAGCACTGACCCCATCACCCCACTCCCAGCACTGACCCCATCACCCCACTCCCAGCACTGACCCCATCACCCCACTCCCAGCACTGACCCCACCACCCCACTCCCAGCACTGACCCCGTCACCCCACTCCCAGCACTGACCCCATCACCCCACTCCCCAACACTGACCCCGTCACCCCACTCCCCAACACTGACCCCACCACCCCACTCCCAGCACTGACCCCATCACCCCACTCCCAGCACTGACCCCACCACCCCACTCCCAGCACTGACCCCGTCACCCCACTCCCAGCACTGACCCCATCACCCCACTCCCAGCACTGACCCCATCACCCCACTCCCCAACACTGACCCCGCCACCCCACTCCCCAGCACTGACCCCACCACCCCACTCCCAGCACTGACCCCATCACCCCACTCCCAACACTGACCCCATCACCCCACTCCCAGCACTGACCCCACCACCCCACTCCCAGCACTGACCCCATCACCCCACTCCCAGCACTGACCCCACCACCCCACTCCCAGCACTGACCCCACCACCCCACTCCCAGCACTGACCCCACCACCCCACTCCCAGCACTGACCCCGTCACCCCACTCCCAGCACTGACCCCATCACCCCACTCCCAGCACTGACCCCATCACCCCACTCCCCAACACTGACCCCGCCACCCCACTCCCCAGCACTGACCCCACCACCCCACTCCCAGCACTGACCCCATCACCCCACTCCCAACACTGACCCCATCACCCCACTCCCAGCACTGACCCCACCACCCCACTCCCAGCACTGACCCCATCACCCCACTCCCAGCACTGACCCCATCACCCCACTCCCAGCACTGACCCCGTCACCCCACTCCCAGCACTGACCCCACCACCCCACTCCCAGCACTGACCCCATCACCCCACTCCCAGCACTGACCCCATCACCCCACTCCCAGCACTGACTCCATCACCCCACTCCCAACACTGACCCCATCACCCCACTCCCAGCACTGACCCCATCACCCCACTCCCAGCACTGACTCCATCACCCCACTCCCAGCACTGACCCCATCACCCCACTCCCAGCACTGACCCCATCACCCCACTCCCAGCACTGACCCCATCACCCCACTCCCAACACTGACCCCGTCACCCCACTCCCAGCACTGACCCCGTCACCCCACTCCCAACACTGACCCCATCACCCCACTCCCAGCACTGACCCCATCACCCCACTCCCAGCACTGACCCCGTCACCCCACTCCCAGCACTGACCCCATCACCCCACTCCCAACACTGACCCCGTCACCCCACTCCCAGCACTGACCCCATCACCCCACTCCCAGCACTGACTCCATCACCCCACTCCCAACACTGACCCCGTCACCCCACTCCCAACACTGACCCCGTCACCCCACTCCCAACACTGACCCCATCACCCCACTCCCAGCACTGACCCCATCACCCCACTCCCAGCACTGACCCCATCACCCCACTCCCAGCACTGACCCCATCACCCCACTCCCAGCACTGACCCCATCACCCCACTCCCAGCACTGACCCCACCACCCCACTCCCAGCACTGACCCCACCACCCCACTCCCAACACTGACCCCATCACCCCACTCCCAGCACTGACCCCACCACCCCACTCCCAGCACTGACCCCATCACCCCACTCCCAGCACTGACCCCACCACCCCACTCCCAGCACTGACCCCGTCACCCCACTCCCAGCACTGACCCCACCACCCCACTCCCAGCACTGACCCCACCACCCCACTCCCAGCACTGACCCCACCACCCCACTCCCAGCACTGACCCCATCACCCCACTCCCAACACTGACCCCATCACCCCACTCCCAGCACTGACCCCATCACCCCACTCCCAGCACTGACCCCATCACCCCACTCCCAGCACTGACCCCGTCACCCCACTCCCAGCACTGACCCCGTCACCCCACTCCCAGCACTGACCCCGTCACCCCACTCCCAGCACTGACCCCATCACCCCACTCCCAGCACTGACCCCATCACCCCACTCCCAGCACTGACCCCATCACCCCACTCCCAGCTCTGACCCCATCACCCCACTCCCAGCACTGACCCCATCACCCCACTCCCAGCTCTGACCCCATCACCCCACTCCCAGCACTGACCCCATCACCCCACTCCCAGCACTGACCCCATCACCCCACTCCCAACACTGACCCCATCACCCCACTCCCAACACTGACCCCATCACCCCACTCCCAGCACTGACCCCGTCACCCCACTCCCAGCACTGACCCCACCACCCCACTCCCAGCACTGACCCCATCACCCCACTCCCAGCACTGACCCCATCACCCCACTCCCAGCACTGACCCCGTCACCCCACTCCCAGCACTGACCCCACCACCCCACTCCCAGCACTGACCCCATCACCCCACTCCCAGCACTGACCCCATCACCCCACTCCCAACACTGACCCCATCACCCCACTCCCAGCACTGACCCCGTCACCCCACTCCCAGCACTGACTCCATCACCCCACTCCCAGCACTGACCCCATCACCCCACTCCCAGCACTGACTCCATCACCCCACTCCCAGCACTGACCCCATCACCCCACTCCCAGCACTGACCCCATCACCCCACTCCCAGCACTGACCCCACCACCCCACTCCCAGCACTGACCCCATCACCCCACTCCCAGCACTGACCCCGTCACCCCACTCCCAGCTCTGACCCCATCACCCCACTCCCAGCACTGACCCCGTCACCCCACTCCCAGCACTGACCCCATCACCCCACTCCCAGCACTGACCCCATCACCCCACTCCCAGCTCTGACCCCATCACCCCACTCCCAGCACTGACCCCGTCACCCCACTCCCAGCACTGACCCCATCACCCCACTCCCAGCACTGACCCCATCACCCCACTCCCAGCTCTGACCCCATCACCCCACTCCCAGCTCTGACCCCACCACCCCACTCCCAGCACTGACCCCATCACCCCACTCCCAGCACTGACCCCATCACCCCACTCCCAGCTCTGACCCCATCACCCCACTCCCAGCACTGACCCCGTCACCCCACTCCCAGCACTGACCCCATCACCCCACTCCCAGCACTGACCCCATCACCCCACTCCCAGCTCTGACCCCATCACCCCACTCCCAGCTCTGACCCCACCACCCCACTCCCAGCACTGACCCCATCACCCCACTCCCAGCTCTGACCCCATCACCCCACTCCCAGCACTGACCCCGTCACCCCACTCCCAGCACTGACCCCATCACCCCACTCCCAGCACTGACCCCGTCACCCCACTCCCAACACTGACCCCATCACCCCACTCCCAGCACTGACCCCACCACCCCACTCCCAGCACTGACCCCATCACCCCACTCCCAGCACTGACCCCATCACCCCACTCCCAACACTGACCCCATCACCCCACTCCCAGCTCTGACCCCATCACCCCACTCCCAGCACTGACCCCATCACCCCACTCCCAGCACTGACCCCACCACCCCACTCCCAGCACTGACCCCGTCACCCCACTCCCAGCTCTGACCCCGTCACCCCACTCCCAGCACTGACCCCATCACCCCACTCCCAGCTCTGACCCCACCACCCCACTCCCAGCACTGACCCCGTCACCCCACTCCCAGCACTGACCCCATCACCCCACTCCCAGCTCTGACCCCACCACCCCACTCCCAGCACTGACCCCATCACCCCACTCCCAGCTCTGACCCCGTCACCCCACTCCCAACACTGACCCCATCACCCCACTCCCAGCACTGACCCCGTCACCCCACTCCCAACACTGACCCCATCACCCCACTCCCAGCACTGACCCCGTCACCCCACTCCCAGCTCTGACCCCACCACCCCACTCCCAGCACTGACCCCATCACCCCACTCCCAGCACTGACCCCGTCACCCCACTCCCAGCTCTGACCCCGTCACCCCACTCCCAGCACTGACCCCATCACCCCACTCCCAGCTCTGACCCCGTCACCCCACTCCCAGCTCTGACCCCATCACCCCACTCCCAGCACTGACCCCGTCACCCCACTCCCAGCTCTGACCCCGTCACCCCACTCCCAACACTGACCCCATCACCCCACTCCCAGCACTGACCCCACCACCCCACTCCCAGCACTGACCCCATCACCCCACTCCCAGCTCTGACCCCACCACCCCACTCCCAGCACTGACCCCGTCACCCCACTCCCAGCACTGACCCCATCACCCCACTCCCAGCACTGACTCCATCACCCCACTCCCAGCACTGACTCCATCACCCCACTCCCAGCACTGACCCCATCACCCCACTCCCAGCACTGACCCCACCACCCCACTCCCAACACTGACCCCCCCACCCCACTCCCAGCACTGACCCCGCCCCTCACCATTTCCAGTGTGGCTTCCTGGTCGTTCCTGTTCAGTGTGAAGATGCCTTCCTCGGCTGCCAGGAGCAAGTGCTGGTCTGGGTGGGCAGATGAGGAGGGTGCTGGGGTCTCTCCTCCCAGATCTTTGTGCAAAACTGTCCTCTACCCCAACCCCACCCTTTGATAATAATTCTCCCTGCAGGCTGACGCCCCCTGCTTCAGTCTCCTCAAATCTGAACTTAACCCTTACCCCCACTGAGGCCCTTAAACCAGTCTCCATAATGTCCCCCACTCTGTGACTCGCCAACGCCTGGCAGCTCTTTGTCCCTGACCCTCCAGCCCTACTTCCCGCAGCAGCTCTCTGAGCCCTGCCCCTCCTTCCCCAGTGCTGCTCTCCAGCTACTGACCTTTGACCCTGGATCCCCAATATGGCCCTTTCTATCCAGTGTAACTGCTCAGCCCTGGTCTCTCTCATTTTTTGTTTTGTTTTGTTTTTGTTTTTGTTTGTGTGCTTTTTCGAGACAGGGCTTCTCTGTGTAGCCCTGGCTGTCCTAGACTCACTTTGTAGACCAGGCTGGCCTTGAACTCACAGAGATCCTCCTGCCTCTGCCTCCCTAGTGCTGGGATTAAAGGCGTGCGCCACCACACTCTCTCATTAAAAAAAAAAAAATTATTTGTCTTTATGTGTATGAGTGTTTGTCTGCATGTGTGTCCGCACACCGTGGACATGCGGTGCCCTCAGACGCCAGGAGAAAGTGTCAGATCCCTGGAACTGGAGTTAGAGAAGATTGTGACCACCCCACCCCACCCCCCCGTGTGGGTGCTGGGAACTGAACCGGGGTCCTCTGAAAAAGCAGCTGCTGCTCTTAGCCACTGGGCCGTCTCCCCAGCCTGGCTCTTGTGTTACGAAGTCTGGTCACAAGTGGGGGCTGGCCCTTCAACTCCCTATGAAACCAAAGCTGGCTTTGAACACCTGCTCCTCCGTCTCTAGGTCTTCCTGAGAGCTGGGGTTACCAGTGTGGGCGGCCATGTTTTCTGCCTAAGAAGGCTCTTGCCACACAGCCCTGGTTGCCCTCAGACATGTGACGGTGCCTCAGCCTCTGGAGTGCTGCCGGTACAGGAGCCCACCTGCAGTCTAAGCCTCTTATGTTATTTTGTACTGAGCCCCAAATCTCCTTACCCACCTGTCATCTCCTGACTCTGCCTTTTCTGCTACAGTCAAACCTGTGCCCCACCCCCCCCAAAAAAAACTGATCCCAATCTGTACCATCAACAATACGTCCATTGTGTATCCTAACTTTAGACTTTTTTTTTTTCTGAGACAGGGTTTCTCTGTGTAGCCTTGGCTGTCCTGGACTCCATTTGTAGACCAGGCTGGCCTCGAACTCAGAGAAATCCACCTGCCTCTGCCTCCCCCAGTGCTAGGATTACAGATGTGCACCACCACGCCTGGCGCTTAATAACAATATTTTAAAAAGACATTTAAAAATAAAAACTTAAGTCTTAAATAGCAAAAAAAAACAAAAACAAAAAAACAAAAAACAAAAAACCAAACAAGCAAACAAACAAACAAAAGCCTCCTGGGGCTGGTGGGGTGGCTCAGTGGTTAAGAGCACTTGCTGCTCTTACAGAGGACTTGGGTTCGGTTCCCAGCACCCATGTCAGCCAACAACCAGTTAAGTTTTAAGTGCAGTGCCGACACTGCATACATGCTCCTAAAAACCACTCCTACATAAAATTGAACAACAACAAAAAAATTGTTCCTGAAGCCATTAGTGCTTTCCTTAGGCCCTTGTCACCCCACCCAGCCCCTCACCCCAGGCGCTCCCGGGCCTCCTGAGCACCCACCTTTAGTAGAGGGATGTGTCCAGGCGGCCGTGCTGTGGATCTGGAGGGGGCAGCCATTGAACAGTTTCACAAGATGGGCACATCCCTGCGCGGCCATGGCCAGCGGGCAGCCGCAGTGAGCAGAGGACAGGAAGGTGTGGTGGTTAAGACTCAAGAAAGATTACAGAGTTAAGACTCTGTTATGCCTCAGAGGCATATAACCCTGCGCCCCCCGCCAGGCCTCACCCCCCCCAGGCCTCACCACCCCCAGACCTCCACCCCCCAGGCCTCACCCCCCCCAGGCCTCATCCCCCCCAGGCCTCACCCCCCCCAGACCTCACCCCCCCTATACCTCACCCCCCCAGGCCTCACCCCCCCAGGCCTCACCCCCCCCAGGCCTCACCCCCCCTATACCTCACCCCCCCAGGCCTCACCCCCCCCCAGGCCTCACCCCCCCCAGGCCTCACCCCCCCCAGGCCTCACCCCCCCCCCAGGCCTCACCCCCCCTATACCTCACCCCCCCAGGCCTCACCCCCCCCAGGCCTCACCATCCCCAGACCTCCACCCCCCAGGCCTCACCCCCCCCAGGCCTCACCCCCCCCAGGCCTCACCCCCCCAGGCCTCACCCCCCCCAGGCCTCACCCCCCCAGGCCTCACCCCCCCCAGGCCTCACCCCCCCCAGGCCTCACCATCCCCAGACCTCCACCCCCCAGGCCTCACCCCCCCCAGGCCTCACCCCCCCCAGGCCTCACCCCCCCCAGGCCTCACCCCCCCCAGGCCTCACCCCCCCCCAGACCTCACCCCCCAGGCCTCACCCCCCCTATACCTCACCCCCCAGGCCTCACCCCCCCTATACCTCACCCCCCAGGCCTTACCCCCTCCATCTGTGGTTCTGCCCCCACCTTCTCATTTACCATGGTTAGGCATGGTCCAAAAAATGTTACATGAAAGGTTTTTATTTTTAATTGTCTTGTCGGGGACTGGAGAGATGTCTCAGCAGTTAAAAGCACTGGCTGCTTTTCCAGAGGTCCTGAGTTCAATTCCCAGCAACCACATGGTGGCTCACAACCATCTATAGTGAGATCTGGCGCCCTCTTCTGGTGTGCATGAAGACAGAGCACTCATATACATTAAATAATAATAAAAAAATCTTAAAAATTATCTTGTCATATATATGTTTTTATATGTTGCATGTATTTTGGAGAATATACATATGATTTCTTAAGACAGGGTTTCTCTGTGTAGTCTTGGCTGTCCTGGAACTCATTTTGTAGTCCATGCTGGCCTCGAACTCACAGAGATCTGCTTGTGAGTGCTGGGTATTACAGATGTGCACCACCACACACTTACCCTACAGCAAACCTCTTACTATGCCCATCAGTGAAAACTGCCTCATAGGTACGTACAGCCATGGAAAATATAGGACCGGGTACTAGCCAGTTTGAGGCACCCACTGGGGGTCCTGAAATGGCTCCTCCATGGATAAAGGGGATGCCTTCTTTCCAACCCGAGTAAGCTGCTTACCTCTCGGCTCTTCTCATTCTCCATCTGCGGGACGGAAAACAGTCTCGCTATGTACCCCACTTGGCCTAGAAAGCCCCCTCCCAATTCCTACCTTTGCGGGTACTGGGGATAAAAGGCAAGGCTTTGCACGTGGAGTCTAAGCTTTCTTCTGCTAGCTCCGCCCCCAGCCCCGCCCCCAGCCCCGCCCTCTCTTCGAACTAGGCAAGCTTGCTAAGGTGAGCCATGGCCCCAGCCTTTGCTGGTCAGTCTGTTGTCAACCCAACACAAACTAGAGTCATTTGGGAAGACGGTTCTATAACTAAGTAGATGCTTCTACCAGACTGTGGGACATGTTAACAAATTACTCACTAGGGTGAGAGGGCCCAGCCCCTACTGGCTGATGCCACTCTCGGGCAGGGGACCTGGGTTGTATAGAAAAGCAAGCTCATGGTGGCGCATGCTGTTAATTCCTGCACTCGGGAGGCAGAGGCAGGAGGATTACTGTGAGTGCGAAGCCAGCCTGGGCTACAAAGTGAGTCCAGAACAGCCAAGGCTAACACAGAGAGACCCTGTCTCGAAAAACAATAATAATAATAATAATAATAATAATAATAATAATAATAATAATAATTAAAAAAAATAAATAAATAAAAGCAGTGTCCCTCCTTGGCGTCTGCCTCCTGACTACAGGTTCCTGGCCTGACTTCTCTGAACTGTGGACTCTGAAACCCAAGCGTGACCCATCTTCCTGTCTCGGCACCCCGAGGGTGTGGCCACCACACGGAGAAACTGGTGTCTATTTTTACATATGGAGGTCTGCGCTTCATGAAGACCCGAGACCAGGGCTCAGCAGGTAAGCGTACTCGCTGTACAACTGTGAGGACCCGAGTTCGGGACCCTAGCGCCTGAATTTAAAAAGCTGGGCACGACTACGTTTCTCTGTAACCCCAGGGAGAGGAGCATCCCCGAGGCTTGCTGGCCTCCAGCCTGGCTCCAAGCTCAGGCTGAGACTCTGTCCCAAAGAAATAAGATGGAGGGCTGGAGAGGTGGCTCAGAGGTTAAGAGCACTGGCTGCGCTTCCAGAGGTCCTGAGTTCAATTCCCAGCAACCACATATTGGCTCACAACCATCTATAGTGAGATCTGGCGCCCTCTTCTGGCCTGCAGGCGTACATGCAGGCACACATGGAGTGTGACGGTGTGGGACACTGGTGTTCTCCCCCGGCCTCCATATACCCATCCTGTGAATACACCACCCACCCACTTGCACACACATGCCACAAGACCAGTGTCCGGCCCAGAGGAGGGACTCAATAAATGTCACCTATCAGATGCCATCCCATCTTCCACTAGGCCCGCCCAGCCCGTCTTGAGACCGGCGGCTGCCTCTCACCTTTCTCCTCATCTTTTCCTTCTTAGGGGGTAGGAGTGGGGGCGGCCTGGCTCCGGGGCAGCTGGGCTCCACAGCGAGGGATCTGACAGAAGGGGAAGGAACATCAGGCTGAGACTCGCCCCGCCTGTCTTCCCCCACTCCCCGGGGCTGTCCTGGTACCTGAGTGGGCCGTGAGATGGGGGCTGCGGGTGGCTGGGGGAGGTCCGGGACGGGGGGTACGGGGGGGAGGTCCACTGGCACACCGGACCAGCACCCCTGGGCTCAGCTGCCCGTCGTCTACCCCCCCGGAACCAGAACCGTCATCCGAGGGAGATCGGAACTTGGGCTACGGAGACAGGGTTGGGAGAAACAGATACCAGAAGACAGTGTACAGTGTACTTTGCACCCCAGTCCCTGCCCCCACAAAACCAAGAATCACCCTGCCTTGGTCCTACCATTTCCTGGACCCGTATCCTCATGAGAAGGGATATTGGCACACACAGGAAAACAAAGGGTTAATGCTGGACACTAGGCCAGCTTCCTGCCAGATCTCACTGTACCCACTACTCCAGATACCGAGACACCCAGCCTTGCTTTTATTTTTTTTTTTTTTATTTTTTTTTTTTTATTTTTTTTTTTCCAGCCTTGCTTTTAAAAAAAACAAATTTTGGCACTGAGACAGGGTCTCACTATGTCACTGTGTAGCCCAAGCTGGCCTTGAACTCACAGAGGTCCACCTGCCTCTGCCTCCCGCAAGTGCTGGGATTAAAGGTGTGCACCACCACCGCCCAGCCTTGTACCCCAAATTCTTCAGCTCTCTGTAATATTCAAAAACCTCTGGCTTCACGCTCTGAACATTTAAAGCACCCCAGCATCAAAGGACTCGGCCTCAGGAGCCCTGGGGCCTTACCTTGGGGGGCAGGGGAGGAGGCATGTCCTCTGTGGGGGCAGGGCTGAAACACAAAGATAGGGTGAGCAGGTGTGGTATCCCAGGCTGGTGGCCTGCGACTGAGGGACAGTGGGGAAGGGGCGCCTTAGAGTGACTGACAGCCATGTCAGAAACAGCAGTGGCAGCTCTGGGCCGTTACACGGTGTCCACACCCTCTACCCCATGTACCCATGCACATAGGTGAGGCGCAGGCTCGGAGACTGTCCCTGAGCCAGGCCAGGGAGGACGTGGGGTTGCGGGTAAGCAGAGGCGGTGGAGCCTGGGGAGTGGGTGAAGCCGCCAGAGTGTGTGATGCTCAGGGCGTGGTGGCGCACGCCTTTAATCCCAGCACTTGGGAGGCAGAGGCAGGTGGATCGCTGTGAGTTCGAGGCCAGCCTGGTCTACAAAGTGAGTCCAGGACAGCCAAGGCTACACAGAGAGACCCTGTCTTGAAAAACCCGAAGGAGGAACAGAAGGCTTAGAACTGGGATGGGGGCCTCACGGGGCGGGGGTCTGAGGTGAAGAGGGTCCAGTGGGTGTGGGGACCAGGCACTGGAGAGGGGGAGGAGTTGGGAAGGTGGGAGCTGCACTGAGGTGCACTGGGGTGACAGGAAGGTAGGAGAAGCAGGGTTTTGGGGTAGATGTTGCGGGCGGGGGGGGGGGGGGGGGGGGCGGGGGTTAAGATGCCGAGGGAGCTGCGCTGAGCGCTCACGGGGGTCTTACATGTCCACGTCATCATAGTCGTCATCAGACTCTGACAGTTGGCTCCTGAAGAAAGACAGGCATGAGCCTGGGGGCGGCTCCCACATAACCCATCGCCCTCCCCTCCAGCCCAGGGAGGGGGCTGAGGTAAGGGGGTGGGGCTGGCCCCTCCCTTCAGCGCGGGGGGGGGTTGTGGGGGGGGTGAGGTAAGGGGGTGGGGCTGGCCCTTTCCTTCAGCGCGGGGGGCGGGGGGTTGTGGGGGGGTGAGGTAAGGGGGTGGAGCTGGACCTGGGACTGGTACACCGGAAGTCTCCAGGGGGCTGTAGTCGAACCTGTGGAATGAGGCGGGAGTCGTGGCATGGCACAGGGCAGAAAGGGGGAAGAGGGGTACCCTGGGGTGAGCATGGGAGGCAGAGTCTCACCGTGTCAGCCGGAGGTCTGGGGTCCATTCCCCTGAGCCTCTGGAACTCCATGTGCTGCCCTGGGAAGTCGGGGTGAGGTGATCCAGTGAGGGGCGGGGCAGGGAGGGCGGGGCGGGGGGGGGGGGGACGGGGGATGGGGAGCCGCCTAGGGGTAGCGACTGTCCCTTGTGGGAGGGGCTTTGCTTGCAGGGGTCTTGCTGTAGGACAGGGGTGGTCTCAGAGAGGTGGAGGGGCTTTATTCAGGTACTAGGGGTTCTGATAGGCTTGTTGTTGGTTCTTTTGGATTTTGAGACAGGGTTTCTGTGTAGCCCTGGCTGTAGATCAGACTGGCCTCGAATTCAAAGATGCCCCTGTCTCAGATTAAAAACAGCATGCGCCACCACCGGCAGCCTTTTTTTTGTTTTTTTTTTGGTTCTTCAAGACAGGGTTTCTCTGTGTAGCCTTGGCTGTCCTGGACTCCCTTTGTAGACTAGGCTGGCCTCGAACTCACAGCGATCCAACTGCCTCTGCCTCCCGAGTGCTGGGATTAACGGTGTGTGCTACCACGCCCGGTTAATGCCTATTTATTTTTAAGACAGAGCCTCATGTGGTCCTGGCCTCTAACTTGCTCCTCCTGTCTCCTCTTCCATGTGCTGAACTCCACCACACCAGGTGTATTCAATGCTGGGGACCCAACATATGCAAGGCAAGTACTCTACCAATTGAGCTATGGCCCCCTGCCATAGCTTGGCAGGCTTGTCAGTGCTTGGGTTTGGTCTTGGCAGTTGCAATTTTGGGTTGGTTTGATTTGGTTTTGCTGTCACTGTTTTGAGACAAGGCCTCACTGTGTAGCCCCGGCCTGGCTCTCACTAGGTAGACGGCAGCCCTGAGCTCACGGTGGCTATCCTGAGAGCGGGGATCAACGGTGTGTGCCGCCACGCTTTTAGATGGAAAGATTCTCAAGGTCTGTTTAGGGGCAGAGCTGGGAGGCCGAGAGGACTGAGGAGAGAGGACTCGGAGCAGACCCTCGGTCAGTCTGACGGTTACATGGCTGCACATTTCTTGAAATTTGAGCCCCTGATGGTCAGACAGTGGGCTAGGGAGGCCAGACCATAGGGTTCTCAGACAGAGGGCTAGGGGGCCCAGACTGTAGGGTTCTCAGACAGTGGGCTAGGGGGGCCCAGACTGTAGGGTTCTCAGACAGTGGGCTAGGGGGGCCAGACTGTAGGGTTCTCAGACAGTGGGCTAGGGGGGCCCATAGCATAGGGTTCTGCACTCACGACAGCAGTCTGTGTCTGGGATCCCCAGTGAGCTGGCCCGGTGGGTAGACTTGATCCGCCGAGGGACCGCAGGAGGGGGCTGTGCGGGAGATATCTGTGTCAGGGCTCACGGCCTCTAACGTCCTCCATCACTTCACCCCCGCGCTCTTACCCAGCCGTGCCAGGCCTCCTGTCCTCATACCACTTCCTCCTAAGGGGAGCCCCCAGAGGCTCTCCCGGCAGGAGGGAGGTCCCCACTTCTTTCTCTGCCCCTCACCTCAGGCTCCTCATCTTCAATCTCACCGGCGGGCGGCCCCTTCCCAGGATTCCTCATTTTGTCAAGAAGATCCAAGACCAGGCCTCTGTTCAGCCCTGGCTGGGACACCAGCTGATGCTGAGAGAGGGGGCGGGGGGTCAGAGGACTGGCAAGGCAGGGGACGGGGGAGAGGACGGTGGCCTGTAAGGGAAGGCTCTGAGGAAGGTGCCAGCTGAGGGAGAAGGAAAGGGAAGCCAGGAGGCTCAGCGGCCCAGAGATCCTGAGAGGTTTTAGGGGATTAGAAAAATTTAGGGTTCCCAGAGTGGAGGGGAGGAATTGCAGGGTGACCTAGAAGCAACCAGGCTTGGCGAACTCTCTCAGCGACAGACACGTGGAGGCCTTTGGGACTTGGCCCATTCCAGCAACTCAGGGAAACTTGGAAAGGTCTGGGGTAAGGCCAGGTGTGGTGGCTCGTGCCTGTAATCCCAGCCCTCGGGAGATGGAGGCAGGAGAGTTCCAGGAGTCCAAGGTCATTCATGGCTATATAGCAAGCTTATGTATGAGGCTAGCCTGGGCTATATGCATATGAGACCATAACACACACACACACACACACACACACACACACACACACACACACACCTACAAAACAAGCAAACATAAAAGGAAACAATCGGGGTATTAATTTGGTTTGAGTTCCATTTTTTCCAGACAGGGTCTCGCGTAGCTCAGGCTAGCCTCGAACTCTCTATGTAACTAAAGGTGGCCTTGAACTTCCGACCCTCCTACCTCCTCAGTGCCGAGACTTGGCTTGTGCCACCAGGCCTGGATCTCTTAGTACAGTCTGGAGGGACTAGGGGTTTTGAACGGGTCATATCTAGATCTTGTGAGCCGAGGAATATTTGGGTAGCTTGGGGGTGGGGGGTGGGGCGGGGGGGGACAGGGCAGGGAGAGGTGGCTTACAGTGAGCATCTTGGTGGCACCGGGACGTTTCTTAGGGTTCTTAGTGAGGGTGACTTTGACAAAGTTGTGGAAGGCAGATGACCTTGAAGGGAAGAGGCCACGTCAGGGGTGAGGGGATCGGAGCCCTTCTCCTTACCCCACACACTCTCCCTCCGCCCGCCCTCTGGTCACCTCCCTTACCATCTCCCCTTTTCCTTTAGCCGAGGAGGCTGGTAGCCGCTCTTGGTCATGAGGAACAGAACCCTAGATGAGCAGGGAAGAACACGGGGTTCAGACCCCCATAGCTTCAGGAGTTCCCACATACAGGTGAGTCGGGAGCGATGCCTCAGCAGCTGCCGTGCAAGCCTGAGGACCTGAGTTCAAATCCCTAGGCCCCCTGTAAAACGCCGGGCATGCCTGTGCCTCTGGCGTTGTAGGGGTGGAGACAGGAGGATTCCTGGGACTTGCTGGCCACCAGCCTAGCTTCAAGATCAGAGAGAGACCCTGACCCAAGGGAAAGAGGGTGAAGTGGGACAGGACAGGACATGTGACGTCCTCGTCTGGCCTCCGCATGCCCACAGGTGTGTGCGCTCACGCACGAGCCCAAATACACAAAAAGAAGACAATTTTAAATAATTTTGGTGAGCTGAGAATATGGGCCTGTGACACGGCTCAGTGGGGGAAAAGCACCAGCTGCCATCTGAGGATCCCAAGTTCAATTCCCGGGGCACACAGAGTGGAAGCAGAGTATGAATTCCTGTAAATTGTCCTTCGACCTCCACCTGGGTGTAAACAAATATCCCGGGCGTGGTGGTGAGCATATAATCCCAGCACCTGGGAGGCAGAGGCAGGGGGATCGCTGTGAGTTCGAGGCCAGCCTGGTCTACAGAGCGAGTCCAGGATAGGCAAAGGCTACACAGAGAAACCCTGTCTCAAAAACTAAAAAGAAAAGAAAAGAAATACAGTTCCTGCTTTAAATCCAATATGCCCAACCCCCTCTTTGTTGGTGCATTGAGATAAGAGTGTGTTACGTAGGTCGGGCTATCCTCAAGCTACACCTTCTGCCTCAGCTACCTGCGTGCCGGGACCACAGGGCAGCCATGCCTGGGTGTGAAGGCTCCTTCTGAGAGAAGCTGTTTGTGATGTGCCTCCAGGTTGGGGACAGAGGGCCACCCCTGTAATGCCACCATGTGGGAGACTGAGGCAGAATCCAAAGCCAGCCTGGGCTATATAGTATAGGCCAGCCTGGGCTACAAAGTATAGGCCAGCCTGGGCTACATAGTATAGGCCAGCCTGGGCTACATAGTATAGGCCAGCCTGAGCTACACAGTATAGGCCAGCCTGGGCTACATAGTATAGGCCAGCCTGAGCTAAATAGTATAGGCCAGCCTGGGCTACAGAATATAGGCTGGCCTGGGCTACATAGGAAGATAGGGAGACCCTGCCCCAACGACAAACAGAAGATAGACATCCCTAGACCTGCGAGAGGCTGAGGCGAGAGGATCTGGGATGCACAGCTATGTAGGAAACTGGAGGCCAGCTGTGCCTCTAAACACCCTGCCCCCCCCCCCAAAAGATGGCGCCCACTGAGCTGGAGGCCTTGCCGTGCAAAGCTGAGAAAAGGCTTTCTATGCTCGGGCAGCCACAGGAGTGTCCCTAGGAACGGACCATGTGATAGGATGTGGGGACACGGACTGAAGGGCGGTGTGGGGGTCAGGCCCGGGCAGGGCCCCGTGAGCAGCGACCCCGGCCTTTACCTGAGAGGGTGCACGTCAAAGAGAGGGGGCTGGAGCTCGGCCAGTTCGATGGCCGTGATGCCGAGAGACCAGATGTCACAGAGCTCGTTGTACCCGCCCTTCAGGGCCACGGCTGCCACCTCTGGGGCCATCCTGCGGGCACAGACGCTCAGAGGTCAGGGAGGGAGGGGCCCAGGGACCGGAGAGAGGTGGGGCCAGGGAAAACGGGGGCACAGACAGAGCCAGGGGAGAGGGGCACCAAGGCAAAGTGGCAGAAGGAGTTAGGAAAGGAGAGTAGGGCAGGGGGGAGCTGGAAGGATGGTTTAGCGGGTAAGGGCACAGACTGCTCTTCCAGAGGACCCGGGTTCAAATCCCGGCATCTACATGGCAGCTCGCCCCTGTCTGTAACTCCATGATCTGACACCCTCACACAGACGCACATGCAGGCAAAACACCAATGCACATAAAATAAAAATAAGTGTTAAAAAGAAAGAAAAGAAAAGGACACTGTAGGGACACTAAGGGTCCTGGCACTCTAGAGGCTAAAGCAGGAGGTTGGGGCCTGAGCTACAGAGTGAGACACTACCTCCAAAAAAGGGAGAGAGGAGCCCGGCGGTGGTGGCGCACGCCTTTAATCCCAGCACTCGGGAGGCAGAGGCAGGCGGATCGCTGTGAGTTTGAGGCCAGCCTGGTCTACAAAGTGAGTCCAGGACCACCAGGGCTACACAGAGGGACCTTGTCTCAAAAAAAAAGGGGAGGGGGGTGGGAAGGGAGGAAAGGAGAGAAAGCGGTTGGGAGTGCGGCTTAGTGACACAGCAATGGTATTACACAGGCTCTACCTTCAGTCTCTACAACAAATTAGAGACAGAAACAGACAGAGCCACAGGCCCAGAAAACACAGAAATAGACTTAGGGACAGATAGGGATCAAGGTTAAAAAAAAAAACCTAACCCAAGCTGGGTATGGTGGTGTACACCTTTAATCCCAGCACTCGGAGGCAGAGGCAGAGGCAGAGGCAGAGGCAGAGGCAGAGGCAGAGGCAGAGGCAGGAGGATCGCTGTGAGTTCGAGGCCAGCCTGGTCTACAAAGAGAGTTCCAGGACAGCCAGGTCTATTACATAGAGAAACCCTGTGTCAGAAAAAAACAAAACGAAACAACAACAAAACCAAGCTGGGTGCCATGGTGGTAACATGCCTGTAATCCTAAAACTCAAAGAACTGGAGACAGGAGAATCAGGAGTTCAAGGCCAGCCTGAGCTATAGGACACACAGACAGACACACACGCACAAACACAAGCACACAGACACGCACACACACAGAGACATACACTCACACACAGACATATATACATGCACACACAGAGACACAGACATACACAGAGACACACACAGACACAGACATACACACACACACACATACATACACACACACACACATACACACACTCACTCCATTACAACCAGCACTGACATGGCGATCACTAAGAGAAGCAGACAGAAAGGGCCAGCAAGAGGCACGGGGTGAATGGAAAACTCAAAACGGAGTCAAATAGAAGGAAAGCATCTTTACTAGGAGGCGGAGCCAAGGCCTCCCTGGGGGACCGAGATGTCACTATTCCCACCCAGCCGCCCAGCCAGCACCCCTCACCAGTACGGTGTCCCAATGAAAGAGAGGCGCCTGGCCAATGTCGCCCCGATCTGGGCTGAGATCCCAAAGTCGGCTGGAGGCGGAGACATAAACAGGGTGTGTCTACGTCATCCCTTTCTCAACCTCCCAGGGCTCCCTAGGCGCCCCCACCACCCCCCGCCCCCTGCCTCCCCGCCCCCCCCCCTCCGAGCCACACTCACCCAGCCTAACCTCCCCGGAGTCATTGATGAGGATGTTGGCCCCCTGGGGACCACAGGAGGGGTCAGAAGCTGTCAGCAGAGAACCCCCTTCCCCAGCTCCGCTCCACGGTCCCACCCTGTGACCCCACTGTAAAGCTCAAACTCTCAGGGGTTCTAGCCCCGCCCCACCGCCCCCCCCAGCGCTCCACCTTTTGCATCCCGTGACCCCACCTGAAAGCCCAAACTCTCATGGGTTCTAGCGCCCCCCCCCAGTGGCACCCTTGTCCCTAGTCCACCTTGATGTCTCGGTGTATTTTCTTCTGTGAGTGCAGGTAGGCCAGTCCCTGGGGAGAGATGTGAACACGGGGTTGGTGTCCAATGCTCACTTTGAGGGGGCGGGGCGGGGGGGGGGAGAAGTGGGGGGCCGCTGGTGCCTTCTTACCTGGAGCACTTCCCGGCAAACGTAGCTGATCTGGAGCTCAGACAGAGAGCCAGTCACTGCAAAAGTCATCCCAGCCGGGCAAGGTGTTGGGAGAGGAGTCAGGAATCCTGGCTCACAGGGGTCCCCAGCCCTCCCTCCACCCCTGGCATCGGAGAGAATGACCAAAGAGGAGGGGACCCTGGATGGGACAAGTAGAAAGGGGAGAGAGAGGGTGGTGGCTGCCTGAAAGGTGATGAGCCAAGCACGGGCGCTCTTGCCTGTCATCCTACTACTTTGGAAGGCTGAGGCAGGAGGGTTGCCCTGAGTTTGAGAGATAGCCTGGGCCATAAACCAATATCCAGGCCAGTGTCAGGGCTACAGAGATAGGCCTGTTCCCAAAACAACCAGGAGTGTGTGTGCAAGGCAGGGGAGAGAGAGAGACAGATGAATATGCAGCTACAGGCAGAGAGAGGCCGTCACTCAGCAAAGTTACACCAGTCCTACTCTGTGCCAGGTCCTGGAGACACAGCTATAAACCAGATAGTCATCCCAAAAGGCTCGGGGTTTGGCTCAGTGGTAGAGCCCCTGCCTAGAATACTCCAGTGAGGGGCTGGGGTGTGGCTCAGTGGTAGAGCCCCTGCCTAGAATCCCCCAGTGAGGGGCTGGGGCGTGGCTCAGTGGTAGAGCCCCTGCCTAGAATCCCCCAGTGAGGGGCTGGGGGTGTGGCTCAGTGGTAGAGCCCCTGCCTAGAATCCCCCAGTGAGGGGCTGGGGTGTGGCTCAGTGGTAGAGCCCCTGCCTAGAATCCCCCAGTGAGGGGCTGGGGGTGTGGCTCAGTGGTAGAGCCCCTGCCTAGAATCCCCCAGTGAGGGGCTGGGGTGTGGCTCAGTGGTAGAATCCCTGCCTAGCATGTGAGAGTCCCTGGGTTCATTACTAGCATGTGCATATGCAAACACACACACACAGATAAGCCCCTGCTTTCATGGAGGGGAAACCACATATAAGATGGTAAGGCTGGAGGAAGGCCTCAGTGCTAGACCTCTTGTCTGTAATTTCCCAATTTAATAAGAAATAAGGAAAAACACATAACGTAAGATGCTACTATGCTAATTAATTAGCAAGAAGAACCAGCCCAAAGCAGCAGCAGGAAACGTGTGTGTCAAGTGTTGTAACACATCACAGGTGCTGGTCAGCACGGCTACTCCACAAAGCAGGAGCGAGGACGTGATGGGTCGCATTCTGCAGGAGGGAAAAGAGTGAGGGCCTGAGGCAGGAGACAATGCGGAGCGAGCAGCTTCCCCCGGAGGACACTGGGAGTCCTGGAGTCTCTGGCTGGGGTGCTGCCAGGGCAGGCAGCAAGCGCAAGGGCAGAGGTAGAGAGGGCGACCCAGCGGCAGGGCAGAGAAACAGACAACAGAGACCAAATGCAGGCAGACAGCCATAGTCTGGAAGAGAGCGACAGGCAGGGTTAGCGAAGGGACAAGAAAAAGATGAGACGGAGGGTGCTGGGCCGACAGCGGGTTTTATACAATGGCTGGAGGAGTCACTTCTACGTGCAGGCCTCAGTTTCCCATTCTGGGGTAGGTTTTGTGTTGCCCGGATGTAACCAGAACCTCAGTCCATCCGGCCAGGCAAGCCTTCTACCACTGAGCTATAGAGCTCGATCTTACATTTGAGGCCTTGGGCTATGGAGGGAGTTAGACAGAAAGACAGAGGTGGATGTCAGAACTTCAGAGAGGGCTGAGGTGGCAGCTACACAAAAGGCCGAGGTAGTGAGAGCTCAAGTTCAAGGCCAGCCTGGGCAACCCCATTGAGATTCTGTCTCAAAAGAGTAAGTCAAAAGAGGGTTAGGGAAACATCTAAGAGAAGTTGAGAAAATGTGATTTAGGAAAAAAAAAATTGCATACCTATAATTCTCAAAGAATAGATACATTAATTTAAATTTAGATTATCAGCTGGATGGTGGTAGCACACACCTTTAATCACAGCACTCGGGAGGCAGAGGCAGGTGGATCGCTGTGAGTTCGAGGCCAGCCTGGTCTACAAAGTGAGTCCAGGACAGCCAGGGCTACACAGACAGACCTTGTCTCAAAAAATGAATTAAAAAGAAAAAGAAAAGAAAGAAAAAGAAAATGCAGAAATGTCAACCCAACCCAGGAATACATTTTGACGAGGAAATATAGACACCCAGACAAAGAGACACAAAAGTAGAGGGGATTTGTTGCCTGGGGAGAGACAGGCAGGACCAGAAGGTGCTGGAGGCCAGGGTCGTCACAGGATCCCCAGCATCACTCAAGCAGGGTGGGGGTGGGGGGACAGTAGAGGGGAGTGGAGGGAGGCGGGGCCCCAGGGAGGGGCTCAGGGGCTCGAGGTGTGAAGTGTGGAGCAGGAAAGCAGTTCCCAGGACACAAGCACAGAGAGACAGGAGGGCAGGTGGTGAAGGCGGCCTGGGTGCTCTTGTCCTTCCTCTAACCTTGGTAGATGTCCTGGAGGGAGCCAGCTCCACAGAACTCCATGCAGATCCAGAGTTTCTGCAGCCTATGGGGCCGAAAGAGCAGGGGTGGCAACCATAGTGATGCCTCGAGGTGCGCTCTCTCTCTCTCTCTCTCTCTCTCTCTCTCTCTCTCTCTCGCTCTCTCTCTCTCTCTCTCTCTCTCTCACACACACACACACACACACACACACCACCCTCCCCCTCCCCCCCAGCCCACCAGAGAAGTGTCCTCTTCCCGTGACAGAGGATGGGATGTGCCAGGAAGTAAGCACACTCTGGCGCAATCCGACTACAATTTAGGTCTTGGGGTTCCAAGCCCAGGGCGCCCCTCTGCCATCCCAGGCTAACTGAGGGGACGGGGCAGAGAGCTCACCGAGAAGCAGACAGAACAGAGAGCCCCGGGGTTTGAGGAGCAGATGTCATTTTGGGGGAGGGGGCAAATTCTTTGGAGCCAAAGAATTTGGGGGTTCCAAGCAGAGTGAAAATGAGGGATGCAGCTGGGCAGTGGCGGCACACGCCTTTAAACTCAGCCCTCGGCAAAGGCAGGTGGATCGCTGTGAGTTCGAGGCCAGCCTGGTCTACAAAGTGAGTCCAGGACAGCCAAGGCTACACAGAGAAACCCTGTCTCAAAATAATAATAATAATAATAATAATAATAATAATAATAATAATAATAATAATAATAATAATAATAGAAAATGAGGGATGCAGGGAGCAGACCAAGGACAAAGAAGGTTCTAGATTAGCCCTTAAATTAGGGAGTTTTCAGAGAAGTGGAGTTTCAGATTAGGAATAAGGCCGGGATGCCCCAGTTAAAGGCGAGGGTCCTGGGGTTGGAGGTCAGTCAAGTTAGGGTACCTGGGTCAGGAATGGAAGTTTAGGACTGGGGACCTGGTTAGGGGTGCCTAGTCAGAAATAAGGAGCTGGGGCTGGGGGCTGGGCATCACCAGAGGTAACTGCCATGGTAAGCCACGATGTTGGCATGCCGGCAAGTTTTCAACATGAGGATCTCCTTCTGGAGGGTGGAGACGTCATCATCTGTCAGGAAGGACAGGAGAGAAAAGGTGGCCACTGGCGGGGGGACGGGGGTGGGGGTGGAGGGCTTAAAGAAGTGTTCCCCCCACGTTCCCTGCAAGTACTTAGGGTAGGGCCGGGAGGGAGGGGGAGGGGAGGGGGGAGAAGAGTTTCTGAGGCCTTTCTCACCAGGCTCCATCTTCACCATCTTCAGAGCCACCAGGTCCTTAGACACCTTGTCGCGAGCCTTGTAAAGGGGGAAGTTGGCCATCAGGCAAGCTCCATAGTTTACCACCCTCAGCATCTCCCAGCCGAGAGGCCAAGGCCTAGCATCCTCTTGCACGCCCGTTCGTCGGCCTTCGCCCCAGCTCTCTCGGGGTTTGACGGGGCTTGAAGGGGCAGAAGGGCTTCCTCACCTTGAAGACTTCTCCATAGGTTCCGCCGCCCAGTCGCTGCAGGAGATCATAGTGTTCCCGGGGGTCCTTAGTAAAGATGTCGGGGTCCACAAGGGCCATCCCTGGAGGCCGGGGCTGGGCCAGCAGCCAGGGTTGAGGGGGTGGGGGGCCAGCAGGGGCCTCGGGGCTCGAGTTTGGTTATTACCCGGTGTCTCCACAAGTCTTGGGCCCGCCTTGACTCTGCGGGCTGTGGCCTTCCCCCTCCCCACTCTCGCTTCCTGCCCCAGCTGCAGGGCTGTACAGAGGGCTCCACCCCCCAGGTCCCTTGGGTTCCTGAAAGCCTGATTGCTTAGAGACCCACGGGACTCCCTTTTACCCCCCTGAAGGGCACTATGTAAAATAGTATGCAAAAGACCTTAATTGCAACCCCGGGGCTAACCTAGCACCCTCTCCCCAACGCTCTCCTATTCTGGGAGGAGTGACAAGTCACAGTTGAACCTCGGCTAGGTAGTTGAAGCTTTGGAGTCAAGCCAGAGCGTTGCGCGTGTGCACGACGCTGGCTAAGTAGCACATAGGCCTGTTTGCCCGTGACACGTACCTACGTGTCACTTTTAAGTGACAGCTTACGCTCAGGGCACCTGCCCACATTGGCACGTGCAGGTGCATGGCGCCTCGAGTGTGTGCAGTCTGTAGCAGGCGTGGGACACTTGCGAGGAGCCCCTACCAGGAGCCTGATGGAGACTCCGGGGTGCCACACGGCAGGGATGCAGGGACCCATTCGGAGCAGAGCAGTGTGGCATCCCAGGGGCTGGGACCACGGTCTGGGACTTAACAGTGAGGAAGTGAGAATACTACACACACACCACACACACACACACACACACACACGCCTTCGCGCGCCTACACGCGTTTACGGCTACGCATGCGCTCGCAGAACCCCCCGACGCCTTTGCCTAGACCTCCAGCGCACGCGCGTCCGGAGCTTAAGCACAAGGTTTGGGCGGCCCGGGAAAACTCGGCCCCGCCTCCCTGCGCCTGCGTAGTAAGGCAGACGAGACCTTTTCTCACGCCGTCGGTCCCAATTAAACGGAATGGGAACCGGGAAATAGGGCCCAGGACCAAGGCAAGCCAAGTATTGGTTCAGAACGGGATCCAAGAGGAGGGAATCCTCTTGAACGAGACCGATGCGCGTGTTCTAATTGCGACTGCTGGGGAAAGAGATCACGCGGCAGCCGGAAAACCGGGCGGATGCCAGAAGCGGGTTTCCTATTGCCTTCCTGGCGGAAGCTGGCGCGAGGGCGTGACGTAGTTTCCGCTTCCTTCGCGTCCTTTTCTCTCCCTTCCGGCCCGGGAGAAGCGCACACGGAGGCTGGTGTTCGACTCCCGCCGTGGGCTGCGGAGGACGGCAGTGATCATGGCGATGTTTGAGCAGATGAGAGCGAACGTGGGCAAGTTGCTGAAGGGTATCGACAGGTCTGAGCTCGGCTGGAGGGCGCGCTCTGGCCAGGCGGGGTGGGGAAGCCACACGCTCGCCCAGGGGTGGAGTTTCTCCGAGATTCTCTCCGTCGCTCCCTCAACCTTCTCTTTCCCGCCGCCTCAGACTCTCGGTGTCTCCTTAGTGTCACCCTTCTCTGCTCGTCTTGTCAACCATCCAGCGTAGTAATGTTCGCTGGTGTCTACCTCGGCTGGTGGGAACCGGGGGTGATGGAGACGGCGCCAGGCCCTGCTTCCCTGCACCCGTGCGACAGCAAGGGGTGGTGTTGGGGGGCAGTCAGCCCAGGGCAAGGGGCGGCGAGGGTGGTGTTGGGGGGCAGTCAAGCCAGGGCAAGGGGCGGCGGGGGTGGTGTTGGGGGGCAGTCGGCCCAGGGCAAGGGGCGGCGGGGGTGGTGTTGGGGGGCAGTCAGCCCAGGGCAAGGGGCGGCGGGGGTGGTGTTGGGGGGCAGTCAGCCCAGGGCAAGGGGCGGCGGGGGTGGTGTTGGGGGGCAGTCGGGCCAGGGCAAGGGGCGGCGGGGGTGGTGTTGGGGGGCAGTCGGGCCAGGGCAAGGGGCGGCGAGGGTGGTGTTGGGGGGCAGTCAGGCCAGGGCAAGGGGCGGCGGGGGTGGTGTTGGGGGGCAGTCAAGCCAGGGCAAGGGGCGGAGGGGGTGGTGTTGGGGGGCAGTCAGGCCAGGGCAAGGGGCGGCGGGGGTGGTGTTGGGGGGCAGTCAGGCCAGGGCAAGGGGCGGCAGGGGTGGTGTTGGGGGGCAGTCGGCCCAGGGCAAGGGGCGGCAGGGGTGGTGTTGGGGGGCAGTCAAGCCAGGGCAAGCCACGAACTGGTCTAGGCAGGCAGAGAATGGGACTGGGTCAGAGCTGGATCCAGGAGGTGGTGGTGGATGTACAGGAAGGCACAAAAAACAGGCTGCGGAGACTGGCCGAGGTTGGAGGCATCCTAGATGCCTACCCAGGGCTTTCAGTAGGTTTGAGTTTTGAGCGCGCTTTCTGGAGATTGTACAGTTGGTCAGCTGTCTAAAGGTAGGTCCAGTGGGGAGGGGGAGGGGGAGGACCAGCTTTATTTCCAAGATCGAATGGATGTCGACTTATTAAAGAGACATTAAGAGGAGGAATAACCCCTTGGGCCAGATTTAAAGCTGTCAGAAGAGAGTGATTTCAGGTTAACATTACAGTGGCCTGTTGGGCTCATAATGGGCCTGGCATCTGTTCTTGGCATCGCTCTGTTCCCCCAATCTGTCTGTCTGTGTCGCTGTCTCCCTCTTCCCTTTGAGACAGGTTTTCACCATATACCCCAGACTAGTCTCAACCTTGCAATCCTCCTGCCTCGGCCATCCCCAGGTGCTGGGATGGAAGGCACGCACCTCCACGCCAGGCAGTTTACTTCGTCTTGGTTCCCTTCCAGGTATAATCCAGAGAACTTGGCTACCCTGGAGCGGTATGTGGAGACACAGGCCAAGGAAAATGCCTATGACCTGGAGGCCAACCTAGCCGTCCTGAAACTGTGAGTGCCCGCCCCCCCTCCCTGCCCTCGGGCCAGCAGCTAGCCAGCAGGGTGCAGAGATGCTGCAGGATGTGGCTTCTCTTTGGTGTGCAGGCTAGGAAGCCGAGAAGGTCAGGGTAGGGTTTTTCTGTTGTGTTTTGTCTTTGACTTCAAAACATACTAAGCAGTTCTGTTGCTTGACGCATTGCCGAGAGCAAACATCTTTTTCTCGCTCACATGCCCCGCCCCATCAAACCCCCAGCTTAGGCAAGAAGCACCATTGAGCCCTCATGGCTTAGCTTTGGGTCCTTGCGTCCACATCGGCTGCTTGCACACCTGCTTGCCTCCAGATCAGCTTAGCTCAGCCGTGCTTGCCTTCAGCTCTGCTGAAACCGCGCAGCACAGGGCCTTCTGCACCAGGCATCTTCCTCTCGGGGCTGGGCTAATGCGGCCTTCCTTTGTTCTTTATTTTCATGTGTGTAGGAGGAGTAAGTGTGTGCCTGTGCGTGTGGAGGCTTGAGGTTGTCATTACCACCTTTTTATTCCTTGACTTGGGGGGGGGTGTCTCATGAATCCCAGAAGTCACCAACACAGCTGGTCTATGCTAACCAGCTTGTGTGTGTGTGTGTGTGTGTGTGTGTGTGTGTGTGTGTGTGTGTGTATTTAATTTTAATTTATGTACGTTGGTGTGAGGGTGTCAGATCTTGGAGTTACAGACAGTTGTGAGCTGCCATGTGGGTGCTGGGAATTGAACCCGGGTCCTTTGGAAGAACAGGCGGTGCTCTTAACCACTGAGCCATCTCTCCAGCCTGTAAGCAACTTGTTCTTGGGGTTCCCTTGTTTCTACTTTCAGAGACTGGAATCCCAGACAGGCTGCCGTGCCTCCCTGGCATAAATATTTGCTTTATTCCTTTTTGTTGTTGGTGGTGTTTTGTTGTTGTTGTTTCAAGACAGGGTCTCTGTGTAGCCCTGGCTGTCCTGGACTCACTTTGTAGACCAGGATGGCCTCGAACTCACAGCAATCCGCCTGCCTCTGCCTCCCTAGTGCTGGGCACTCAACTGCTTTATTCCTTTTAACTCATTCCTGCTTTATGAGTGAGGGTGACCATGGAGGTCCAAGGACAGCTTGGAGGGGTCAGTTTTTGCTTTCTACCTGTTTTGTTTTGTTCTTTGACACAGGGTCTCTACAATCCCTGGCTGTCCTGGAACTTGTTCTGTAGGGAAAACTGGTCTCCAGCTCACAGAGATCCACCTGCTTCTCTTTGCCTCATGAGCACTGGAGTTAAAGGTGTGCCCTCGCCCAGCACTCGGGAGGCAGAGGCAGGGGGATCGCTGTGAGTTCGAGGCCAGCCTGGTCTACAACGTGAGTGCAGGACAGCCAAGGCTACACAGAGAGACCCTGTCTCAAAAATCCCCCCACCCCCAAGAGAAGGAGCATGCCCTCCACCTCTTTCAGTTCCTGCCTCTTAAGGCTAACTGGCCTACACACTTCTAGAAGATTCTATTTCATTTTTTCCCCCCCAAGACAGGGTTTCTCTGTGTGGGAAGATTCTGTTTTCTATCTCACTGTTTGTAAGTCCTGAAATTGACTGACCTTGAGTCACTGAGGGATTCACACAGCGGGGTTTGACTAGCCGGGCCATCTCTCCCACCCCTTTTCTGGTTTGGTTTTTGTTTTTTTAAGGAAGGGTCCTGTAGCTCTCACGGACTTTGAACTTGCTATCAAGATGACTTTCAACTCTTCTTCTTCCCTGGGATTGTGAGCGGATGCCACCAAGCTTAGCTTCCCCCTAGACCTACCCTGTATTGTACTGTATCGGCTGGCCTCACACTCCTGGGGTTCTCCTGCCTCAGGCTTGCACTGCTGTGATCACAGGCATGGGCTAGGCACACCTAGCCGTCCTCCCATGCTTTCTTGACACACTCCCAGCTGTAGAACTTAGTTTTTCTGTTTTGGTTTGAATTGGGAGTCTCTCGCTATGCAGTTGTTGGCTCTACAACTTTTTTTTTCTCCTTAAAGACTTATTATACATACAGTGCTCTGCCTGCATGTACCCTTGCAGGCCAGAAGAGGGCGCCAGATCTCATTATAGGTGGCTGTGAGCCACCATGTGGTTGCTGGGGATTGAACTCAGGACCTCTGGAAGAGCAGACTCTTAACTGCTGAGCCACCTCTCCAGCCCCCCAGAACTTGTTATGTAGACCAGGCTGGCCTTGAACTCACAGAGGTCCACCTGCCTCTGCTGTTAGTTGTACCAGTTTATGTAGCCTTAGCTTTCATGTCTTTAAGATGGAGATGTCACAGCCCGGCTAAAGAGCCTTAACTCCCACTCCAAAATGCCGCTTCTGTTTGTGTTCCTTTGAGAGTTACATGACAGGGTCCACCCTGTTGTGTGGCTATGAACTTTACCTGCCCCTCTGGTCCAGAGCAGGGAAAGAAGTTAGTTACATAAACAATGCAGTTGAGACCCTGGAGAATGGCTCAGCAGTTAAGGGCACTGACTGCTCATCCAGAGGACCCGGGTTCAAACCCCAGCACCCACATGGCAGCTCACAACAAATCTTAAAAAGTAAAAATAAGCCGGCGTGGTGGTACATGCCTTTAATTCCAGCACTCGGGAGGCAGAGGCAGGCTGATGGCTGTGAGTTTGAGGCCAGCCTGATCTACAAAGTGAGTCCAGGACAGTCAAGGCTGCACAGAGAGACCCTGTCTAGAAAAACAAAAATCCACCGTTGCTGTGTCTCCGACTGTCCTCCTCAGGTACCAGTTCAACCCAGCCTTCTTTCAGACCACAGTCACCGCCCAGATCCTGCTGAAGGCCCTCACCAACCTGCCCCACACCGACTTCACTCTGTGCAAGTGCATGATTGACCAGGCACACGTATCCTTCCAGCGGCGCGGCCTGGAGGGGGCTAGGAAGCAGGCAATGGGTGGGGTGTCTGCGTGTGCCTGGGATGGGGTAGGGGTGGGGGGGCAGGCGGGGCTGGTGCCTGTCCTGGCATCAGCTGGATGCTGGTCAGCCTCTCGTGCTGTGAGGTGGTGCTGTGTCTCAGGAGTGCATATCGACGTCAAGTTCAACTTGTGGCTGTTCTCCCTTCCCTGTGTGGGTTCCAGGGGTTGCAGTCACGGGGTCTGCTGGACCATCGTGCTGGGTCAGAATTTTTCATTTATTCTTATTGCTGTGTTTATTTTGAGGCAGGCTCTTGCTGTATGACCCTGGCCGGCCTGGGACTTGCCATGTTAGCCCAGGCTGCGCCTGAACTCAGAGGTGCTCTGCCTCCCAAGTGATGTCAAAGTGTTAACCAAGCCCTCATCCATGTGAGGCGAGAAGTCAAGGGCTGAACTACTGAGCCCTCAACCCCATCCTAATAACCAGTTCTTGGGGGGAGGGGATGAGCAGCCGGAAGGGGGGGGGAGAGGGTTGGGCTAGACCCACCGGTTCCTCCGCCGTTTTCTTAACGCCTCCTGACGGCAGCAAGAAGAGCGGCCCATCCGACAGATCCTATACCTTGGTGACCTGCTGGAGACCTGCCACTTCCAAGCCTTCTGGGTAATGTCCTCTGGCTCCATGCTGGCTGGAGTGCTTGTCGAGCACCTGGGAGCCCCTGGCCCCCAGCCCCACCCAGCACTTCATAGACCGAGGCATGTCAGCACAGGCCTGTAATTGCAGAGCGTGGGGGGGGCATCAGAACAGCACAGAGAGGCCAGCCTGCCCGCATGAGCACCTGTCTCAAGCAAGCAAAAGCAGCGGTGCCTGCTGGGTAATGGGCCCTGCCCTCACTTTCGTCACATAGAGCCAGGACTGAATGAACACGTGGCGCAGGCTGACCCTGTCCTATTGCTCGGTGTCTTCAGTTCAAAACAAACGCTCTCTCATCTGTCTGAGCACTCTGCCTGCCCAGCCTTCACATGGGCAGCCACCCAGGGCAAGGCTGTGCTGGGCGGGTGGTCCCAGCCTGAGACATCAGAGCCCCAGGCCAGGGCCCACCTCACAGGGTTCTGTGATAGCCTGCACCCAGGCTGGTCACTCCTGCTATGTAGCTGAGGCTAGCCTTGAGCTCCTGACCCTGCTTCTGTCTCGGTACATGCAGCGTCGCTGCCACGGCCAGCAGTAGGTTTGCTTCCATGTTTGGTTTTGAGGTGGCTGTGCTGTACGCCAGGCTGACCTGGAGCCCGAGATCCTCCTGCCTCGGCCTCCAGAGCGTCTGCGCGCTTGCTGAGAGCACTGGCCGTAACCCTGCTAGTGTTGATACCGTGTCATTGTCCCTTGTGCAGCAAGCCCTGGATGAAAACATGGACCTGCTGGAAGGCATAACTGGCTTTGAAGACTCTGTCCGAAAATGTGAGTCCTTCTCAGTCCTCCTGAGCCTGGGTTCCTGAGGGGCCAGGGAGGGCGGCAGTCGCAGAGGGTCCTGAGAGATGGCCTCTTGTCACCATTCTGGAGGTGGTGGGACCCGGGAGAAGGGAGCCTAAAAATGAGGCAGGCTAAAGTCTCATGCAATAGCCAATTTTATTTAGAGCATCGGGCAATTTATATTTTGAAAGTTAAGCAGAATCTATGAGAAAAGGTCACACAGTTCAAGCCGTATCCAGTCACAAGGATAAAGTGTGCTTGGAAACGCTTTTTGAATAAAGAAAGTAAGCCGCTGTGTGTAATCTGAAGCAAGCCCGTTCCTATTTACTGTACCTGGGAGGGGCAGGAAAGCACATTCCAAGACCAAACCCGCGTTTAGAAGGAAGCGGAACAGGCCACAAGCCTCTTCCGGGTTCCTTGTAGTTTTCTCACAAGCATTCAGAATTCTCACACAGCCTGGCGCTTGTGCCCGCTGCCCCTGACAGTCTTTGTTTTGACTTCCGCAGTTATCTGCCACGTGGTGGGCATCACGTACCAGCGCATCGACCGCTGGCTGCTGGCGGAGGTGCTTGGAGATCTGACCGGTGGGTGAGGCCTGGTGCTGTGTGCATCTGTCTGAGAGGCACAGGGCGTTGGGGCCGGAGCCGCAGCCAGCTCAGAGAAGCCCGGCATGCCACTTCTAGGTCGTTATCTGGTCCAGAGACTGGGTAAAGGTTTGGGATAGGGTGCTGCCCTTTGCGTGTCCTGTGAGCCCAAGGCCAGCCAGAGCTACATAGCGAGATGCTTCCCCAAAAACACGTTGCTAGAGGCAGGTGGATCGCTGTGAGTTCGAGGCCAGCCTGGTCTACAGAGCGAGTCCAGGACAGCCAAGGCTACACAGAGAAACCCTGTCTCGAAAAAAAAAAAAAAAAAAGATGTTGCTGCCCTCACCAGCTGTGGTGTCTACCTGTAACCCCAACAGTACGATGCAGGAGGATTGTATGGAGTTCCAGGCCAGCCTGGGCTATAACCTAGGACTGCACCAACTGGTTACTGAGTTGAGTGACTGGGTCAGACAGTGGTCCTGATGCTGGTCCTCGTACTAAACACAAGAGCTCGGCCCTTTTGTCTTTTTGTTTTGAGACCGGGTTTTTCTGTTTAGCTCTGGCTATCCTGGAACTCACTCTGTAGACCAGGCTGGCCCAGAACTCGCAGCGATCCTCCTGCCTCTGCCTCCTGAGTGCTGGGATTAAAGGCGTCCACCACTGTCCAGCTTAAGAGCTCAGGCCTTTTTCATAGATGGAGCACAGTGGAAGCAGTAGGTATTTGCATCTTGAAGTAGTTGATACTGCACAGGGTAGTGAGGCTGCTTTAGAGGGACAGCATTTGTTAGGGCCCCCGTTCCTTGAGGTGGGCACCCCGAAAGGAAAGCAGATACTCCTTTCCTGTCTGTTGTGTACTGAGGACCTGGAACAGCATGACTGGGTGAGAAGGCTTCCTTCCCGTCCTGTGGGGCTCTTGGGAGGACCGTGGAGGTCTGTCGTGATCGGTAGGCTCTGAGGGTGCTGGCCTTGGTCACAATGATGTCTTTTTTTTTTTTTTTTTTTTGGTTTTTTGAGACAAGGTTTCTCTGTGTAGCCTTGGCTGTCCTGGACTCACTTTGTAGACCAGGCTGGCCTCGAACTCACAGCGATCCGCCTGCCTCTGCCTCCCGAGTGCTGGGATTAAAGGCGTGCGCCACCACACAATGACGTCCTTAAAGGGTCCCTCCAAACAGGCTGGAGAGATGGCTCAGCGGTTAAGAGCACTGTCTGTTCTTCCAAAGGTCCTGAGTTCAATTCCCAGCAACCACATGGTGGTTGCTATAATAGTCTGGCGCCCTCTCCTGGCCTGCAGGTGTATAGGGCAGAGCAATGTATACATAGTAATAAATAAATCCTTACAAAAAAAAAAGTCCCTCCAAATAGAAAATGTTGACATATTTGAGCTTGCAAAAAGAAACAGTGTGCCTGGTAAGAGGGTCTGGTGGGTGGGAGCCACCCTAGCACCCATGGCGGGCAGTTCACAAGCTCCAAGGAGTTCAGCACACTTTCTGGCCCTGAGAGACCTGTGTACATTCACACTTGCACACACACAGGAAGGTTGTTTAAAAGAAATAGAAAGGAACATTTAGCACCCTGGGGACACCCACTCTATAATCCCCAGTACCCACCTACACTGTATTGGGCTACATGAAATTCCACCTCAGAAACCCTATGTGAGCCGGGCGTGGTGGCGCACGCCTTTAATCCCAGCACTCGGGAGGCAGAGGCGGGCGGATCACTGTGAGTTCGAAGCCAGCCTGGTCTACAAAGTGAGTCCAGGACAGCCAAGGCTACACAGAGAGACCCTGTCTCAAAAAACCAAAAAAAAAAAAAAAAAAAAGAAACCCTATGTGAATAGGATAGAGACCAATGGCGCCCTCTGGTGGCCACATGGGGGACGTGCCCCAGAAGGCCCGCTTTGGCCTGGAGCCCTGATTGCCTTGCCGTGTCGTCTGCAGACAGCCAGCTGAAGGCATGGATGAGCAAGTACGGCTGGAGCGCCGACGAGTCCGGGCAGATCTTCATCTGCAGCCAGGAGGAAAGCATTAAGCCCAAGAACATCGTGGAGAAGATCGACTTTGACAGTGAGTGGCCTGGGGCCGCGGGCCTGGGCAGGGCATGGCGCCCTAGGCCGAGCCGCGTGAGGGGGCTGAGATTGTGTGCGCCGCGCCGTTCATGGAGAGTCAGGGCTGCCAGGCGGCCTGCCCTGCTCTGAGGCCTCCCCTGGCTTGCTCACTGTCTTTGGTTTGGGTTGGGTTTTAAGAGGGTTTCTATGTCGCGCTGGCAATCCCACAGGCCAGGCTGGCCTTCTTGAACGCAGAGCTGCGTCCTCTCCTTCGCCAGTGCTGGGATCCCACCCCACCTTTTCTAGGTCTTTCCGGGACTCAGAGTGTCCTGTGCCTGCTGGGCCCAGGGCTGCCTTAGGCCCGAGGCGCTGTTCCTGCTTCCCAGCCGCCTGTGCCAGGGTAGCCTTGCTGCTCTGTGCCTCCTTTGTCACCTCAAAAGGCAAGCGTCCCGTTCCTCGTGAGTCATCCGGGAGCTGACTGAAACGTCGTGGCACCTGCCTCCTATCGTGTAGGGCGCTCAGCCAAGGGCACAGAGCTCAGTCGGTGTGGCTGACAGCAGCCAACGTCATGCCTTGAGTAAACAGACTTACCCAAAAAGAGCAAAAGGCAGGTGCGGTGGCAAGTGACTTTAGTCTCAGCACTCAGGAGGCGGGAGGTTCAGGGCCAGCCTGGGTTACCATGTAAGCTACTGCCTTTAAATAAGTCATAACTAAGTACGTTTAGCTAGGTGCCTGCACCACCCTTCTGTCCGTCTGAGCAAATGTGGCGAAGGGAGAAGGACAGGGACAGGCTTCCTCCTGGGTCTCCTCATTCTCCCAACTGTGGCTCTAGTGAGTGACCCAGCCAGGGTTCAGCAGCCAGCGTGAGTGTCAGTGAGCGGTGTCACTTCCAGGCTGGGCACCCTGAGCTGTACAGGCCGTGTTCACCATGTTTGGGGCTCAGCGTCCGTTGGCAGTCCACAGTCTGCACTACAAGGAACTAGGACGGGGCGACCTGTGCACAGTACTTAGTGCTAACGTGTGTTCCAGCACTTGCTTAGCCCTGTGATCCTGTACAGTAGATGCTGTATGCAGATGGGGAAACTAAGGCACCGAGCTATTAAGTGACAGATCCAAGACCTCCAAATGCCTTTGTGATGACCGACCTGGCCCTGAGGGGAGGTGGTTCTCGCCCCCACCCCCATACATTTACCATTTTATAGCCGGGCGGTGGTGGCGCACGCCTTTAATGCCAGCACTCGGGAGGCAGAGGAAGGTGCGTCTCTGTGACTTTCAGGCCAGCCTGGTCTACAAAATGAATCCAGAATAGCCAAGGCTCCACAGAGGAACCCTGTCTCAAAAAAACAAAACGAAACTAAATTTATAATGTTCTCTCCTTCTCAACAGGTGTGTCCAGCATCATGGCCTCCTCCCAGTAACTGTGTGCATTTAATAAAGCTGTGTTCGCTCCACCCTGTTGTCTCCCACCTCTGTCCTCAGAACCCCAGCTTGTGCCCCAGCTGGGTCCTTCCCTCCTGGGTGTCCCCCCCATGTCACTTCCTCCTTTGCCCCACCCTGCCGCCTCTCCCTGCCTGCCCTCCTTCCTGACCTGTGAGTCACCGCAGATGAGGTAGGCAGAGGAAGCGAATGACCTGGAGAGCTGCCGCCCTGGGCTCTCGGGAGAGTGGAGAGCAGGCTTTGTGTCCCTGACAAGTCACCTGCTTCTGAGCATCTGCGTCCTTATATGGCAAAGAGTACGGAGCCCAGCTGGGTGGCGCACGCCTTTAATCCCAGCACTCGGAATGCACAGGCAGGTGGATGGATGAGAATGCGAGGCCAGCCTGGTCTACAAAGCACATCCAGGATAGCCAAGGCTACACAGAGGAAAACACACACACACACGGAGAGAGAAAGGCATCTCAGCAGGGTGGCTTCTGGGGAGCTTAGGGCTGGGAGCGGCAGCTCTTGGGAGGTGCGGCCAGGGAGGTCAGAAGTAACAAGTTACCTTAAACTGGGGCAGACTCTGTCTTTAAAGGGGAGGAGGGGGAGGTTCAGTCCGTGAACTCAACTGAATTAAAAAGATGTGGTGCCTCACACTTTTTACCCGCCAACACTTGGGGGCACCCTATGTCTCTGACCCAATTGGTGAGCTCCAAGTTAAGGGAGGGACCCTGATTTAACTGGGGCCGCAGCTGTAGTTGACGTGGGTTCAGTCCCCGGCATCACAAGGAACACAGCTTTAATTCCGGTCTTTGGTAGGCTGACCCCCCATGTGCCCGTGTGTGCACACACGTCACACTCGACTTGAAGTCCCTCTATCCGCCCCTTTGACTGTTCCTGTCAGTGATCCAAAACGAGTCACCGAGGAAACAGACCAGGAAGCAAGCGGGAGCCATCATGCCCTTTAGACTGCAGGTCCCTCAGGGTTGTTGGCTGGCCTTTATGGTGGTGTTCGGATTGGAAAGGTTACCAGACTGCCCGCCCGCCGAGTCAGCCACCCGGTTCTTGTCACACCCAAAGCATTACAGGAATTCTGACCAAGTGACCTTGAGCAGTTTGAACAGTTGATTTCTGTGCATGCAGGGACAGGGGTGAGGTGAGTGGAGATAAAAGTGACCCAGTAGATGTTCATCCCGCGCCACTCCAGCCTGTGAAAGGACTGCACGCCTGCGGAACCCTCCCGTGGAGCTAGCACTCACCCCACATAACTAGGATCCCATCCCATCCTGGAGAGCCAGGGTGGGGCCGGCACCCTTTGCTCAGGTCTTCAGACTGACCTGAGCAGCCACCAGGAACTAGAAGGCGCCCTCCTAGCCTTGGGGACAGAGTAAATATAGGACTGCTGTTCCTGAAAGTCAGCTGTGAGGTGCTGTAGGAGGGAAGCCTGGTATGCCGCCCCGCCCGCCGCCAGCCATCTTTCGGGCCATCCCTGGGCGGGGTTGACAGCCAGGCCTCCGCCCGCAGATACTCTTGCATAGGATGTAACTGGAACACCTGGGCATGGCTGCTCAGCTGGAGAAATGACCTCCCGTCCTTTGGCAGTCCCAGCTGGTCCTTTCTCTAGCCCTGACCAAGGACTGCTGAGCAGTCGCAGACCGGTGGCTTGTGAGCTTTGGTTTATTGGCTGGAGTGTGTGTGTATATTTGTGTGTGTTCTTTTGAGTTAGTACCTACACCGGGCATGGTGGTGCGCACCTTTAATCCCAGCACTCGGGAGGCAGAGGCAGGTGGATCGCTGTGAGTTCGAGGCCAGCCTGGTCTACAGAGGAAGTCTAGGACAAGCCAAGGCTATGCAGAGAAACCCTGTCTCAAAAAAAAAAAAAATAATAAAAATTGGTGTTGGACAGACGGGTCAGTGATTAAGAGCACTGGCTGCTCTTGTAGAGAACCCCAGTCCAGTTCCTGAACCCACATGGTGGCTAGTTTCAGGACGTTTCTGCGGGGACCAGGTGTTCACATAGTGCGTGCACATGTATGTAAGCAAACAGCGCACACAGGTCAGTCTTAATGAACTAACCAGCACCTGTGGTTATTTATAGCAGCCCCTAGGAGGACTTGGTCCTTAACAGTCGTTCCCTGAGTAGGAGGAAGTGCACGAGGCTCTCCATCTTCATCTGCCACCCCCGCCCCCACACCATGTATATAGAATTTGTTAGCACTCAGTGACCGACCGTGGTGACCGGTGAGGACCATTTCATGCAAACGTCACTGTTTGGGCTGGGAGTCTCAGGTGCCTACCGTTAGTGTGCCAGAGGGCTGCTGGCCAGTTGTACCCTCGGCGGGAGTTCCGGGCCAAGCAGGCCATGCTGCCCACACCTGGAATCCTAGATGGGCATCCGAGGGCTCAAGGCCACCTTCTCAGACCAGTAGGGAGTTTGAGGCCAGAATGGGTCACTTGAGACCCTGTCCCTGTCCCCTGCCCCCAAGAAAGAGCCTTTTCCCTAGGGGTCCAGATGTTAATAAAGTCTCCATACATGATCCCGGTCCTAGAGGGGTCACCCTGATTGTCCCTACAAAGTTAAATTCATGACAGACCTGCCCACCCCACTGTGCTGACTTCCCTCCCACACAGCACGGCAGGTGACAGGCCGCAGCCCCTGCACTCTCCTCACGTTGCCAGACTCTGACGGTATGTTCCTCTCCTACAGCAGTCACCCACTGCTGAAGCCCCACTTTAGCTTCCTCATTAAAAAAGAAAAAAAAAAAAATATATATATATATATATATATATATATATAACAATTGAGATATAATCTGAAGAAATTAATAAAAATTTAAAGAACAACAATAATAATAAGTATTATTATTATTATTATTATTATTATTATTATTATTATTATTTGGGACTGGAGGAATGGCTCATGAGTAAAGAGTGCCTGGGGCTCCTGCGAAGGACTCAGGTACAGTTCACAGCATCCATGTTGGGTACGTGGCTTATACCTGCTGTAACTGCAGCCTCAGGGCAGCCAGTGACCTCTTAGGTCCTCCATGGGCACCACACTCACCTCTATACACGCACACACAGTAAAACGAAATATCTAAAAATTACATTTATGCCCCAGGTGGCGCACGCCTTTAATCCCAGCGCAGGGAAGGCAGAGGCAGGCGGATCTTTGTGAGTTCGAGGCCAGCCTGGCCTACAAAGTGAGTCCAGGACAGTCAAGGCTACACAGAGAGACCCTGTCTCAAAAAACAAAACAAGAACATCAGGCTGAGCAAGCCACGAGGAGCAAGCCAGGTGTGGAAGTGTAAGCCAGCCAAACCAACCCTTTTGTTTCTGGTTCTCCTGTGGTTTTGAGCCTATTCATTCTGTCACCTAGGATTTTGACCGTTTCTTCTGCCGGCCAGTCGCTGCCTCAGAGGCCAGGGCAAGGGCAGGGTCTGAAGCAAAGGTCCCCTCGTCTCCCTTGTGGGTTGCTATTTTGGGGGAGGAAACAGACAAGACAAGGCAGGGAAAGGCAGTAAATCAACACTGTTAAAGGGTGATGAGCAAGGCCGGGCGTGGTGGCGCAGGCATTTCATCCCAGTATTCGGAAGGCAGAGGCAGGCGGATCGCTGTGAGTTCGAGGCCAGCCTGGTCTACAAAGTGAGTCCAGGACAGTCAAGGCTACACAGAGAGACCCTGTCTCAAAAAACAAAACAAAAAAAACCCAACAACAACAACCAAACAAATGGTGAAAAGTATTATGGACAAAGGTGCAGGAGGCAGTTTCCGTTTGGCGCTTCTCTGGGTGGAGACTAGGCTCCTCAGGTTGGGCAAGCATTCTATCAGCAGGCCACACCTCCAGGCCCTCACAAGGGGATTCCAGTGAAGCATCTACCACTGAGCCATGCTCCCACCCCCTCAGTACTGGATTCTAGGCAAGTGTTCCGCCACAGAGGCACAGCCACCACCCCCCCGCCCCCCACCCCACCACCCCCCCCCGGCCGCCCCCACACGCAAGCTCCAACAAAACATTCCTCCACCCTCCCAGCCCAGAACGCTGCATTATATACAGTGGTAGGGACAGGCTCGTGGAGGAGGAGAGAGAGCAGGCTGTGAGTCACAGAGACGCGGAACGGGTGGAAAGTACAGCAGCGCAACACTCTACCCTGTGCAGAGGCCTTGGACAGGGGCAGCAAGGGGGCCAGCGAGCTAGGGAAAAAGTGGCACCGGACGCCATGAGGAAAACTGGGACCCAGGCGCGGAGGACCTTCTGGGTCCGGCTGGAACTCCAGGACTTTCTTTTTTTTTTTTTTTTTTTTTTGGTTTTTCGAGACAGGGTCTCTCTGTGTAGCCTTGACTGTCCTGGACCCGCTTTGTAGACCAGGCTAGCCTCGAACCCACAGCGATCCGCCTGCCTCTGCCTCCCGAGTGCTGGGATTAAAGGAGTGCGCCACCATGCCCGGCCTCTCATTGTTTTATTAACTATATTCTTGCACGTCGTGGTGGCGCACGCCTGTCATCCCAGCACTCGGGAGGCAGAGGCAGGAGGATCGCTGTGAGTTCGAGGCCAGCCTGGTCTACAAAGTGAGTCCAGGACAGCCAAGGCTACACAGAGAGACCCTTTCTCGAATCTCCCCCCGCCAAAAAAAAAAAAGAAAAGAAATGAGGACAAAACTGGTCCTGATATGGCTGAGGGGGATGGGCTGAGGGGGATGGGCTGAGGGGGATGGCTGAGGGGGATGGGCTGAGGGGGATGGCTGAGGGGGATGGGCTGAGGGGGATGGGCTGAGGGGGATGGGCTGAGGGGGATGGCTGAGGGGGGTGGGCTGAGGGGGATGGGCTGAGGGGGATGGCTGAGGGGGATGGGCTGAGGGGGATGGGCTGAGGGGGATGGCTGAGGGGGGTGGGCTGAGGGGGATGGGCTGAGGGGGATGGGCTGAGGGGGATGGCTGAGGGGGATGGGCTGAGGGGGATGGGCTGAGGGGGATGGCTGAGGGGGATGGGCTGAGGGGGATGGGCTGAGGGGGATGGGCTGAGGGGGATGGCTGAGGGGGATGGGCTGAGGGGGATGGCTGAGGGGGATGGGCTGAGGGGGATGGGCTGAGGGGGATGGGCTGAGGGGGATGGGCTGAGGGGGATGGCTGAGGGGGATGGGCTGAGGGGGATGGCTGAGGGGGGTGGGCTGAGGGGGATGGCTGAGGGGGATGGCTGAGGGGGATGGCTGAGGGGGATGGCTGAGGGGGATGGCTGAGGGGGATGGCTGAGGGGGATGGCTGAGGGGGATGGCTGAGGGGGGTGGGCTGAGGGGGATGGCTGAGGGGGATGGGCTGAGGGGGATGGCTGAGGGGGATGGCTGAGGGGGATGGCTGAGGGGGATGGGCTGAGGGGGATGGCTGAGGGGGATGGCTGAGGGGGATGGGCTGAGGGGGATGGCTGAGGGGGGTGGCTGAGGGGGATGGGCTGAGGGGGATGGGCTGAGGGGGATGGCTGAGGGGGATGGCTGAGGGGGATGGCTGAGGGGGGTGGCTGAGGGGGATGGCTGAGGGGGATGGGCTGAGGGGGGTGGCTGAGGGGGATGGCTGAGGGGGATGGGCTGAGGGGGGTGGCTGAGGGGGATGGCTGAGGGGGATGGCTGAGGGGGATGGCTGAGGGGGATGGCTGAGGGGGATGGCTGAGGGGGGTGGCTGAGGGGGGTGGCTGAGGGGGGTGGCTGAGGGGGATGGGCTGAGGGGGATGGCTGAGGGGGATGGGCTGAGGGGGATGGGCTGAGGGGGATGGCTGAGGGGGATGGCTCACGGGGATGGCTCACGGGGATGGCTGAGGGGGATGGCTCAGGGGGATGGCTGAGGGGGATGGCTCAGGGGGATGGGCTGAGGGGGATGGCTGAGGGGGATGGGCTGAGGGGGATGGGCTGAGGGGGATGGCTGAGGGGGATGGGCTGAGGGGGATGGCTGAGGGGGATGGGCTGAGGGGGATGGGCTGAGGGGGATGGGCTGAGGGGGATGGCTGAGGGGGATGGGCTGAGGGGGATGGCTGAGGGGGGTGGCTGAGGGGGATGGGCTGAGGGGGATGGGCTGAGGGGGATGGCTGAGGGGGATGGCTGAGGGGGATGGCTGAGGGGGATGGCTGAGGGGGATGGGCTGAGGGGGATGGCTGAGGGGGATGGCTGAGGGGGATGGGCTGAGGGGGATGGCTGAGGGGGGTGGCTGAGGGGGATGGGCTGAGGGGGATGGGCTGAGGGGGATGGCTGAGGGGGATGGCTGAGGGGGGTGGCTGAGGGGGATGGCTGAGGGGGATGGCTGAGGGGGGTGGCTGAGGGGGATGGCTGAGGGGGATGGGCTGAGGTGGGTGGCTGAGGGGGATGGCTGAGGGGGATGGGCTGAGGGGGGTGGCTGAGGGGGATGGCTGAGGGGGATGGCTGAGGGGGATGGCTGAGGGGGATGGCTGAGGGGGATGGGCTGAGGGGGATGGCTGAGGGGGGTGGCTGAGGGGGGTGGCTGAGGGGGGTGGCTGAGGGGGATGGGCTGAGGGGGATGGCTGAGGGGGATGGGCTGAGGGGGATGGGCTGAGGGGGATGGCTCACGGGGATGGCTCACGGGGATGGCTCACGGGGATGGCTGAGGGGGATGGCTCAGGGGGATGGCTGAGGGGGATGGCTCAGGGGGATGGGCTGAGGGGGATGGCTGAGGGGGATGGGCTGAGGGGGATGGGCTGAGGGGGATGGCTGAGGGGGATGGGCTGAGGGGGATGGCTGAGGGGGATGGGCTGAGGGGGATGGCTGAGGGGGATGGGCTGAGGGGGATGGGCTGAGGGGGATGGGCTGAGGGGGATGGCTGAGGGGGATGGCTGAGGGGGGTGGCTGAGGGGGATGGCTGAGGGGGATGGGCTTAGGGGGATGGCTGAGGGGGATGGGCTGAGGGGGATGGCTGAGGGGGATGGCTGAGGGGGATGGGCTGAGGGGGATGGCTGAGGGGGATGGCTGAGGGGGATGGGCTGAGGGGGATGGCTGAGGGGGATGGCTGAGGGGGATGGCTGAGGGGGATGGACTGAGGGGGGTGGCTGAGGGGGATGGGCTGAGGGGGGTGGCTGAGGGGGATGGGCTGAGGGGGATGGCTGAGGGGGATGGACTGAGGGGGGTGGCTGAGGGGGATGGGCTGAGGGGGATGGCTGAGGGGGATGGGCTGAGGGGGATGGCTGAGAGGGATGGCTGAGGGGGGTGGCTGAGGGGGAGGTTTTTTTGTTTGTTTATTTGTTTGTTTCCAGCATAGCCTTGGCTATCCTGGAACTCACTTTGTACACCAGGCTGGCCTTGAACTCATCACGGAGATCTGCGTCCCCAGGGCTGGGGGTACAGGTGTGCGCCATCTTGCCCAGCTAGAGGGAAAGTTTGTATAATCAGATATGAGGGAAGAGTACAGCTGGAGGTGTCTGGAAGAGTCCAGAGCTGGTAGACGGAAGCAGGCCATGAGAGGAGGCGGGGGGGGGGGGGGGCAGCAAGAGGAAAGCAAGAGGCGGCAGGCTTGCAGGGGACCTGGAAGCTGGCAGAAGGGAAGGCCAGCAGCCGGAGGAGTTTAGGGTCGGGTGAGGGTGAGAAGAGCCACAGGACTCACTACTGAGTCCACACAGAGAAACCCTGTCTGGAAAACCAAAAGAAAAGAAAAGAAGAAAGAACTGACTGGGTCTACAGGCCAGGTGCCCTTTGGTAGGCTAATTGATGCCATGGTTAGCCATTTGCCCTTAGTTTCTCTTGGACTTGACAGAAATCCATTCTTCTCGTCAATTACTACTACTACTACTACTATTATTGGGTTTTTGAGACATGGTTTCCCTTTGTAGCCTTGGACTCCCTTTGTAGACCAGGCTGGCCTCAAACTCACAGTGATCTACCTGCCTCTGCCTCTCTCCTGAGTGCAAGTGCTGGGATTAAAAGCGTGAGCCACCACTGCCTGGTGCAATTTTTTTTTTAATTTAAGATTATTATGTGTTTCGTTTTGTATAAGAGCACATATGGAAGTCAGAGGGCAACTTTGGAAAGTGGTTCTTGTACCTTACGTGTCTCAGAGATTGAATTATGGTTGTTAGTCTTAGCCACCAGTACCTTTAATCTGCTGAGCCAGCACACCAGGGCATCTTATTTATTTATTTATTTATTTATTTATTTATTTATTTATTTATCAAGACAGGGCTTCTGTGAAGCCTTGGCTGTCCTGGATTCACTTTGTAGACCAGGCTGGCCTCAAACTCACAGAGATCTGCCTGCCTCTGCCTCCGAGTGCTGGGATTAAAGGACTGCTCTACCACGTCTGCCTGGCCACACACCGCATTTTAAATAATACAAAAAATTTTAAATTACTAAGGAAGGTGGGCCTAGACCCGTAGCCTGCCCAGCGTACCTGTACCTGACTTTGCTTTCTCTAACTATAGAGACACACAGGGCTCTGATCTGAGCAGGGAGGGTCATGGTCTGACTCCAAGGTGAACAACCAGGCAGCTGACCCAACAGCACTCTGCTGAAAGCTAAGGCTGTTCTGAGTTCCCTGCTAGCCAGGGCCTGTTAGAATAAAAGACAGAGAGCACTCGGGAGGCAGAGGCAGGTGGATCACTATGTGTTCAAGGCCAGCCTGGTCTACAAAGGGAGTCCAGGACAGCCAGAAACAGCCAGGGCCACACAGAGAAACCCTGTCTCAAAAAACAAAACAAAACCCAGAATGTGCTTTCATTTTAATCCCAGATGTGGGGCTACTTTGGACTGTCGGTAGCAGCTGACTACAATCTGCCTGGAGCTTCACCAGAGGTGTGGTTTTGCCAGCTGCACATAGTTTCTGAGATTGTGTGATGTTTGGAATTCTGGGAATTTTTCAGAGGGTAGCTAAATACTAAACCCCGTTAGGCAGGGTGGGTTGGTCCTTCAGGGTGATTGTTTGCGGTTTGTCACTTCTTTCTTTCTTTTTCTTATCTTTTCTTTTTGTGTGTGTGTATTTTGTTTTTTGTTTTGTTTTTTCAAGACAGGGTTTTTCTGTTTAACAGCCGTGGCTTTCCTAGACTCGCTTTGTAGACCAGACTGGCCTCAAACTCAGAGAGAACTGCCTGCCTCTGCCTCCCGAGTGCTGGCTGTTTGTTAGTAGTCATACTCAAGAAAGAAACAAGAAAGAAAAAAAAATAGATTTAAGGGATCTCTCTCTCTCTCTCTCTCTCTCCTTCTCTCTCTCCTCCCTCTCTCTCTCTCTCTCTCTCTCTCTCCCCCCTACCTCTATCCTTCTTTCTCTCCTATCTACTGATGGGGCATGAGAGGGTTGAGAAAAGAAGAACCCACAAAGTTACAAAGTCCAGCTACAAGCCTGGGCTATATAAGACCCTGTCTCGAGTTCGAGGCCCGCTTCCTCTACAAAATGAGTCCAGGACAGCTAAGGATACACAGAGAAACTCTGTCTGGAAAAAACCAAAAAACCAAGAAAAAAAAAAGAAAGAAAGAAAGAAAAAAATAGACCCTGTCTCAAAACAAAACCAACACCTCAGCTGGCAAAAGCATTTGCAGCCAGGCCTGATAACTGGGTTTTGTCCCCAGGACCTCAGGTCACAGATGCAGGGAACCAACTCCGACCTCTGGGGGTGGCATGCCCAGCCTTGTCCCCCACACAATAAATAAATGTAAATTTAAATAATCAAACCCAGAGCCAGGTGGTGGTGGCGCACACCTTTAATCCCAGGACTCGGGAGGCAGAGGCAGGCGGATAGCTGTGAGTTCGAGGCCAGCCTGGTCTACACAGAGAGACCCTGTCTTGAACCCCCCTCATACCCTCCCTCCAAACAAAACAACTAAGATGGAGAGAGCTGCCCTACCCTGTTTGGATGTCACTTGCCTGTTAATGTGGCACTTATTTTTCTGTATGTGTTTCTTTTTTTCCCCCTTCCTTCCTTTTCTCCACTCCCCTATTTTTCCTTCTTTCTTGGAGACAGAGTTTCTCTGTGTAGTCCCTTGCTTCCTGAAACTCACTTTGTAGACCAGGCTGGCCTCGAACTCAGAGATCTGCCTGCCTCTGTCTCCTGAGTGCTGGGATTAAAGGGTTATGCAACCATGCCCGGTTTCCAAATGTTTCTTTCTTTCTTTTTTTTTTTTTTTTTTTTTTTTGGTTTTTCGAGACAGGGTCTCTCTGTGTAGCCTTGGCTGTCCTGGACTCACTTTGTAGACCAGGCTGGCCTCGAACTCACAGCGATCCGCCTGCCTCTGCCTCCAGAGTGCTGGGATTAAAGGCGTGGGCCATCACCGCACGGCTCGCAGCATGGTTCTTATTCTTGCCCATCTCCCCTACCAGGTTAGTTATTTGATGATTGACCTAGTTTATCACGCTGCCCACACGTGCTCAGGGCCTGCACATCGCAGACGCTCAGTGTTTGCTTAATGAAAGACGATAGAAGAGAGCCGAGTCAGAAACAGATGCCCTGTGTTCTAGCTACCCGTGTATTCCAACCTACTCTAACCCCATGCCAATTCTGTGAATCCTTCAAGACTTTAAATATCTACCTTTCGCCTGGCGGTGGTGGCGCACGCCTTTAATCCCAGCACTCGGGAGGCAGAGGCAGGGGGAATCTCTGTGAGTTCGAGGCCAGCCTGGTCTACAAAGCGAGTCCAAGAAAACAAAGGCTACAACAGAAGAGACCCTGTCTCGGGAAGAAAAATGAAAAATCTACCTTTCCCATAAAGTCTACCCTGAAGATTTTATAGATCAGGCCATCCTAGAGTTTCTTCTATTTATTTATTTTTAGACGGGGTCGGTCCTCATGTAGCCCAAATTCACCTAGGCTGTGTATCCAATCTGGCCTGGCAATTCCTGATCCATCTGCCCACACTTCCCGTTGGGATTAAAGGCATGTGCCGCCTTGCCGAGTTTTAAGCTCGATTTTATTTATTATTTAAATTGAGACAGGGACCTCCAACAGGTTGTCGTCTGTCCTTCAGTCTCACAGGCCGGAGACCAAGAGACAGACACCTCAGGGTGTCCGGCCTGATTGATGCAAGCTTCTTGGAAGGTTGAGTGCCGAGAGGGTGGGGACCATTTCTGGCTTCTTCAGTGCCCGAGGCATAAAACACCATCTCGCGCACACACAGTAGGCGGCAGCCAATAAATCTCGATTAGGTCCGAACGGCTCGAGAACGGGGAAACTCACATTCCATCGCCAAACAGGTTAAAGCCGGACGACGGAGCCCCCGCCTTATGAATCATTCATGACTTGAGCCACGCCCACACCGCGGGGGGGGAGGGAGGGGGATGGGGGAGGGAGGGAGAGGAGGGAGGAGAAGGAAACAGGGGTGGGGGAGGGGGGGATGACGCGCGCGCGCGCGCGCTCACGAGAGAGACGCGGCCCCGGGCTCCCACGCTAGGCAGGCGGGCGGGCGGCGGGAGGTGTGGATCCGCGGGTGCGCGCGCTCGAGGGCGCGGGAGGGAGGGAGGGCGGCGGCGGCGGCGGCGGCGCAGCGCGCAGTGCGCAGGCGCAGGCGTGGCGAGCCGACTGCGCACGCGTCAGCCGTCTTGGGCGGGCTGGAAAGCAGCTGAAGCGGCGGCCCGAAGTCGGAGGCTCCGGCACAGGGGCGGGCGCTGAGGCGGGAGCGGAGCGGTGCGGAGCGGAGCGGCTGGCGGGCTTAGCTAGCAAGAGGCGGCGGGATGGTGGACTACCACGCGGCGAACCAGGCGTACCAGTACGGCCCGAGCAGCGGCGGCGGCGGCGGCAATGGCGCGGGCGGCGGCGGCAGCATGGGCGACTACATGGCCCAGGAAGATGACTGGGACCGGGACCTGCTCTTGGACCCGGCCTGGGAGAAGCAGCAACGCAAGGTGCGTGGGCCCCGTGGGCCGAGCTTGGATGGCGTCCTGCCGGGGACGGGGAGGCGCTGAGAAACAATCCGGCCGGACCAGGAACCGGGTGTGGAGTCCCGGAGAGGGATAAAAACAGAGCTCGAGGAAGCAATTGGGAATTCAGGAGGTGGGGAAGGGGGGGGCGCTGGGGTGGGGTTAGGGAAAAAGAAAAGTGGCGGCCAGGTATGAGATACGGGGAAACCTTGTCGAAGGCTGTGGCAGGAAGAAGGCTGGGCGCGGGAGGGGGGGGGGAACTGGGGCTAACCGTGATGGTGATTCGGGAGGTAGAAAAGGGAGCTGGGTTTTAAGGCGGGATTGCAGGGTCAGAGGGAGGAAGCATTGGTAGGGCCCAGGCAAGCGAGCCAGGGGGGTCCGGGGAGGGAATTGGTGAGCTTTGGATAAGTATTTAGGGGTTTGGGAATCCCGGTATGGGGGAGGTGGGTCCGGGGTGCGGATGGAGTGTGAAAGAGAGCTTGGAATGTCGGGAAGCCTTGGTGTGTGTGTGTGTGTGTGTGGTGGGGTTGGCGGGGGGGGGGGCGCGGGGGGTCGTGCTAGAGGGACGAGAAGAGTCAGGGAAGGTAAGGAAGGGCCACTAAGAAGAGGGTTGTGGAGTCTGGAGAGAATAAGGGTGGGAGCCTCGGGGAGTCTCATGGGCTTGGGGTGGGAGGTGGTTAGGGCTGTTAGGATGGTCTGGTCTGCCGGGACTGGGGGGGGGGGGTGGTCTGAGAAAGCTAGGTGTTTAGGGGGAGAAGTTAGGGCCCTAGGAACAGAATGTTTGCCAAGTGGGTGAGATGTATCGAGGGTGCCCTGTTGTAAAAAGGAAGAGGATTAGGATCGTAAGTAGAATTGATGGGTGGGGGGGTGGGGGCGCCCAACAGAGTGTTTGTGGGTGCTTTGAAGCAGGGAAAGGTAGCGCAATAATAGTAGAGGTTCCAGGCCCACGAGGGAAATGCAGTCCCGCAAGGGTGAGGCTGGTGGAAGACCGTGGGGGCTGGAATGGAGGGTACCGGGAAGAGGTTAGTTTGGGGAAAAAATGGAAGTCTGGCTATATAAAGGTGATTCGGAGCCCGAGAACGAAAGAGGGTTTAATTCAGTGAGGAGGAAATGGGTGCTCGGGGCAATACGGTCTTTTGATGGGGGGGGGGGAGAGTGTGATACTAAAACTGTATTTTCTGATGGTGCTTGGGGGTGTGGAATGTAAAAGGGAAGCCACAGTAGCGAGGGGAGTTTAGAGGAGGGAATGGTGCTGTGCTGGGGTGGTTGAGAGGGAAGCTCAGAGTGGGGGGGGGAGCAGGAAGAGCTGTAGCAGGCTGGGCTGAGTGGGTGAGAATGTGGGGGCGGCTCACAAGTGTGTGAAGCGGGTGGGAGGTAATTGAAATTAGAAACAGTTTCATGCCTTCTAGAGGTTGAGACATTCTTTCCAGATTTGTAACTAATTGATGGGCAGGGTGGCATTGGATAAAGACCTTTGCTCTTAGGGCAATGTCGGGTGTAAAACGGGAGGGGGTCAGGACGGTGCCTTTGGTGACTGCAAAGGGGATTGTGACTTTGGGATGTGGGAGCCCGGGGCCCCAAGGGGTGTGGGAGAGAGCCGGTTAGGTGACATTTCCCAGAAGCCCCCTGGGGCAGACTCCAGGAAGTGTGTGGTAGTGGAAGGAGCTGCTGTGCTTGAGAAGCCCCAGGTGGGGCCTGGTGTAGGTGTGACCTGTGTAACCAGTGTCAGCGCGTGTGTTCCCAGCAGTCGCCACTGGGTGGAGGGCAGCAGTGGTGTAAGGGGGTGTCTGACGCCGAAAAGTGGGTGTTGTGTGGAGACGGAGAAGGAATGAGTTCATTTTGAAAAGAAGGGGAAATATAGTTAGGATCACAACAGTAACTTATTGCCTGAGGCCATAGAGATTGGAAAAGGTTGGAAGTTGCCAAAAGACTGGGAAAGTTGGAAGGAAACTGGGTCACAGCCTCGGCTTTGAGAATGCGTTGGGTCTTTCTTTTCTAATGTTTAGGAAAAAATGTGCCATGCCTCCTTTTTTCCCCCCTTAGATGACAGGGTAGAGCGAGCACTCTTCTTTTATTTATTTATTTATTTTTGGTTTTTCGAGACAGGGTCTCTCTGTGTAGCCTTGGCTGTCCTGGACTCGCTTTGTAGACCAGGCTGGCTCGAACTCACAGCGATCCCCCTGCCTCTCCCTCCCGAGTGCTGGGATTAAAGGCGTGCACCACCGCACCCGGCGCGAGCACTCTTCTTTCACCATCTTGTCCCAGCCTCTGGTACCTCCTTGGTGTTTTGTTTTCTTTTGTTTTTGTTTTTCTTTTTTGTTGTTCTTTTTTTCTTTTTCTTTTTTTTTTTTCGAGACAGGGTCTCTATGTAGCCTTGGCTGTCCTGGACTCACTTTGTAGACCAGGCTGGCCTCGAACTCACAGCGATCCGCCTGCCTCTGCCTCCCGAGTGCTGGGATTAAAGGCGTGTGCGCTACCACCGCCAGGCCTCCTCCTTGTTTTTCTAGCCCACCCTTCGGGCAGCTAGGGTGTGTGTTTCAGAGCCTGCGTGGTGAGGCTGGTGTTCGTTGGATTGAGACCCTGGGCAGGAAGCAGGACTCCCTGTGTCATTTTCCCCCCTCCTTCCTTCCCAGCCAGGAAAGGCTGAGAAACAGGGTGGCTGGCTCACCCAGTTCTGGCTGCAGTTGTTTCAGCCGCCCTAAGGGCCGGGCTTTAGTGCGCTGGCTTTATAACCTGCTCCAGCAAATATTTACACTTAGCTGTCTGTAGGGGAAAAGTATTGCTTCACCTCTACACCCTGTCCTGCACAGGCTAGAGCTCCCTGCTGCTGTGGGGGAAGGAGGAAAGGAACAGACCAGTTGCTGCTCCCCCCCCCCCTGCTTATAAGAGCCCCCAACCCAACCCCCAATAGGACGGCTAGGCCTTTTCCTTTTATGGCTGGGCCTTTGCACTGTTGCAGTGCAACTTTTGCGAGCATGAGTGACAGCCTGCCTTTCTTGCCTCTCGCTCCAAGGCGTTATCCCAGCCTGTCCGCACACTCAGATTCTGTGGCCAGAACAGCTGAAACAGAATTGGCCCCAGTCAGGCGTGGCCCTTTGCTCTGCATTCTAGGGGCCCCATACCAAAGGCATTGTCAGTAAGAAGGCGATGCAACAAGTGGGCAGCCTTGAACACTCTGAGAGGATGGGGCACTGGTCTGCTCTTTTAAGACCTCTTATTATTGTTGTTTTAACCTAGGTTTATGCCCAAGCTGTTCCTGAATCCTGGGCTCAGGTGATCCATGAGCCTTAGCCTCCTGAGCAGGCTGGCAAGCAAATTCTTATTTATTTATTTATTTATTTATTTAATTTATTGTGTACACAGTGCTCTGCCTGCCCGTACAGCTGCAGGCCAGAAGAGGGCATCAGATCGCATTGTAGATGGTTGTGAGCCACCAGGTGGCTGCTGGGAATTGAACTCAGGACCTCTGGAGGAGCAGCCAGTGCTTTTAGCCTCTGAGCCATCTCTCCAGCCCCTGTAAGCAAATTCTTGAGCAATTAAGAGTACCCAGTTCCCGTCCCTAGTTTGTCCCATCCGAGTACTGATCAGGCCTGACCCTAGGATGGTGTGGCTGTGGACCACTTTCCTAAAGTGGCTTCAGTAACACACACACCCCCCCCCACTCTTGTGGAAGGGTGAGAGTTACCCCAGACCTCCTCACAGAAAGTGGAAATGCCTTGTTCTGAGCTGAGTGTTCACTGGCACGCCAGCCATTGTATACGGACCTCAGAGTTTAGACCCTGACCTTTGGCTCAGGCTGTATTAAGTGCGAGTTAATTATTTGAAAGTTCTGATAGGGTTTTGTCTTCCTCTAGGTCAGTCCTTCTCCCCATCCCCGCTTTTCTTTTTGACTGACAATGAAGGCCCCAACGTGGCCGTGTGGTGTTTTGCTCCATTACTCTAATTGCTCCAACACTAACGGCTCCTTAGCACCTTTCAAAACTGAATAACATACTTACATTAAAAAAAAAAAAAGTCACTAAACTGGGTTGTCCTTTGGAAACAAGATAAGCAGGCGAGCTGGCTGAGTGCTGTGTGCTGCGTGCCTCATGCCCGCTTGGGAAGGGAGGAGGAAGCACCTCAGCTGCCAGTGTCCTGCTTCTTCCTCCCCGCTGGAAAATGTGTGGTGTTCTGTAAGCCCAGGGCACTCGGGATCTTGAGTCAGGCCGAGCTCCAGCTCAGGGCTGGCCAGCATGAGTAACACAACAAGACTCTACTTCAGAAAGCAAGAAAAGGAAGCTGGGAGGGCAGCTTCTTCACACTGGGGAGTTCAGATCTGGTCGTGGCATCTACCGCTTCACCTAGATGGAGCAGGGGGGTTGCCTTTTACCCTTTGAGACTACGCCCTCTCTGTTTCCAGCTTCTGAGACCAACTGGGGAGGTTTCTTTGGCAGCCGGGACTGACTCATCCTCCAGTTGGAAGTCAAGCTAAAAGCTTTCATTTAATGGCAGCCAATTGCTTGGCCTAGTGGGGAAAGCTGGGTGAAAGTGTTAGTGGAAAAAACGACCCAGGAGAGTACAGCACCACAGCGCACGCTCGAAATCCCAGCACTTGGTATTCTGAGGCTGGAGGATCATTGAGAGTCCAAGGCCAGCCTGAGTGACCTAACACATTCACGGCAAGACTCTAGCTTAACAGGGTGGCACACATTTGTAATATCTCTCACTGGGCACAGAGGCAGGAGGATTATAAATGACTTCAAAGCCAGTATACATAGTTTTAGGCCTGATAGAGCTGCATAGCAAGACCCTGTCTTAAAAACAAAACAAAAACAGCCAGGCGAGGTGGTGGCTGTGATCCCAGCACTAAGGGAGGCAGAGACAATCAGCTCTCTGAATTTGAGGCCAGCCTGGTCTACAAAGCAAGTCCTGGACAGCCAAGCCTACACAGAGACACCCTGCTTGGAAAAAAAAAAACCAGAACAAACAATAACAACAAAAGAAGCCAGCAACTAAAAGCCCACCAGGAAATGAGGGCGTGGTGCCTTGTTTTCCTATCCCAGGGAGAGGCTAGCTAGTAGGGAAGGCCAATTAAAACGTATCTTCACACTTAACATTTTCACCTGTCACCTGGCTGGGGAGGAGGGACTAGTCTTTGCTTCCAAGCCTAAATCTAGCAGGCAGGTAAGGAGAGTTCTGCCGTTTCAACACATGCTCGGCTCATGGCCGACTTTGGCCAGACAGCGGCCTTTCCAGAGTTAAGTGAGTGCATAGTACAGGTTGTCTGGCAGTGCTGTCTAGCAGATGACAGCTGGGCGGAGGGCGCCAAAAAAAGCATCAGTTTGGGAAGGCCCAAGGAATTTGCGGCTGTTGAGATGAACACGCTAGGGTTTTTTTGCCTCGCTGCCACTGCTGCTGGTGTCTTGAAGGGGAGAAAATGAGCCACCAGCTGTTTGCTGTAGTACTGCTCACCCATTCAGCTCCTCTGAATAGGCAGATAACCAGGGCGCTGCTCTCCCCGTGCAGCTCGCATGGTTGGCTCAGTGTCCACGGCTTACCCTTCCTTACTTCCCTTGCTCTCCGTGGCCCTGTTCTCAGCATTCAGCTCCCTTCCCTGGGTTTCCTTCCGCTGCCTTTATTTGTGTGGTCAGTTTTACAGAATAACAAAAACACTCATATTACATTGCTGAAGCTTTTTTTCTCTCTCTCCCTTTCTCATGGAAATAAGAGGCCAGTGATATAGCGAGCTGGCAATCCAGTGACCAAGGTAACTGAAACACTGACCTATTAAAGGGGAGATGAAAGCAGACACAAAAACCCATCTTCCCTGGACCAGTGAAAGAAGCCTTTATTCTGGGTAGTTTGAGACCTCAAGATTAGAGTCCTTTTAGCTGGGTGGAAACATCAAAGAGGAATTATAAGGAAACGTAGCTGATTTGTTGCAAAGTATCTGAAAGTGGGCAGAACAGCACTTAACACTTCAAGAAGGTTGGTGAGCAACTCTTTAGTCAGCTGCCCAGGTATCTGAGGTCTAAGGTCATTGAGTCAAAGAGAAACAACCATTTTCAATTGTAGCCTCTTTTTAAAGAGGAGGCGAGCAAACCATCAGTCAGGGAGGCGCTGCCTGGCAGAAAGTGCGCTCTCTATGGAGATGAGCAGCCCCCCCATGCCCTGACCTGAGTGCTTTGGGGTTTTAGCCCAGGAGCAGTCTCCCTGAGGCACTTTTCTCGATGCTATGCCTTTTTTTGTTTGTGTGTGTGTGTGTGTGTGTGTTTTCCACATTCTTGCCTCTTCTTGTAAGTAGCAGAAGCATTAGCTCGGACTGCCCACATAGAGTCTTTTGGCTGGTTGATGGAACTTGGTGCCCTGTCTTGAGTTTGCACCACAGTTACCAGGAGGCTGCAGACTGACCTCCCCGGGCCTTGCTACTTCCCACCTGCTCTGCTTGCTCCTCTGTTCTTGGAATGGCCTCTTCCACCCATACACTCCCTGACTAACAGGTAGGAGACATGAGCTTGAAGGAACTGGCCCAGATAGCCCACACTTCTCTCTGTCTCCTAAACTCACCCTGCTTTACGCACTTAAACATCTTTAAGTCACCTTGAAGTTTTTTAGGTTTTAAAAATAAACTAAGCCGGGCTTAGTGGCGCACACCTTTAATCCCAGCACTCGAGAGGCAGAGGCAGGCGGATTGCTGTGAGTTCGAGGCCAGCCTGGTCTACAAAGCAAGTCTAGGACAGCCAAGGCTACACAGAGAGACCCTGTCTTGAAAAACAAAAACAAAACAAAACAAAAAAATTAAAAGCTGAACGTGATGGACAGCACATGACTGTAACCCCAGTACTTGGGTGGTGGGAGGCAGAGGAAGAAAAAGTTGAAGTCATCTTTAGCTACTGCTGAGCTTATGACCAGCCTGGGCTATAAGGACATCCTTTTTTTTTTTTTTCTTTTTTTTCTTTTTTTGAGATAGAGTCTAACTATGCAGCTCAGATGAGCTGGAATTCACAGAGACCTGCCTGCCTCTGCCTCTGCCTCCAGAGTGCTGGGATTAAAAGTGTGTGTTACCCTGCCTATTCCTAAAAACCTTTTTTAAAAGTTTAGAGGACCTGGGTTCAATTCCTAGCACACACATGGCAGCTCACAACTGTCTGTAATGCCTGTTCTAGGGGATGCAACATCCTCACACAGCCATGACACCGATGTATGTTGTTTTTAAAAAAAAATATTGAAAAATTAAAAAGGGTATGGCGTCTGACAGATTTGGTTTCCCTGGCCATACATAAAAGGAAACTATAAAAATAAATTCATGGAGAACAAAAGAATGTTAAGTTCCAGTGGGGCTCTATTCCAGCCAAAGGCTCTGGCCCATGGCCAGCTCCCGTTGGTCAGAGAGTGGTACATGCTAGTGGGTATTGAAGACCCATGTGGCAAGAGACCTCTGAAGTCATCAGGTTAACCAGCGACTTGCAGAGACTAACTGCTTTGTGGCTCAGGGCTCCACAGAGGATGTGGATCATCCTGAACATCCCTGTGTGCTGCCGCACTCAAAACTAGCTCAACTGTCCGCAGAAACATTTCTGGAAGTGGGCAGAGCAGTGGCTCACCCAGGGCTGTTGGATGATGTGGATGCATCCTTGCCCAGCCCTCCTCTTCCTCCTCCTCCTCCTCCTCCTCTTCCTCCTCTTCTTCTTCGAGACAGGGTCTCTCTGTGTAGCCTTAGCTCTCCTGGATCTCTCTGTGCTACGCTGGGACTGGAACCTAGGACACCATGCTTGCCAGACTCGTCGCCAGGTCACCTTCCTAGATGATGTGTGAGCCAGGATGGCCTCACACTCCTGCCTGTGCCTCCCGGGTGCTAGGATGACAGGCACTGCAGGTATAGGAATGTGTGGGTTGTCAGCTGCTCCACCCATAGCTTCTCTCCCAGGCTCAGCGTTCTCAGGACTGCCCCGCTGGCCGCCTGGCCGCCGCTGTCCCCGTCAGAGGACAACGGTGCTGTCCTGAGGAGTAAGAAAGGCTTACCAAAATGTTTTCCCTCCAATATCAGAGCAGAACAGACTCCTTGTGTTCAGTGGAACTGTGGACACGGGGCAGCAGTAGTTGGAAGTGGCTTGTTCCTGCCCCGCGGAGCGCAGTGGCGTCATCTTGGGAAATATCCTTGTGATGGTGTCGCAATGACTAAATGCGGTGCAGGAACACCAGCAGCACAATAGCATTTGTGTCTTCGCTGCAGAGAGAAAGAAAGGCGACATTGTGGTTTGTTTTATCCTTTTTAAAAAAAGTTTTTCCCTCAAAGGTGTGGGGCTGAGTGATGTCTGTCACTGGCTTTCTAGTGGCTTCTCTCTGACAGTCTGACAGTGGGTGGGTCCCAGGCAGCAGGTCTTGTTGCCTAACCCCACACACAGGTGCACGGTGCAAGTGCAGTGGCGCACCCCACGCTCCCCGCCATAGTAGAGGAAGCCAGTTGAGGTGGACAACATCATGGAAGGAAGCGTGCAAGTGATTCAGCCTCCAGAGGGACGCTGACTGGACAGGGATGATGAGGCCGCTTCAGGGAGTGTCACAGGCAGGAAGAGGCGTGGGTCCTCTGCCTCTGTATTGGAATAGCAGGCATTTGACCATTCAGAGTCAAAGGCAGTGCTGGAACCTGGCTCCAGTTAGTGTGTGTGTGTAGATTAGCACATTAAGCACATTAGCACTCTTGACTGACTAAGTCTGGTGTGAATAGAAGGTATTTAATTGCTCTCACCATGGAAACCCAGTCTGCTTACTATTTGGGGGAAATGCCGCACCCAACGGGGGGGGGTTGGGGGCCTGGGCAGAAGAGGTGCTGCTACCATGTGGTCTCACAGGAAGATGCCCACGTGTCTTGCGCAGTGGCCATGCCCAGAGCGGTGTGAGTGGCTCTGTTCCCTGCCAGGGACAGGACTTGGGCCTGCTTTGTTGATAAGGGCTATGCACAGCGGCTGCAGGCTTTGTGGCCACTCTAGGGTCCGCATGCTTTTTCTCTGGGCATTTAGAAGTGGAATTTCAGCTATGTGGCCTTTTGTTGTTGCAGTGCTGGGGGTCGAACCCAGGACCTCACATGTTAGGGAACAGCTCTTCCCCTGAGCTGTCCCCCGCCCCTGCCTGAGATGTGTCTTCATCTTTTGCCTGCTTTTACAAACACAAATTAAAAACTCTAAAGTTCCCACAAGACCCCAAGAACAAATAAAGCGCACCATTAAAAAACAAAACCCCCTCCACACTTTCCAGCTCTGAGAACACCCCCCTCCTTTCCTTTAAAACACATGGCTCATTAAACTCCTGATGAAACAAATACTTCTGAGACTCGCTGCTGCTCCGCCTGTCGCCGGCATGGCTTGCTTTGGGAAGCGTCGGGTTTTCTTTGTTGTTCCTTTTCCTTTCTTTTTCTTTCTTTTTTTTTACTTTAAGAAAACATAATCTTCTAGTTTGGGCCTATGAAGTAACCCCAGTTTCAAAATTCAAAATGCCTGGAAGCAGTGACTTGCCAGGCTGGTTCAAGGGCAGTCTGATGAATTGGCCCTTCTTCCAGGCTGCCTGCGAACCAGGCATGATTCAGATTTTCAAGCCCTGGAAGGTGTCCAGACAGTAAACATCACCAGGATTGTGAGGCAGTTACTTTTTTTTTTTGGATCGTTTGAGCTGTGCTGCCAAGGCTGTGTGGTAGATTTGACTTTCTGTAAAACAGAACGGCCTGTATCAAGATGTCTTATTCAGACATGTTGGCTTTAGTCACCCAGCCCTATGGCTCTTGGTGAGGTGGTCAGGAAATACCTACACCCCTGAGGGGAGGAGGGTCTTCTTAGCCACTGGGCCCCCTCCCCTTTTTCAGACAGGATCTCACTGTGTGCTTGTAACTGGCCTGGGACTCACTGTGTGGACCAGGCTGACGTCCAGATCTGTCTGCCCCTGCTTCCCAAGGGTTTGACATTAAAGGCGCGCGGACACCACCCCCTCCCCGGGCACCTGCCTGCCTTCCCCACTTCTTAAAACTTTCCCTTCTTTCTTTTTTCTTCCTGATACTAGAGATTAGATCCAGGCCTCATGAGTTCTCCAGACTCTCTGTGCCACACCCCTGCATGCCAGCCCCTCCCCCTCCCTTTGAGAAAGGGTCTGGAATGAAATCCTGATTAGACAGTTACTCCTTCTGTCCCAGCCTCCTGTGCGCTGGGATTCCAGGCTGCGACGCCCAGCTCCTGTGGTAGGGGCCAGCTTTTCCGCCCGCTGAGGACTGTGAACGGTTCCTGGACGGTTGGTTAATGGGTCTTGTCCCCAAACTGAGGAAGGTGTGGAAGAGACACTTGGCTTCTACCACCACACACGAGCACCCCAAGACTCAACGGGGCCAGCTTTGACTAAGGATAGACACCGTGTTCCCTGGGCATCTACCTTAGACTTTAGAAAATTCTGGGCCTTTCTGATAAACAAGCCCAAGGCGATCCTTGCCAAATACGGCCTTCTCTAAGACTGCAGGGTTAGCTTAGGAGACTACTTTTCTTGCCTAAAAATAAATGCCTGTTCCTATCAAACATTCCAAGCATAGTTGGAACATGAGATTTCTGAGGAGTGGCAGTTCAGGCTCTGATGGGTTCAGTTTTGTCAGGAGTCCAGGGCTTTGGGGACTGCTTTGGGATTGGTCTGTGACCACTGAGGAAATGGGGAGACCAAGAAATGCATGCCGACTTCCACCTCGTTCTATCTGTTCTAATTCTCTTGGGGGTTGGAGGTCGCTAAGCATGAGAGATGGTTCAGGGTTAGGGTGCGTAGCCATGGCAACACATGTCTGTAACCATAAGGTCTACGCGTGCAGGGAGGCCGGCAGCTTTAGGGGGCTTGCTGGCCAGCCAGTGTAGTCAGGGCAACAAGTTGCATGTTAAGTGAGAGACCCTGTCTCACCAAGGCTCAGTTCCCAGTGCTCACTTGGCTCACTTGCCCACAACGCCAGTTCCATGGATACCCTCTGGGCACTCTGTTCCATTACATGCGTGTACACACACACACACACACACACACCAGAGAAGCAGTTGAAGAAGACTCAGTGTAGCCCACACACACACACACACTCAGGAACAGGGAAGACAAGTCGCATGGACACACACAGAGGAAACAAGGCAACTTCAGGTCGGATTGTGCTGTGAACTAACAGGCGGCCAGCATTGCCCTCTGTGGTACGTTGTGGACGGCCCTGACTGCCCTCCTCCAGAGCTCAGTAACAAGAGCACAGAACAGAGCCAAACCTTTGCTACAGGGTCTCTCTGTGTAGCCTTGGCTCTCCTGGACTCACTTTGGAGACCATGCTAGCCTCGAACTCACAGCGATCCTCCTGCCTCTGCCTTCTGAGTGCCGGGATTAAAGGCGTGTGCCCACGACGCCCTGCTCCTTTCCCCTTTAAAGACAGTCTCTCTTAGCCTAGGCTGGCTTGAACTTAGGATCCTTCTGCCTCAAAGTCCTCAGTGCTCCGACTAAAGATGTCTGCCATTCCACCCAGTTCACGGCTCCACCGCTGCAATGTGAGGAGACTGGGACTAGCTCTGGAGGAGGGCGCTAAGGGCAGGTGCAGCTGGAGTGGAAGGGAGGAAGGCCTGGGTGCCAGAGCCCTCTCCTGAAGGGCAGTCTTTTCCTCCTGGGCTCCCTAACAAGCCAACCGAGAACTGACTTCTAAAGCGGGAACCCCCAAACTGCAGGAACAAAGGCTTCAATTATCTCTGTGATCATCACTGCATAGGCACCTGTGTTTGATTAAAGCGCGGGTGACTCTGGAGTTTTACAGTACTGTGTGCTTGTGCTTTGTAGTGTGACTGTCTGCACCTAACTTTTACCACATGAGCAGCTTCCCCCAGCCCCCCAACTGTTCAGTGTCTCTTTGAAGCCTGAAGCCTGTTTGTTGGTGTTACTACTGTTGGTTTTTTGAGACAGGATCTTACACACTTGCCTTCACCGCTCAGCTGCTAGGAACCAGGCACATGCTACCATACCCTGTCAGAAGTCTGACGATTTCTACCTGCCCCCCTCCCCCCTAAGACAGGATTTCTCTGTGTAGTGTGGCACTGGATGTCTTGGAACTAGCTCTCTGCCCTGAGGATTCTGGGAATCAGGTCATCAGCAGTCACCGTTACTTACCCATCTTGCAAGTCCATGGAGTCTCAGTTTTGTTTTGTTTTGTTTTGGTTTTTCAAGACAGGGCTTCTCTGTGTAACCTTGGCTGTCTTGGACTTGCTTTGTAGACCAGGCTGGCCTCGAACTCACAGAGATCCGCCTGCCTCTGCTGGGATTAAAGGTGTGTGCCACCACACCTGCTCTGGAGCCTCAGTTTTAAGAGAGCTCTTCCAGGCTCTTTTCTGTAAACCCTCTCTCACCCGCTCCATCTCTCTTCCTGGCCACTCCAGTTCAAAGGACCTTTTAGGCGGTCACACCTCAGCACCTCTGCCTTCTGTATCCTGTTGCAAGCCAGCACAGGACAGTCCAGTTTCCCTGGGCCCATGGCTCCACCATCCAAGGCTCAGCTTGTCAGACTAGTTGTGCGGCTTTTACTCCCCGGAGGGAGGAGCAGAGACTGAGAGCTTGGGGCTCTGGGGGAACACTTGCTTTTTTCTATGCACTCTGTATCAGAGGGAGAAGGCAAGTTCCCGGATACTCTGAGCGTGGGTCTGGACCCGCCCTGCCTCCAGGGGGTCCTAACAGCAAACACGTCTCTGTCACAGGAGGGAAAGAAGTGGTGGAGTCCCAGACTGTCTCAGGCAGCTGGCTGCTTCAGTGGGTGTCTGCCCTGTTGGCAGGGCACCCGTGTGACTTATTAAATCTTTCAGTAGCTGTGTGGCAGGGCAGCTGAGTGTGTGTGTGTGTGTGTGTGTCTGTTTATCTGAAAATAAAACTTCCTCTTGATAAAATTGACTCAGAGTGAGCAAAAGGGATGCAGCGAATGGCAAGTGTGTCAGAGCCCATTGTCTGTCTGTCTGTCTGTCTGTCTGTCTGTGCCCCCTGGTGCAGGCTACAGCTGGTTTCCATGGTGGGTAGCTTATTATACATTTATGCGCACCTGAGCCCGCTCCAGGCTGCTGCTGTGTATAGAGAGTTACTATTAATCTTTGGATGGGGGTAGAAGCTGTGTTTCCATTATGCTGTGACGTGAAGGAAGGTTTCCTGAAAGTGTCCACTTAGCAGAATGAGGGGCCACTGTGAGTAGGTTTGCACTTTATAGCCGACTGGCTTCTCGTGTAACTTGAGTTGGGGCTTCGTGGGCCCTGGAGTCTGGTACTTAGGTAGAAACATGACCGCCAGGGCCAAACAACAGCCCTCGCTGGGCCTCCCTGCTGAGGGGAGCCCCGCGCAGGGCCCTAGGGGTGTGGGAGAAACCGGAGCCCCAGCCCATGCCTTCGAGGAGCTCACGGGTAGCTGGGGAGAAAGCAAAGCTACGTGAGACCTCAGAAGGCCACGGAACCGCACACCGGCAAGCCACGGCCCCCTAGCTGTGTCTTGGGAGAGGAGAGGGTGACTCAGGGCAGGTGAGGTCGGTCAGTCATGGAAACTTTCATAAAGGAGGTGAGTGAGCTGTACCACAGCTTTGGGCAGGTTTTGGGGGGCAAATGTTAGAGCTGCGTGCATAGCTGCCTCTTTCAAATAGTGTTTCCTCTGATGAATGTTGTCTGTCTTTGGGGGCGCTCCAGGTGTGAGGCTGTGGTACCTTGTTTTAGCTCAGCTGTGTTTGGAACCCTCTGAGTAACAAGACCCTAGATTTGTGAATTCAAGTCCACGAGGGACCCCTTGCTCTCTACACGTAGGGTGTTGTAGGTGGCCAAGCCCAGGTAGGGATCTGCTCTGGCTGCCTTTGCCTTTTAGACCGCTAGCCTAACTGTATTCTGGAACTCCCTCTGTAGCTGGGCCTGGCTTCACGTTTATAACAGTTGCCCTTCACAGGTCCCGCGACGCCCAGCCAGGTGATGAACACCTGTGATCCTGGTGCTCAGGAGGCGTTGGATGATTAGAAGAAGTTCAAGGTCATCCTCAGCTTCATAGTGAGGTCACCATACTGAGCTTGTGCTACAGGGGACACTATCTCAAAAAATTCAAGCAAACCAGGAAACTGGGTATGGTGGTTCTCCTGAGTTCGTGGCCAGCCTGGTCTACCCAGTAAGGCAGGGGACTCTTGTGGCCACATGGAGAAATCCTGCCTCAAAAACAAACAAACATGAATAACAGCAACACACCGTTTGTGTGTCCAGTAGTGTCAACACATCCTGTGCAAGGCTGCACACTGTGGCTTGGTACAGATAGCCACTTAACCCTAGGAACTGCCTTTCTGTATGGTGACCTCAGAGATCACCAAGGCCTGTCTCTGGTAGGCTGGCCTGTGGGGCATTGTACAGATGATACATTGCCCCTGCAGTGCCCAGGAGTGCCCTATCCCAGGAGTTACTTTTACTGCCAAGCTAAACTTCCAGGTGCCAGTAATAGAGTTGGCTTGTGGCATCTAAGAGATCCCATCCCAGGAAACACAGCTGCTCCTGGCCAACTGTGTGACTCAGACACCGCAGTGCCCTTGATGTGCTTTATAAACAGACATCTCTGGTCTCGGTGTCGCTAGCTGTGCCTTTGTCCAGGTGACATCGTCCCCTCTGCTGCAGCTCTCCAGCAGTGCTGTCTCCTCTTCCTCTACCTGGGATTACTGGGTTTGTTGCAGAGCCCTCCTGCTGAGGTAGTCACTGTAGCCTGGTGCTGTCAGGTCCCGAGGGTGGAGGCTGTTGCACACAGCCAGTTTCTGTTTCCTTTTCCACCTGTCGAGGCATCCGGTCGGAGCTGCCCGGCAGTCTTTATGAGGTTTCCCTTCTCCCCTCCATGAAAGGCAGAGAAGTTAGGGAGGCAACTCTCCTATCAAAAGGGAACCTGGGAGTGTAGAGGAATGTTAATTCAGAACGTGGCTGTTCTGGCAAGAGATCACATCCAAAGAGGTCTGTGTGATCCGGCTGGAATACAAACAAGCCTTTAACCCAGGAGACAGAGGCAAGCAGATCTGAGTTCAAGGCCAGCCTGGTAAAGAGCGCAGGCGTGGTGGTGCATGTCTTTAATCCCAAATAAAAGTAAAGTTAGTTTGTAGAAGGAAGCACATGAAAGTGATGTCTAATTTAGTGGTAGAAAAGATGACGAATCATATAAGATTTGACAGAATAGTATAAGCCCAACTCTCGTGAGACGAGAGAGGAAAGGGAAGCTACTTAAGAGGCAGTTTTACAGAGAGAGGAGGGAGTGTTACCAGGACAGCAATAGAGAGACGGGCTGCAGAGAGAGAACTCAGGTGAAGACATCCGGAAAATGAGAAGCCAGGAGATTAGAGCAGATCGCTGAGTTAGTCTGAGGCCAAGCAGGGCAATTCTGGGCTGAGGGAAGCCAGACTAAATAAGTCAGCTGGGATGAGAGTTTGAGCCAGAACAGCGGAGTTGAACCAGCCAGCCCAGAAGACAGTGTTTATTGAGCGGACCCAGGCTCCTGTCAGGATACTTGCTGGGCAAGTGGGTTAGTCGAGTACTCCCAGTTCATCACTAGACACAAGAGGCAGCTCAGATGGCACCTAACGCAAGCTGTCTCCTGACCTCCCGGCACTTGCACCCTGGGTGGCGGTAGAGTTGGATCCCTGTGGGTGGGCACTTCAGACGCCGCAGTCTACACCGTGTCCCTGCGTGTCCCTGCGTCAGGCAGGAGGCAGTGAAGTGTGGGTGGGGGGCGGCTTCAGAGCTGTTCTAGGAAGAAGTCAGATCCGGACTCCACTCCTGCTGCCTTCCTGCTGTTTGCCCTTGGGCAGGGATGGGGTTAGGGCTCCGTGTTGTGTTGGAAAGGGGCATCCCATTACCTCACAGGTGAGGCTGAGGTGTAAACAACGATGCAGAAGCAGGCTGTAGGGGTTCCACCCTGCATCCACGCAGTGTTTGCTGGTTTTGCCTCCTCTGCAAAGGGGTTGAAAGTGCTGTTGAAATTTGCGGCTCAGTGGAAAGCCCAGCATCACCCCCTTTTTCTTTAGCTCTTCCCCAAGGAAGCTCTAGAGCCTAATTCTGCCAGTGATTTCAACTGAGCACCCTACATCAAGTGGTAACCTGCACTGGGCTGCACGTGGCACAGGCTAGCCCTCTCATGTCCACCAGTGCCTCACTATCTGGGAGGTGGTTATGATCGGTTCAGAGTTGAGTCCTGAGCAGTTTTCTGTATGGATGAGCTACACAGATAGTCCCAGCAGAATCAGTGCCTCCATGGCCAGTGCGGTCAAGCTTGCTGTCAGCCGACACTCTTTCCCGGTTCTCCTCCTGTGTCGCCGCCCCCCATACCCCCCCCCATTCTTCAAAGCAAAAGGGGAGAATCTATGACCTCACATAGGACACAGACACACGCGCTCGCTTGCAGTCAGCAGCCATTTCTTCTAAGGGATGTTGGAGCAGGAAGGCTTCCCACTGATAACCCCCAATTAATGGCTCAGAAAGGCTGTCAGCAGGGCCACGAGGTGCACAGGAGCCTCTGCCCAGACCCCAGGCGTCAGCCCTGAGAAAGGGACTCACTCTGGAGAGCTCAGCAGACCTGCCGCCCCCCACCCCCACCCCGTGAAGGACTTCTCATGCCTGCTGCTCATCTCCTCTCCTCTTTCTCAGCCCCCCTCCTTTTCCTGGGGTTACTTCCTGATGCCATTCCTCAACTTGGCCCCTTCCCCCCAAAGCAATCAAGCCCACAACCTAATAAGGCAAAAGAACGAGGGGAATGTCGCCTCCCAGCCTCTCCCAGCAGGCGCAGACCAACAGCAAATTTGGAAAATGTTGCAGCGGAGTGACAGCTGACTGAGGGCTGGGGGCGCTGGGTGGCTGTACGGCACAGCCATTCTCAGGGGCTCCCATTGTTGGCGGCAGAATGGACCCTGAGGAGGGCCACCCTGCTCGCACTTTCCAAACCAGGCTGTTGACACTCCTGTGGAAAGTAACAGCCTGAGTCAGCTGCACCTTCAGGGCCGGGCTCACACATCAGGAGAACACCAAGTACAAACTTAGACTTGCAGTGGGAGCGAGCGCAGCCAAACACTTCTTGCCTCTGAGATGAGTGGTTTTCTTACCCTTTACTGTGCCAGGGTTAAATTATCCTCAGTGTTAATTAAAACTTGTCAGCATTTAGAGTGGGGCCCCTCAGAAATCTGTCACCTCCCCCACATCATTATCCCAGCAAATCGAGCCCTCCTGAAGCCACATCCATTTTAGATTAAGGAGAGGGAGGCCCAAGCCTCTCCGTAGCAGGATCCCTTGGAGAGAGGATCTCTGGGCCAGAAACTTGTTTTGGGAGGTCAAGCTTCCTAATTAACCTGAACTGGGGAGGGGGCGGGGGAAGAGAAGCATCAGAGGGGTGTGCCAGCTTTTCACGTTGCTAATTACCAGCAAGCATGAGGTCATCCGTAAATATATCTAATTCTTCAGTTTATAATTAAGGTGCTCGTTAAAAGTGCAAGGGTGTGTGTGTGTGTGTGCGTGCGCGCTTTTAAAGGGAAAAGCGTAAAAAAGTCTTTGTTTCCCCCTGACAGGATGGCTCAGATCAGGCAAGGGGCTGAGGCACAGGGCTGGTTTCCTGTCTTCAGAGCCTTTGCAGGAAACTCAGTGTGAACAACATTGGTGTCCCTGCCAAAGACCCAACACTTGGATTATGATTGTGTTAGGTTAATAGTTCTCAAGTAGTGGGTCTCAACCCCTGTGTGTGGGGTGGGTAAGTGTGGGGGGATCTAGTTACCTTTAACGGGGTGGGGGTAGGGTGTCCATATCAGACATTACATTGTAGCAGAGTTACAGTTATGAAGCAGCAATTAAATTGTTGTGTGGTTGGGGGTCACTACAACAAGAGCAAATGGATTAAAGGCTGCATTAGGACTGTTGAGAACTGCTGCTTTAGTTGACAGCACCCAGTGTCTGGCCTGGCGTGGTGTGTGATGCATGCATGTGTCTTGCGGGGGAGGAAGGGGTAGCTGCCTGTCCCTAAAAAAAGGAGGTCAAATGGAAGAGAATTGTGGGAGGCAGAGGCGGGTGGATCTCTTGAGTTTGAGGCCAGTCTGGTCTACAGAGTGAGTTCCAGGACAGCCACGGCTACACAGAGAAATCCTGTCTCAAAAAAAAAAAAAAAAAAGGAAAGAAAAAAGAGAGGGGGAAAAGGGTCTCTGTGTGTGATTCAATTTTTCTAACTTAAAAAACAGAACACTGTTATTATTCTTTCTCCTCAATGTTTTTTCAGAGACAGCATTTTCTGGTCCACTCCCCATCCATTGGGTGTCTTGGGTAACGGGCAGCTCCCCTAATGAAGTACTAGGTAGCCGCTCCCTCCTGCACTAGGGAGGATGCAGCCTGACACAGAACATGATTGATATGTCCGCTTCCTCCATACAAGACATTTCAGAAGAACTGCCCATGGCCAAGGGGCTGGTGTCCTCATGTTGTTCATCCTCCACGCGCCTCCAGGAACCGTCTGGATTGTCCCTGAGCAAAGGACAAGCATTGCACCTGGTCATTTCCACCCTGGCTGGGAGTTGAACACAGAGGCACAAACGCAGCCTTAAAATGAAAGCAACAAAAATAAACTCAAAGCAGCCCCATGCAAGGACATTAATGGAACACATGCAGGCTGGCTAGCCGCTGATGAGGTCGGGGAAGTCCCCGTGCCTTCGCACTGCAGACACCCAGGTGGGGCTAGACCGGTGTTGGCTTCGTGCTTGGCATAGTCTACCTCTAAAGCCACTGCAGGCTCCTGATACAGTTAGTGTGCCCCTCCTAACAGTCCTGGAAGGAAGTGTGAGAATTAAGCAGAGCTATGGACATTTACTGTGGTTCATATGGTGTGTGTGTGTGTGTGTGTGTGTGTGTGTGTGTGTGTGTGTGTATGTGTGTCTGTCTGTTTGTCTGACATTTACTCTGAAGCCATGTGAGGACTGGAGAGGGAGAGAGAGATTGAGAGATTAAAGTCTAAAGCCTAATTATGGCCTTAAAGCAGTTAAATTAACACACACACACCAGTGCTGGAATGGACCCTGGGCATGCTAGGCAGGCACTCTGCACGCTGAGTCTTACTCACCCCAGCCCCTCACGAGCCCCAGCGCTCGCAGTTAGGTTCTAAAAAGGACGAAAGTGTTTACACGACGCAGAGTTGATTTCAAGCTTTGGCTCAGCCCACGCTGACTGATGTACACAGTATGGTTGCTGCTGCCTCTCTGGGTTCAGAAAAGATCTTAGCTGTTGAGGGTCCCCACCCTTACACATGACCTCCAGGTGTGTCCTGGTGTGTGGCTTCACAGGTTCCCTCAGCCACTTTGAGATCCAAACTTTTTTTAGTTCCTGGTTTGGATTGCTCTTGCTAGAGAGTGGAAGACAGACCATCACCTGGGCAAGGCAGCCTGAGTCCTCAGCCATCTATGGAGCCTGTACAGGGAACGGCCTAGTGGCCTGCCCAACACTGGAGTGGGCACAAATCACTGCCACTGCCTGGGGCCGTGGTTGCCCTTGGGCTCCTCAGGCTGCTGCTAGCTGCTTCTGTCCCAGCGCAGTTGGAGGGCGCTTCTATGGCGACTGCCAGGAAGCTGGTCCCAGTGTGGTGATGGGCGGCAAACAGTTCCAAGGCTGACACTGTCGTGCCTGGAGCCTTAGGGTTGTGTTCTGTTAGGCCACTTGGGAAGGTCTCTTGGGAACTGTGCTTACTAGTTGATTCAGCAGGCAGCTTGAAACGAGAGGCGGGGGAAGGAGGGAGAGGCTACACAGCCCAGACTCAACGCCCAGTCGCCAGCGTGTGGAGGCTTAGGCCTTCTCTAATCTCTGTGGACATAGCTGTCCTCTCTGAACACAAGCTGGAAAGTGTTGGCCCTCACAGGGGTTTTTGCTCAGGCCTGCTGAGCCAGGATATCTGGTGTTTGGGATATTTTCTTAACCACACCTTTCTCCTCTTTGTGCCCCGTCCCAGCCTCTGAGCACCACTATCTGGACAGGGTGCTTGGAATGCCTCCTGCATCCCTGAGGAAATGCAGCGTTTCCTCTCACTTGAGTTAGAGCTCACACGGCCCCTCCATGCTTCCCTGGGCTCCTGGGCCGCCTGTGGAAGGCAGGAGCACGCCTGCCATAGAGGTCAAAGGAGACCAGGAACAGAGCCCAGGCTGTTCTTCCCTCGGTGCCCTTCAAAGGCAGGCGGGTGGGCAGGCAGGCAGGCAGGCAGGCAGGCAGGCAGCAGGCAGGCAGCAGGCGGGCGGGCGGGCGGGCGGGTGGGCGGGCGGGCAGCAGGCAGGCAGGCAGGCAGGCGTGCCTCCATCTCGGATCCACTCACGCAGCGGGCAGGCCTGTCCTTTGGGCTGCCCTTGCGGGGAACAGACGTGGGTCCTCTTGGGGGATGAGGGACACTGGTCCTAAATTATCATAGGATAGGTGACCCACAGAAAGCTGCAATGGCTTTTGCAGCCCCAGGAAACCCCCACTGAGTGCTATGAGATGAGAATGGGTCCTGGGATGTCATATTCCAAGACTGACCGTCTGTCTGTCTGTCTGTCTATTGTTTTTCAAGACAGGGTTCCTCTGTCTAGCCCTGGCTGTCTGGAACTCACGCTGTAGATCAGGTTGGCCTAAAGCTCAAGAGATCTGCCTGCCTGTGCTGTGCTCGGATCAGTGGTGTGCTCTCCCACCACTGGCTTAATTCAACTCTTAAATCAAACAGCCAAGCCCACAGGGGTGTTTTGTAGGCCGCTTGCCACCATCTGCCCCTCTGGCTCCCTCTCCGTTTTTCCCTCCTGTAAATTGTTGCCTCAGAATCCTCTTTGTGGGGAAGAGAATCCACTTCCCGTGCTCCTCAGTGGCAGCCCTCCATAAAGGGGGAAGCAGCAATGCTCGACTTGACGATGGTGTGGACTCTGTCCGCTTTTACCTCAGGCAGTTACTGCGGACTGGCAGGCGCGTCTCGTACAAATGTCCACATTTCTAGGCTCTCTGTCCCTGTGTTTATGTGAACAGAGATGCAATGGGAAGTTTGTTTGCTCATTCTAGAAGGGCCTAAAATGCATACATGTACACCCAGGCAGCTGTTTGCACCACAGCAGCCTGGGGAGCAGTACCAGCCTTCACACAGCCTGCCAGCTCAAAATCTACAGGCAGATGACATGGAGAAAGGCTTGTTTAGGATTGGCCATTTAATTCTGAGCCCTGGAAGAGGTTGACAGTCCCTGTTTGGTGACGGTCACTGCCAAGCCCAGTAGAAGGAACACTTAAGCACAGTGCTTCCTCCTGATGAACCCCAGGAAAGCAGGCTCCAGTAGGTGTTCAAATGTGTCCACTCCTGATAAAGAAGGACACTGACCCTGAGAAATTTTTTTTCCCTAAGCTCTTAATTGAATCCTGTGCTAATTCTATTAGCAGCCCTAGTGTCTCCATCAGACTTTACTTGGAGCTGCCTGTGAAAAGCCAGGAAATGTCTCCATAGAGGCAAAGCCCTCAACTTTTGACTTTTTTTGGTCTGTGTTGCCTTTGAGCTGGTCAAGTATTTCCTGGTTGGATTGTTTTCTCAAGCTGGCCTTGAGTTCTTAAAATGTTCTTTGTGTGCCTAGAAATAGCTAGAGGAAAAATGGTTGCCGTGCTTCGCACTGCTCACCACTTCCCCCGTGCACGGAAACTGTCTGGGGAGCGGCCTGTGCATCCAGAAAAGTGGCCGCACAGAGCGGCCTTCGTCAGCTGCTGGCTGCCGTATAATCCTACAAAGGGACTATAAATCCCCATGGGTTTGCAGCCCAGGGAACATCAGGGCAGGGACCAAAGTGCAGGGGTTTCCTGTCATGGCCTTCGATGGCAGCTGTGTCGGTCACATAGCAGTGTGTGTTCTGTGAGGCTTTAGTGGGCTTTTTGTTTGTTTGTTTTGACAGAGTCTCAATAAATAGCCCCGACTGGCCTGGAAATTGCTATGTAGACCAGGCTGGATTCAAATTTTAGATCCTCCCGCCTAAGCTTCCTGGGTTCCAAGGTTCCAGGTGTACACCCACCACACCCAGTTTTGTAAGTGTGCCCCTCTCAGTGTGTGCCCTCCCCCCAGTCTGCCCTCCCCCCAGTGGGTCTGGAGTGAATGGAGGAAGGCTGGCACTGACTCAGCAGAGGGGAGCAGCCATCTTACCAGCCTCATAGTGCCCTTGTGGAGTTGACGGTGAGCCCACCACACAGCACCCAGATGACCCAGTGCGCAAGTGTGCAGTGAGGCTGGGAAGGGGGGACCATGGCCTCCAGGAGAGGCCTGGGGAGGCGGGCCAGGGGTGGACAGAGCAACCAGAACCATGCCCTCCTGAATGGTCTTGGATTTTGGTCCTAACAGGCCCCAAACGGTCAAGCCCACAGGCATTTGGTCAAGGTTTTAGGCACTGAATCTACAGTGTAGAAAAGACCAGAAATAGGTTTGCCCCTGCGAGGCTCCCAGGCCAGAGGAACAGCACAGGAACACGTGTCTCCTGGTGCTGGTACAGACCCGCGCACCAGCTCAAGAACAGTTCCCAGTGTTTGTTGTGAGTTGGTCCCTGGTGAAGCTTGGGGTGGCGGCATGTCCAGAGGACCGGGTGTGGTGAGGAGAGAGCGGCCACGTCTGGTTTCATAGCTCCCTTCACTGGTCCCTGGGCCTCTCAGGAGAGCGGCGTTTGGCTGCCGGTTGTGTTGGGAACCTAATTAAGTGGTGGCGAGTGGGCAGCGGAGCCAGACCTTCTGAACTGGGCTGCCTATATATGGCCTGGTCTCAAGGAACAGGTGATGGCAGTGGGAGGTAGCTGTCTACTGTGTTGCTAGTGGGAGGTGCCCAGGAACATTCCTCTGTAGACAAGCACAAACTAGATAGTTTTGAAATTGAAGGTTTCAAACCAGCCAAAGAATTAATCCTGGTCTGAGAAGCGCATGGTGAGAGCACAGCCAACCTGGATTGGGTGTGGTTTTCTTGACTGTTGCTTTTTAATAAGCCCAGAAATATCTTCCGAGAAGGAGGGTCTGTGTGCGCGTCATTGCTGCGTTCTTCAGAGCTGACCTGGGAGCCTCCAGCTGTCCGAAGGGCTCAAGTCCATGTTCCTATCACAAGCACTTTGTCTAATGAGGCGCCGGGCAGAGGTTTCCTGGTGAAAGTTCAGTGGAGCGAGCCTCGCGAGGTGCACCCCATCGCACCCTCCCCGGAGGCCTGACCACAGGGGCCATGCGTCCTTGTGAGCCATGCTGTGTGCCTTTACCTGACCACGCTGTCAGGCCCTGAGCACTACGTCACTCTTGAACTTGGTTCCCAGGGGTACTTGCTGCAAGCTGGAGAGCACCGGATGTTCCTTCTGCCCGAGGAGAAAGAAGCCTTAGTTTCCTCACTTACAGAATGACGTCCAAGTCAGGATCTGGGGAAGGGATGCTGTCAAGAGAGATGCAGGGTTGTCAGGTTGGAAGGCTGAGCTGCAGTTAGTCCAGCAGCTGGACTGTCAGCGCGCCTTCCTCATCCCTCCTCAGAGCTGGTGCGGATGGAGCCAGATCCGAGGCAGGAGAGGGCAGCATCCTGGATAGCAGTGTCCCTGGAGCCAGCCCAGAGCCCGCAGCTCCCAGAGCCCACAAGCCTCTCTAAGCACATGCTGAGCTGGCCCACGTCACGCAGAACACTACACACATGTAGCCTCTTCCTAGGAAGCCTCAAGCCAGTAAGCCTCTAGACCAGATACCAGGAAGTACACAGGCAGCTCTGCTCTGCCAGACAGGCCCAGAAAAGCCCAAGCTGTAGCTTTTCATCCCAGGAAGCCCTGAGGGCCCACCAGTTCTCCTGAAGCGGCCTCTTTGTCCCTTTGTAAGAGCATAGCCAGGCGTTCAGGTCCTGGCACCAGTTGGAAGGACTGCCTTGGGCCCTCTGAGCTACTCTCATAGGGCTGAGCATGAGGACTCTTCCTGCGTGGACTCTTCCTAGGTACCCTTGTTCCCGACGACGGGGCCCCATGGAGCATGTGCTTTGTCCAGTAGCCTTTGGAGCCATGGCCACTTTGTCCCAGACACAGCTGTCTCTGTCATTTTCCCTCCTGCCTGGCACTGTCCTGGGCCTCTGGGGCAGCCTCTTTCCACTCCACATCCCGCCGTCTCACCCTTCTCCAGACCTCAGTTTTCTCTGTCCTACTTGTAGATTGGTCCTTCCTCTCTTTCCCTCCCTCCCTCCCTCCCTCCCTTCTGTCTTTCTTTCACTGTATTCTGCCTACAAGTGTGCCTGTGAGGGTGTCAGATCCCCTGGAACTGGAGTTAAAGACATCTGTGGGATGCCATGTCGTTGCTGGGAATTGAACCCAGGTCCTCTGGACGAGCAGCAACTGCCCTTAACATGGCTTAGCCATCTCTTCAGGCGCCTTACCTCTGCTTCCCTCCACCCTGTTTTTTGTTTATCAAGGCATGGTTTCTCTGGAGCCCTGACTTTCTTGGAACTTGCTTTGTAGGCCAGGCTGGCCTCAAACTCAGGTCTGTCTCTGCCTCCTGAATGGTAGGATTAAAGGTGTGTCACCTCTCCTGGCTTCACTTCTACTTTCTAAATTATTATTATTATTATTATTATTATTATTATTATTATTATTATTATTAGTAGTAGTAGTAGTAGTAGTAGTAGCAGCAGCAGCAGCAGAAGCAGCAGCAGCAGCAGCAGCAGCAGCACTAAGTAGTAAGTAGTCATCTGTGCATGTGTATATGATGTGAGAGAGAGTGCAGGCACAGGCAATGGAGGCCAGAGGCCAGCTGTGAGGATTTAGTACTCTCCTTCCACTGTGGGTTCCAGGGACTGAACTCATGTGGGTCAGCCATCTCACCCACAGTAAGCCATCTTCTACTGCGTAACGCCATCCTCTGCTCTCCGTCTGCCATAAGACTATGAGCATTTCAAAATTAGAGGCAGTATTTGGTCCAGTGCTGTGCCCCAGCGTGTGGTTTGACACAGGTGCTGGGTTGCTATCCGTCCGTCCGTCCGTCTGTCTGTCTGTCTGACCTCCTTCCTAGAACAGCCACTCAGGGTTAGGGTAGGGATTGGTTTTACCCTGGGCCTGCCCTCTGAGGAAGAGGTTCTTTTTTTGGTTTTTCGAAACAGGGTTTCTCTGTGTAGCCTTGGCTGTCCTGGACTCACTTTGTAGACCAGGCTGGCCTCAAACTCACAGCGATCCTCCTGCCTCTGCCTCCCAAGTGCTGGGATTAAAGGCGTGGGTCACCACGCCCGGCGAGGAAGATGTTCTTGCTGTCACCTGCCAGGCCCGGCTTACTCCTACAGGCCTGCTGTGACACACCTAACAGCACCGTGTCCAGTGTCATAAGAAGCCCCCGCATGGCAGCCAGCTGTTCTTACAGAGCTCTGCAGGAGTGTCTCGCCTGTTGTGAGGCAAGCAGCATGCTTTGCCAGCAGGCCGAGCAGGAAGCTGTTGTTTTTCATCGAGAAAGGTGGGGCTCTCGTCCTGGTTGGGCATAAATATTCGCAGGGGGTCCAAGCAGTAGGGAGACTTGTATGAGGGTGTCCAAGGGTCCTGCCCTCAGACCTTTTTCCGCTGCTGTTATTGTTCCTTTGAATAACTTTTTCTTTGATACAGAAATTGCTGCCTCTAAGTAAAATTTAGGGAGTCATAGACAATACAGTATTTTGTTCCGAGGGACAGCTAAAAAAAAAAGTTAAAGTGTAGCCCCGTGGTTAGCTGGCTGAGCACCTTCCTGAAACCTGGCCTCCAGTGCCCCAGGTTCCGGCCCCACCCAGCCCTGAGATGAGCGGCACAGGAAGGGAGGAGCACGCCAGGCTGGCCTTTGTCATTAATGGTCCACTGGCAGAGAAGCCGGTACCAGGGAAAATGTGGAGAGAGAGGGGGGCCGTGTGGTATGGCCAAGCTGAACCTGATAGCTCCTCGCTGTCTCTGGGCCATGGGACCCAGAGCTACACAGCTGCCCCTTTCTTTCTCTGCTGTCTGGCTTTGGTTGGGGCTTTGTGTCCCATGTCCCTCTACACCTCCTTCACAGTCAGCGGTGACCCATCCTGGGGAACTGGCTGCTCTGTTCCCCAGCCCTTGCCCCTGGGGCCTTAGCTGTTTGGGAGACAAAACCTGAGACTGTTCTCCTTTTAAATGCAACCTTGCTCTGCAGGAGAGGGAAAGAAAAGGGTGGCTTGTTCTGTGACGGTGGTGGGTGTGCTCCCCTCTGCCTGCCTTCGCAAAGGGCACAGCCTTACCCTAGCGTCCTTTGCTGGGTGACGGATGCCAGGAAGAGAACACAGGGAGTTCAGTGTGGATTTGGAGTGTGGGCTGGGAAAGTCCAGCTTGTACCTGGGGACATTTGACTCTGTCGTGCCGTGTCGGTGCAGGAGGGCCCTCAAGCTGGATTAGAGCTGGGAGAAAGCTCTGTACTTGGATATTGGTTCTGCTGTGCTGTTAGGCCATAAACCTTTGCCAAAGGAACCCATCTTTTCACTTCCTGAGTGCTTTCTAGGTACCAGTGTCCCAGCCTTGTTCTCAACTTCTCTGCCCTACAGGAGACTTAAAAACCTTATGCACACGAGCACACATCAACACACGCTGATCTTTGGAAATAATCACGGATCCATCACAAAGCATCCGTGACTATCAGTGTCTTCCCAGACTCCTCAGCCCCCACCCCTGCCAGGCTGTGCTGCCTACAGAATGCTTATCACGTAGCCCTGGGACCTATTTGGCGTTGTTCTTACAATGCTGGGGGTGGAATCCAGGCATAGACGTCCAGGTTAGACAATCACTGTACCATTGAGTTGCACCCCAACTCCTAGGCTGTCTGCACTTTAGATAGATCCCAGTTACTATTCCTGCTCATCCTCTGTCCCCGAGCGCCCCGGGGCCCCCCCCCTTTCCTCGAGGTCTTGGTGTTCTTCCCTTGGGCCGCGCAGAGCTCGTCTGTGATGTGCGCCTCCATCTTTCTCTCCTCTCACAGGTGTTTTCAGACCCTGGTGTCTCCCCTACTGGACATGGAAGGTTCTCTCTCTCCCCTGTGTCCCTAGGGCCTGCGGCATGGCAGGATGTGTTTGGATGAGTGTGCAGTGAAACCACGCGTGAACAGATTCCCCTCTGCCGGCCTCAGACACACGTTTCCGCGTGCCTGCTGGTCCTGTGGTACTTGGGTTTGGCGCTGTGCAGATGCTGTTCCTCGGTTCTCCACACCACACTTTACATTGTCCTTCATGATCCTCACCCTGTAATATGTGACGCTGACTTTTCTGTCTTTCTCTAGCCAGCAGCTCTCAACCTGTGGGTCGAGGCCCATTGCAGGGTTTCACAGGGGTCACTTAAGACCGTGGGAAACATACATATTTGTATTACGATTCATAACTAGCAGAATTACAGTTATGAAGTAGCAAAAATAATTTTACGGTTGGAGTCACCACAGCATGAGTAGCTGTATTAAAATGTGGCAGCATCAGGAAGGCTGAGGACTACTGCTTAGACTATTCTAGAATCCTGGCCTTTTTCCTATTCTAGAATGTGCCTTCCATTGCCCCATATGGTGGGTAGTAGAAAGTGAGGATGCTACAGCTGCAGCAACCCTCCGAGTGAGAGCCGCCCTGCATGCCTGGTGTGCGGGGTCTGGGGTCTTCACTGCTCTGCTTCCTCCTGCAGTGCCCCGCCTGGCTTGACTCCACTCTCCCCGACGGTCTTGATTCCTTGCTGAGCATTGTCTTTCTGAGACTGTCTAATCAGGTCGCCCTGAGTTAGCCTGCTCTGCTCCCAGCTGCACAGAGAACAATCCTTGCTCTCCCCAACTTCTCTCCACCGCGCGCACACGCGCACACGCACGCACGCTGATCTTTGGAGAGTTGTCAAAATGTCTGGCTCCCTAGGTGCCGAGCCCTGCCACTGCTCTCTGGGGTCCTTAGCTTCTGTTCCCTTGTGAGTTCCCATCAGTGTTCTGACTGTGGGCGACCTTCGTCCCAGGCCACCACGCATCAGCACAGCTCCTCTTTCAGGTCCTATCAGGTGTCGGCTCACCTCTGTCCTTGTATCACACTGCCCTGCAGTGACCGGCTTACCAGCGTCTCCTTCCATGTCCTGATTCTCAGCGCTGGTAGCGGGGCAGCTACTGGTTCTTGAGGAGATGGTGTTGAGGCTAGAGAGGCGGTCATTGCAAGAGGCTTTCTCTCCCGAGAAGAAGGGCTCCCCGGCTTTGCAGCTCTGCTGTAGAGCCAGGCTGCCCCTTCCCCACCTCTCCTGTCAGGGCCCAACTGTTGTCCCTGGACCCTCAACGGGGTTTGAGACCTTCCGTGCATAGGGGAGTGGCCTGGGCCATGGAGGCCTGGGTTGCAGTCTGTGTGCTGCTTGCGACCTGTATAGCAAAGGAGCAGAGAGGCTGGGGAGGGGGCGGGTACCTCCGAACTCCTCACCTCCCCAGGGGGATACAGGCTATAGCCTGCGAGCATCTAGAACAGGTTTTGTACAGAGGACTTAAGACTCAAAACTAAGATGTCACAACAAAGCAGCCGCTTTTCAAATTGAGTCTCACATGGGTCTGCCATGTTACAAATTAGACAAGAGCTCCTGAAGGCTGGAGGTGTTCCTCGGGTACAGTGCTTGCCGAGCGTGTGCAGGGCCCCGGGATCAGTCCCTAGCACCGCAGAAACAAACGAGAGAAAACACGCAAGACAAGAAACTACTGAGATATAGGGCACTGGGACCCTGCACCTCATTGTTGGGACAGTTTTAAAATTCACTATTAGCTGGGTCAAGGAGAAGGTTTATATATATGTAAAATATTTAAATATATTTTACAATTTTATTTCCTATGTAATGGGTGTTTTACTCACATGAATATCTGTGCACTGGCACGTATGCCTGATGCCCGGGAAGCCAGGAGAGTGCATAGAGGCCCCTGGAATTGCCAGGCGGTGGCAGCGCACACCTTTAATCCCAGCACCCGGGAGGCAGAGGCAGGTGGATCTCTGTGAGTTCGAGGCCAGCCTGGTCTACAAAGTGAATCTAGGACAGCCAAGGCTACACAGAGAAACCCTGTCTTGAAAAACCAAAATAAATAATAAACAAACAAATAAAAGTCACTGTTATGGCTTCATTTCGCTGCCGCTATTGCTCTTGGCCCATTGTAGTCACTGGCTGCATGGGGTGGGTGAGCCTTGGAGGCACCCACTGGGTGCACTGGGAGCACAGCAGTGCAGAAGTCTCCTAGTGCCCCTGGCTCTTGTAGGGAGAGTTCTGCAGAAGGAGGCCCTGCTCCGGCTGTCTGCAGAACGGACTGCAGTCTCCCAGGGTCCCGTCCTCTTCAAGAAGTCTAGTCCAAGACATTCCGCTTTGCTCCGCCCACCCACAGGGGGAGACACTTTACCATACACCTGCGCCTGGTCTTCCCTTAGCGCACCTTCAAAGGCTTTCCCTTACCCTAGCAGAAACCCGCCTGGTGTGAGCCAGCGCCGCGGTGTGAGCCAGCGCCTAGTGCTCCCTCTCTCCTGCTGTGGGTTTCTCTGTTTTGCTCTTTGAGTGCTTGTGTGTGTGTGCGCGCGCGCGCGCACACACACACACACACACACGGCTCGTGCCTATGGGAGTCGTCAGCGCATGGCAGATGTTGAGCACCTTTGTAAACTGGAGTGGATGGAGGCTGGGTCAGAGTGGTGGTTCTTCTAGGGACCTGGGGCTGCGGCCCTGGGGTAGCTCTGAGGATCCCTGCAAAGCCCAGCTGGCTTCTTTGGTTCTTACACATATCTTTTTATTCATTTTGTTTTGTTTTTAAGCGAAACAAAGGCCCAGGGTCTTTGTGTAGCCCAGGCTGGCATGTGTAGTCCTGCAGTCTCGACTTCTTGCTGGTCCCTTATGAAGGAGCCCTGTGCTCACACTGCCTGTCTGTCCTGTCAGCCTGGAGAGCCCTGCCTCCCGGCAGGCACCAGGCTCTCAGCACCCGGAAGAGATGTGCTGTTCTAGCGCAGCCTGAGCGGTGTCCTCAGGCCTTAAGCCGGGTCTCCCCACCAGGTGCCAGGCGGAGCCTCTTGGTCCGCAGGCCACTCACCCCTCCCCCTGTCTAAAAGTCACATAAAAGCCGTGAGTCACTGGCCACAGGCTGTCAGAAGTTGTTATTTCCTATACTCTCAGAGCAGCTTTATCTGGTGTCGCCCGAGCAACCTGGACTGGATTTGATGCAGGGTCAGTTAACACACTGTGTTGAAATCTGTCATTGTGCCCATATAAGGCAAACTGCTTGGGTTACTTTTTACCTTGGCAGAATCGCAGGAATGTCAAGGTAACCAGGCTACCTCAGGAGCTCTGATTCTCGCCTGGTCACCCGGCTTGCCCTCCCTCTGCTGTGATTCGCCCTGCACTGCAGGCACCACACACTGTCTGCGCTGGGAATCTGCCTGAGGGCCTGAGACTGCCACTGGGCCAGTGCCTTCCTGGGCGTCAGATGGGGAGCTTAACGGGAGACTGAGGCAGGCGGCTGACATTGTATGGCAGTCTTGGCTAGTTAGTGGTCGGGAGCCTTACCTGTAAAACCACAGCCTAGGCGACAAATCCCCCACACAGGGACTCTCAAGAGCCACGGGTCATTTGTATAATTATGCTTGGGTTAATGCAACACCCCACCCAGTCACAAAACACCTCTCCGTAGCTTTGAGGGTGAGCTTAGGAGGGCACAAAGCCCTTGTGCCCAATGCCCTCCTGTGTTGAAATGGAAAATGGTGCCCTGTGCCGTCCTCAGAGCAGAGGGTGCCAGCCTGCCACGCTGCGGCCAGCTGTATGCTCTGCCCCAGCGCACCCGAGCCCCCTCCTCCTCGGGACAGCCAACCAGCGGTCTGCTCACATGCCAGGACCAGGCTGGGAAGGTGTGTGGGCAGTGCGAGCCAGCTGTGAGTCAGAGGCTTCAGCCGCTCCCTGCTGGGCCCTCCTAGTCCTGTAATTACTCTCTGACTATAGAATCTGATCTTGGTTTTTCTTTTTTAAAATTCTCCCCAGACGCCATTCTATTGTTGGTCTAGGTTTTACATCCTTGGAGTCTGAAATAGACTGAATATGTGTGCAGAGGTGGGGAGACCCCTAAACCCAGAGTGCTTAACCCACAAATTGTGTACCTCACAGCATCTCCAGACCAGGGACCAGCCAACGCCCAGTCACCCAAGGCTGGGGCAAGCTTAGATAATGCCTAGCTCCACCAGTTGCCCCTTGGCAACCTGCACAGGAGGGGTGCAGCGTCTTCCAGGTGGGCAGGGCTCCCTCACTCTCACCAGGGCTCTCTGAGGGGAGGCATGCTGGTCAGCAGCACCCTGCGGCCCCGCCGCTTGTCCTTGGACGGACGCAGAGGCAGGTGTGGAGCCCTGCATTTTCCTCGGGTTCTAACCTTGTAACCTCAGGCTCAGAGGACAGGAAGGCATTACAGCAGCACTTGCAAGACATCTGTACTCGCCTCCTGTGTCCCCTGAGGGGTTCGAGGCCACAGATCTCTAGACTCATTTTTCTCTACCATGGGCTCTGTGGGCCCACGTTCCATCCATGTCCAGGTGGCTCCCTTGGCTCCATGGGCCCATGCTCCATCCATGTCCAGTCTCCTCCCTGGGCTCTGTGGGCCACGCTCCATCCATGTCCAGTCTCCTCCCTGGCTCTGTGGGCCACGCTCCATCCATGTCCAGTCTCCTCCCTGGCTCTGTGGCCCACGCTCCATCCATGTCCAGTCTCCTCCCTGGGCTCTGTGGCCCACGCTCCATCCATGTCCAGTCTCCTCCCTGGCTCTGTGGGCCACGCTCCATCCAGGTCTAGTCTGCTTCCACTTCCGCAGGAGAATGCTGTGAGCTGGGATCTGAATACCCCCAAAAATGGGGGGAACCAGCCACTGAAATTTTCCTTGCAGAGGTGAACCCGGTCCAGTTGTTAACAGCCCCCCAGTCTCCCGGGGCTGTGAGCACCAGCAAAAAGCACATTCCCTGCTGGTGTCTGGATGGACAGGGGGAGTGGGTGCTTGCTCTCGTCCCTGGGGCCCTGACTCCCTGGCCAGTGGCACTCAGGACCTATGGGGACTTCCTACATCACAGCCCATCAGCGCCTGTCTGATTTCATCCCGTCTTGTCTGGATGAGCAAAGCCTGAATTCTAACACTGGGTCTCTGGTACCATAGTGTCCAGGTCAGAATCAGCTGCCTCGGCTATCTTTTTGAAGGATCAGAGTTTAACCAGATATTTAGTCCCCAACCCTCACCAAGAAACCTGAGCTCAGCTGAAAGCATGGAAGACAAATGGGCTTTTTGTCCTTGGAGCTGGCTCCCTGTCCTCCAGGTGAGAAGGGCCCTACCTGTGGGCCTTCCCAGCAGAATGCCAGGGGGAGTGGGCAGGGCCCTAATTTTAAAACCTTGGGGAGTGGAAGTTTCGTTTTCAGCCTAGCTCTCAAGGTAGGCCTCACCCATTTCCTTCCCTCTGGGGAAAAAAATCATGGTGGCGAGGGCTAAATCTGCCTCCTCATTCTGTCCTCTGTCCCACTCCTGACTCTAAATCAGGCTAGTTTCTTCCTAGACAGGTGGACTTTGCCTTGGGAAGCTGACACACCTCCTTAGGGAGGACCCAGCTCTGTGCCTTGTAACCCGAATAGCCTTGGGTTGCTTGACTAGTTCCCTCTGTGTGAGGTGGCTCCGGAAAAGTCTGTGTGACCTGGCAGGGACAGCTTGAGCACCTTCCAACCCCAGGCTGCCAGTCCCTGCTCCATCGCTTGGATCTCCTGGTCTCACGAGCCCAGCAGCAAGTCCTCTTTGCTGAGGCTCAAATCCCTGTGTCTAACAGAGCAGGCTAGAGTGGCTTGTCTCAGCCCTGACGTCCTATGTCACCTGATGAGTGTTGTCAAGTGTCACTGTCTGGGATCCACCGCCAGGGACGCTGACTCATTTGGCCTTAGGTAAAATTCTGGGAGTCTTTTCTATTAAATGTATTTAGTGTGTGTGCACATGCCATGGCACGCCTGGGAAGCCAGAGAGCAACCCCGAGCCAGTTCCCTCCTGCAGCACATGGGTCATTAGGCTTGGCAGCAAATTGTCTTTACTTGCTTACTGAGCCAGCACTAGGGAGGCAGAGGCAAGTGGACCTCTGAGTTCAAGGCCAGCCTGGTTTACAGAGCAAGGTCTAGAACATCCAGGGTAACACGGAGAATCCGTCTCAAAAAACCAGGGGAAGGAAAGGGGGCGGGGAGAAAGCGAAGCGCCCCAGGTTCCATACGTCTATGGTTAGTTGGTTTTTAGATGCAAGACAACTTAAATGGGGAAGAGGACAGCGTCCACCCCCCCTCCCCCCATAGGGGCTCTCTGTGTAGCCCTGTCTGTTCTGGAACTCAGTCTGTAGACCAGGCTAGCCTCAAACTGAAGAGATCTACTGCCCCTGCCCCTGGAGTGCTGTGACTAAAGGTGTGCGACACCACCGCCCTGTTCAAGAATCGTCTTCCAACAAATAGTGCCTGAACAGTTGAGCACCACGTGCAGAATGGTGCTGCATCCCTCATCACACCCCAGAGGTGGCTCTCCGTGCCTCAGAGCTCTTCCAGAAGCAGACGACGCTCGAGTTAGGTGGCGGTGATTAGATACGGCAGGGAGTCCTCAGCCCAAAGACATTAGGAAAACGACATGGCGTTTCTCTTAAGTATTACGCAGACACGATGTAATATCCTGCACCTTAGCAATAAAAATGAAAATTTAAAATCGGCATGCCTTTAAAGCTAAACAAGTGTCCAGGACGCCCTTGTCCAGGTGTCTGACATCAGCAGTGAGAGCAGGAGGAGCGGGGAGAGTAGTTTCAGGTCAGGTGCCTGCCCAGCACGCCGTAGGCCCTGGGTTTGACCCCAGCACCGCCACAGCAAAACAGAAGCCCACAGCGAGACGTCAGGAATAAAAGGGCCAGGCTGGAGCGCCGTCTGGGGAGGAGCTGATGGGACTGGAATTCTTGGTAGGAATGTGAGATGCCAAAGTCTCTTTGGGAAGCCATCAGCCTAGAATCCCCACTTGTTAGACCCCAAGGATGACTTGACAGCCACTGTCCATAGCCACGTGGCAGAAGGCTTTTGGAAAGGGAGTGTTAGCAGACGCATACATGACTCAACATGCTGAAGACATACTAGGAAGACTTACTAGGAAGAAGCTAGCTCGGAAAAGCTGCACACTGTCTTTTGTATGCAATGTCCAAAAGAGGCAACTCCACAGAGATAGGAAGTGGGCTGCTGCTGCCTCAGGGCAGTGACGGCTACAGTTTTCAGTGACGCAGATGTCCCGGAAATAGATAGATGGTAGAGACACTTGCATGCTGAATATGACCATGAGATTATTTTTAAAATTTTATTTACTATGTATACTGTGTTGTACCTGCATGTACACCTGCAGGCCAGAAGAGGGCACCAGATCTCACTATAGATGGTTGTGAACTCAGATCAGTCAGCGCTCTTAACCTCTGAGCCATCTCTCCAACCCTACCATGGGATTTTTTTAAGCTAAATTTTTATTATTTTCAACTACATACTGTGTGTGGGTGTAAGCCCCTGAGTGCAGCTGCTGGCCAAGTCCAGAAGTGAGGTGTCCCTTTGGAGCTGGGACTTGAGGTGATCATGAGCTCTCCGGCTGGGTGCTGGGCGCTGAGATCCAGCCCTCTGCAAGAGCAGCACGTCTGTCTGTCTCTGTCTCTGTCTCCCCACCCCCCCTCTGTTTTTCAAGACAGGGTCTCTCTGTGTAGCCTTGGCTGTCCTGGACTCACTCTGTAGAACAGGCTGGCCTCGAACTCACAGCGATCCACCTGCCTCTGCCTCCTGAGTGCTGGGATTAAAGGTGTGCATTACCACACCTGGACTGACTTGAATTTTTAAAGGATTAATCTTAAGTTATGTGAATTACATCCCCTAGAAGCAACACTGACTCTGCAAACCATGTATTTTAAGAAGCGTGCAGAAGGCCAGGTATGGTAGCACATACCTTGAAAGGCTAGCACTCAAGACATAGCGGCAGCCGGATCTCTCTGCGTTTCAGGCTTGTCTGTCTGGTCTACATAGTGAGGCCCTATCTAAAAAGAAAAGGGGCTGGGGAGAAAGAAGAGTCCAAATACGCCCGTGGTCTAGAAAATTCTTCCTGGGTTGGTGAGAAAGGGAGATGCGCTGGCAGGTGCTTCTCGCATATTGCCACGTGGAAAACTGCCGGTTTGAAGGATCTTTCTGAAGGTTTCTCTCTAACCCAGACCTGACACTCCTGTTCCAGCGCCCTGCGGGTGTCCTCGAGGCTGCCCCCCCCCCCCCCCCCCGACTGTGGAGCGCAGCCTCGGCCCTTGGAAACAGGAAGCGCACAACCCTGACCCTCTTTTGTCTTTATTGATTTACGTTTCCCCTTTGTTTATTTTGTCTGTTTGTCTCATATAGTCCAGGCGGTGTAGCCAGGGGTGACCTTGAGCCCCCGTCCTCCTGCCTCTACCTCCCGAGTGCCAGGAGGAACATAGACGGGGCCACAGTGCCAGTGCCCTCTGTTTGTTTGATAGCACAGCCAACAACTTGGCAAACCCCAGAAGGGCCTGGCTTCACCTGTGGCGCCGGCGCTGAGGATTGGCATGCTCCAAAGCGCTGCGTGGTAGCAGTGAGCAGCACCTCTCCTGATTGCCCCCTAACTCCACCAGGCGTGGGACGGTGCTGGGTTTTCTTGGTTTTTGAGACATGGTCTTACTCTGTAGCTCAGGCTGCTTCTCCTCCATTGGAGTGACAGACAGCATTGTCTTCCCTGGCTTGCTTACAGAATATATATATATTTCAAGATTATTTTTGTGACTTCCTGTAATTTTATCCCCCCATAATGATTCTGCTCAGTATAGGACAGGAAGAGAAACATAAAGTCCAGCCTGACACGGGGGTGGGGGGTGTCCGGCCTGGCGCGGTGGTGCGAGCCTGTGGTCCCAGCACTTGGAAGGCTGAGGCCAGGAGCATTGTATGTTTGAGGCCAGCCTAGGCTTTGTGAGGCCCTGTAACAAACAAATGAGCTAGCAAACAAATGAAAGCACTAAGAGCAAAATGGCTGACTGTGAAACGCCCCAACCCTGACCTTCCTCACAAGGCCCCATTCCCCCAGAAGGGTCCCCAGACACAGACGGCATCAGTTCTTGTGTGTGGTGTGCAGACTGCTTGTGAACAGGTAGTGCAAGTTCCAATAACAGTGCTGTGAGACGGTGGCATGGGGAGGCGGTGCTGAGTGACACCCAGCCCTCTGACAAACCAGAAGAAAGGCTTGGGCCAGCATTTCTCAGGAGGAAGGACTGCACTCCAAAGTCCGTAGGGGCGTGCGTGCTCTCTGACACGATTGAAAGAGACTGGCCCTGGCTGGACCGCCGGCTGCGGGCTGGGGGCTGGGGGCTGGTTCCTGGACAGACACGCAGGACCTTTGGAATGCTCACGACTGCACTTGACAGTGTTTATGCCTCCTCCAGAGGGGAAGGCAGTCAGCCTTTTTGTGTCGGCCGAGAAAATGCCGAATAAGGCAGCTTCAGAGCAGAACACGAGAAGCATGCCATATTTCACTGTGATTGCTTTCAAGTTAAGCTGTGTTGTCATGAGGCGGCCAGGCCACAGCCCGCTTTTGTCCTGGTCCCTGCTGCAGGGGCTGCCCTGTGCTGCCGCGACCTCCCCTTCCAGGAGTGGCCATGAGCATGCTGTGATGGCTTTACCAGCTTGCTTTCTAACTGTGGCCCCTGGGTTCCGTCCCCTCTGGGATACGGTGCAAGTAATGGATCCGCACATCGCTCACAGGTGCAAGCTTACCCAGTTCGGAGGCCCCGTGGACCAGCCAAAGCAATCACCTCTTTGCCTGGGCAGCTGGTAACCTAGATTCCAGATGGCTGAGCCCTGAAAGCACCTTTATAGTGGGTGACGAGGCCCAGGGCCCAGGAGCAGTCTCTGCTTTCAGGAACTGAAAGGCTGTCTTGCTGGGCCCAGCCTGACCTGAGGCCTGGCAGTAGCCTGACAGATGAGCCAGCGATAAGAAAGGTGGCTGTTTACACCAGAAATAAATAACTGCACCTCTCCATGCCCAAGCCTTGGACATCCCTTCTGCGGAACCATGGGCTCTGTCAGAGGCCACGGCAGACCAGGTGGGAGCTCAGGAGGTGGGGCGGCACCCCAGTGGAGCTGCAGACCCAACACGCCCAACACGGTATTTCAGAGATGAGGTTTGGAACCCCAGGACCCTAGGCTGCTCTGCCTGGCCTTCGTGCTCTCCGGGGAAGGTTGCTGTGGGCCACTGCAGCTCACCCTGGGCTGAGGGAAAGTGCAGCCCGGTCTTCTGGGTCAGGCAGTAGCAGAGCGGGCTGCCGAGTGGGTGGCAGTGCACACAGCGGAAGGAGGGGGTGGGATCCACATGTGTGGTGTGTCGGGGCCGCCCAGACGCCTTTGTCCCTTCACAGCAGGGCCAGCACGTGCACCTCAGCCTTGGGACACATCACAGCCTGTCTCTTTAAGTCCAGACAGACGTCACAAGGTCTGTGCTGAGTTTTGTACTCGCAAGGCAGAGAGAAAATGGAAGGGACACTTCAGCCGGCCGGCTGTGTTCTGTCTCAGGCCATTCTTGTGTTTGCTGTCCCAGCCTGCTGCGGCCACACTGGGCTACTGGCTTCTGGAGTGTTTGCTTCTTGCCCAGGGACAACTGAGAGAGATGAGAGTTCACCTCTCTGGGTTGGGGGAGGCGTCGTCATCATCAATGAAAGGCTCATTAAAGCCCACTGCTGCCACATTCCGGGCCGCTTAAGTCACCTCCCGAACAATGTCCACCATTCATTCACCCAGCCACACCACAGCCTGGTGGCTGGGAGGGGTCCCTGTGACACAGGAAGGACTTTATGACCAGTGATGCAAAGCTGCCTTCCCCTCCCCCAGCCCTCAAGCATGACAGCGCAGAAAGCCCTAGCTAGGGTCCCCCAAGGAGGCACCCCGCTCACCACTGGCCTTGTACCTGAAGCCTGCCCACTCCCGCCGCTAGGCCTCCTAGAGCTTGCTGCAGGCAGGCAGGGCAGGCGAGCTTCCACGGGCCTTCTCCAAGGCATGCAGCCCACATCCTTCCTCCCAACTTAGGCCAAAGGCCAGGGATGGCTCCCTTCACGGGGCAGCTTCCTCTGTGGGGAATTGTGACAGGCAGAGGGCAGCAGGGGCAGCACCTTCCTGATGAAGTCTCATAGTGGCTCCGGTTCCTCTGTGGTGAGGCCCAGACATGAGTCACAGGAGTCCCTGACGTGGCTTCCTGCCCTCCTGCTCCTTGTGTACAGCGCAGCAGTCCATGTGGTCTTTGAAGACCCGGGAAGCTGCCCCGCCAGTGCCGTTCCTTCGTCTCATTCCTGTCTGCCACAGGGCCTTTGCACAGGTCTGCGCTGCTGCCGCTACTGGTTCACACCTCACCCTGCGCACGTGCTGTGCTTAGAGGGCCTGAGGCCTCAGCACCTGTACATGTCCGGGACGGTGGGCAGCTGCCTCGGCTGCACGCTCTCTGTCTCCTCTTCTGTCAGATAGGAGCAGTGACAGCGCCTGCTTCACTAAGCAGTGCGAGCACGGAGATGCGAGCATGTGACAGGCATGCGAGGTGTCCACGGCAGTGAGCTACCTGTAACTGACCTGCCACGGTGGCCGCTCCTGCTCGTAAGGCCCGCTTGATGTGAGGTATGGCTGCGTTGGCCGTGTATTGGCCCCGCTCAGGGTGAGGCTCTGACAGCTCAGCTTCCATCAGGTGGTGTTTGGTTGATTGGTTTGTTGCCTTGTTTGTTTTGAGACAGGGTCTCCACCTAACCCTGGTTGTCTTGAACTTACAAAGATGGATCCACCTGCCTCTGGAGTGCTGGGTTTAAAGCCTCCATGGCCATCTTTTCTGTGGGGGTCTGGTTTCTGCTAGGCCTTCCACGGGCCTGGCCTGGAGACATTTAGCAGATGGCTGACTCCAGGCAACTGGATCGTTGCAAGCAGGCCTGGGAATTGTGCGTGGTGGAGGAAGTTAGGGTAGGCACATGGATCGAGGCCTCCAGCTATAGAAACCACCCTCTGTCACCACCCCACAGTGCTAGTCTGAACTGAGGAGAGAGAGGAGGAATCTGAGCAGAGTGTTATTTTTGTAACCAAGTATAAAAAGCTATGAATTTTTAATGTCTTTTTCCAACCCTAGAGCCCCCTTGCTAGTCTTGCTGCATGGAGCTGTGGTGACTGCAGTTGGTTGCTCCCCGTATGTCCCTGCCCTCAGCTCAGGACAGGAGAGCCACACATCAGCAGACAGCCCTTGTTCCCTGGAGTACTTCAGGGCTGGGGAGGAGAGCTCGTCTCTGTCCTCGAGCTGGGTTTCCTCCTGGCACCTGCTCTGTGTTCTGCAGTCAGACCGGCAGATGCGCGTGGCACAGCTGCTACTCAGCACACCAGCCTTTGGCATGTGCCTCCTGTGCCAGGCCCAGTGCAGGGTGACTGGCTCACATCACCCGGCTTAATCCTCATCTTAAGAGAGGTCACAGTCACCATTCAACTTTCTTATTCTCCCAAGGTTATGGCAGTTTGCCTCAGCGGCAGAGGCCAGGCTCCCTCATTTATTTACTAGCCAGGGGGATGAGGAGAGACGGAAGATGTGTTTCAAGGGCAAGTAGTGCGGCAGCGCCTGTGAGGCCAGGTGGCCTACCCGTGACCAGGAGGTCGATTCATCATCCCCCTGTGTGGGAATGGCACGTCTGCACAGTCTCATCTCCCCTCTAAGCTGCAGGAGTGGGCCAAGGATCTGTAGAGGGAGGGCTGGCTCGGAAGGAAGCCATCAGTGTGCAGGATTCGACTGGCACTGCCTGTCTGCCAGGCCCCTGGTCCTTCCTCCATAGGGCAAGGGCAGGAGATAGGCTCTGCTCACTCCATCCCACAGCCAGGGTTAGGTAAAGTCATGGTTGGAAACAACAGATACCAAAGACGCTGGCACCGTGACCCTCGCCTGTGCCCCTCCCGCAGCGTGCTGGAGCAACCCACGCAGGCCCAGGGCACCCTTCTGAGCAGCACCTCACTACCAGAAAGCTCACCCACCCTTCAGGAACTGTCCTCCTTCCTGCGTGCTGGGGTGGGCGTGATTTGGTTACTTTGTGGTCCAGCAACATCTTTCACACACATCAAAAGCAGAGACCCGGCCAGCTCAGCCCCGGCTGCTGCTGCTGCACTCTGGGCCACGTTCCTCTGACTTTCTCTCTTGAAATTAGCGGCGTTCTGGACAAGACCCAAGGCCTTTGGTGTAGCAGGCAGGCTGTCCACCACTGACCCATGCCCAGGCCGTCCTCTGGGTGCTGTACCTGCCCACTGTGTTTTGGGCAGCAAGAAGGATGTGAGATATACATGTTTTACACGTTTACACGTGTAGGAGTTTACACGTGGCAGGAGCGTGGGGTGTGTGCCTGCTGGGATCCGTGGGACGACGTAAAGGCCAGGCATGGTACTTCATGCTTGTCATCCAAGCACTTGGGAGGTGGAGGCAGGATGACCAGAACAGTCCAAAGCCAGCGCTGGAGAGCTGGCCAGTGCTGAGGGGTGCCGACTCCCCCAGGGCCTGCGGTCAGCTCCCAGCGCCCACAGGACTGCTCCGTTTTGTATAATTCTAGTTAGTTCTGGGGGACTCGAATGCCCTCCTAAAGCTTTCAAGGTAAAGAGTTCAAAGCCAGCCCCCGCCACACAGTGAGCAAGACGTCAGCCTGCCCATCCGCTCACTCCCCTTCCCCCCAAAATGAAACAAACCAGGAAAAACTACATAGGTACGTGGATGGGGAGGGCTGCACGATGCGGGCCACGGCTGACAGAGCGGCCGCTTGTGGGAGACCGGATGCCTCAAGCCAGGGAAGGAGGAGAGGTCGAGCTGTGCCCTCCACAGCCTCAGTGCGCGGGTTTTCAGCCGGGTCCTTTATTTACTCCAGCATCTTCGTTGCTGCGGTGCAGAAGAGAGAACGTGTGAGGGGAGGCCGGGAAACTGTCAGAGCATGGGGAGGGAGCAGGGAAAAGTGGGCTGCAGCGGGAGGAGATGGGCGAACAGCTCAAGATAGCCCGCCCGGGGCCCTTGGAGGAGCACGCAGCTGTGGGCAACACCTGTCAGAGACCAAGACGTGCTGTGAGGCCCACATAAAGCTGTCCGAGTGGCACCCAGTCAGAACCAGACTGGGAGAGCGGGTGGAGCAGTCCTTAGGACGAGCCACACTGTGGGCTGGATTTAGGGATTGGTTATTATTTTATTTATTTATTTATTTATTTATTTTGATTTTTCGAGACAGGGTCTCTCTGTGTAGCCTTGGCTGTCCTGGACTCATTTTGTAGACCAGGCTGGCCTCGAACTCACAGCGATTCACCTACCTCTGCCTCCTGAGTGCTGGGATTAAAGGCGTGCGCCACCATGCCGGGCTATTATTTTATTTTTATTATTTTATTATTATTATTTTGAGACCAATTCTTGCTATGTAGCCCAGGCTGGCCTCAAACTATGGTCTTCCTGCCCCAGCCTCCTGAGTGGTGGAATTAAAAGCATGTATGTACCACCACACCCCCACTGGCTGCGTTTAGTGGTGGTTCCATCGCAAAGCTACAGAGTAAGCAGAGGCCTGGTTAGTTGAGAAGCAACAGTGTATAACCAGGAGAGGCCTTTGTGTTTCAGGCAAGGAACTCTGCATGGCAGTAGTGGGGGGGGGGGTCTGGCCACTCCACGAGCCCCCATCTGCCGAGTCCTCACTGTAGGCTGGTGTATTATTAGGCAGTGTCTCTGTCTGGGAGGCGCCCAGTGCCGAGGCTCCATGGAAGAAGCCTGTGGCACGCTGTGTGGCCTGTGCTTACACCCCAGGCACGGAATGTGCTCCTGCATGTCCCTGGCGGGGTGCTTATTTCTGTTCTGGGGGCTCCGAGGAAAGCAGAGGCTTGGGTTTTCCCAGACCCCGCCGTGGGAGGGAGAGGGCCAGCTTCCCCAGAAGACGCCCAGGCTTGTTGGCGTTAACTGATCTGAGGCGCTTCTGTGGCACAGATAACACGCCCTAGCTTGCAGGAGCTGAGTGGCCCTGCGCTTGGGTGTTCTGCCACCGCTTTCAGTGTGGTGGGGTCCGGGACTGCCGCCTCTTGCTTTGCAGGCCTCTATTCCAGAGATTTCGCCTTCTGCCTGGTCTTCAGAAACTTCTCAGATATGGCTGCCTTCCACTCACCTTTCTGCCACCCCTAAGGAGCATCTAGTTTCCAAGACTTGGACGCATGGGCCATGGTGGGGGGCTAAGATGTTTGCCCTGCAAGGCAGCACACTACAGCACAGATTGGGGCTCAGGGTCCTGGCCTCATGGTGGACGCCTGGGCTGCTGGGCAACCTCAGCTCCAAGAAAAGCCAGTGCGCCTTGACTTGTAGGATGCTTTGCTCTCCAAATGGCTCTCCTGTCCTGGGCCCTCTCAGCAGGGCGCTAGGTTAAGAAGGCCCGCTCCCTCTGTGCCAGCGTCTGCCCGCGGATGCCTGCCCGCATCACTGCTGAGATCAGGAAAAGACTGTGTAGCTGCATGTGGTGGCACACACCCGTATGCCAGCACTTGGGCAGCGGAGACAGAGAGACCCGGCGTTCGGGGCCAGCCTGGGCTGCGTGAGACCCTGTCTTTAGGCTTCAGGGTCTGTCCTGGTTGGTAGGAAGCCCCGGTGCTGGCTCACCCTCCGCCCTTCCCTCTTCCCTAGACCTTCACGGCCTGGTGCAACTCCCACCTGCGGAAGGCTGGCACTCAGATCGAGAACATCGACGAGGACTTCCGGGACGGGCTGAAGCTCATGCTGCTGCTGGAGGTCATCTCAGGTGAGGCTCAGCTCGCACGGCGCAGCCCCCGCTCCGCCGGGAGGGCGGCTTCGGCCCGTGTGGCAGGGCTGCAGCGGCTCGGGTGGATGTAAAGATCCCCTCACCGTCTGTCTTCTCAGGGGAGCGGCTGCCAAAGCCCGAGCGGGGCAAGATGCGAGTGCACAAGATCAACAACGTGAACAAAGCCCTGGACTTCATCGCCAGCAAGGGGGTCAAGCTGGTGTCCATCGGGGCGGAAGGTGAGCGGGGGCGGGGGAGGCCCAGGCACGACTTCCACGAGCTCAGTGAGCGCAGGAAGCTTTGCTGGTGCTGGCCAACGGTGGCCACTGCCCTTGATAGCATGGGTGATCCGCAGCCCCTACAGCCTTAAGCAAAAGCTAGTGTGCACCAAGCATGAGGAAAAACCCTGAGAACTGGCCCCGAACACAGGACCTGGTTTATGTCTGCCAAGAACACCTCTGCCTGGTCCATATGCAGAGAAGGAAATGCAACGAGAAAAGGGAGGTAGTAGCCTGAACAGGGCATTGGAACAGGACGCGCAAGGTCAAAGGTCAGCCCCTAGGCTTTGCTCCAGCTGCACAAGCTGAACAAGGCTCTGGACACCCAGGATCCCTCTGTCCTGAATGGATTCCCCGATCTGTGCCACCAACCCCAGCGAGCCCCTCCTTGGAGCGCAGGCTCCTTAGGGCCCTGGGGTTGAGTTTCCAGGCACCTTTGGATGAGGCGTGAGGCCCACGGAGCCCAGAAGCTGCCAGCAGCCGGGGCTCCCAGCTCTGCGCATTACTCAACATCCATGTTGTCCCAGCTTTGAGAAAAACAAGGAAAACTAATTGCCATTAATGACAGGGCTGAGAATTTGGCAGGACAATAGGCCAGAATGTGTGCCTTTTGAGTTCCAGGGCCCGGCCCCAGCCTGGACCTCTGAGGAGGATGCCAAGCCTTGCATGCCACAGTAGAGGTAGTTGGTGTTTGTTTAAAAAGCAAAAACCCAAAAATTCAGTCAGGCCCAGAGATTTTCTGTCTTCCCATGGATCTTTCCTCCGGGCTCCGCTCCAGCCCTGTTCTCTCACAGCTGCGTTTGTTTTGCTCAGAGCCTCCATCTGTAAATACAGAGGGTGAGGGGAGGGGCCCAGTTCACGTCCAGTCTCCACTGCATTAGGGGGGAAGCTTGGTCTGCACATGTTTGCTTCTCGAGCCCCAGGTGATTCTGTCCCAGGCCCCATGACTGTCACCTGCCTAGACGAGGGCAGAGGGCAGCCTGAGGTCGCCGGCCCCGGCCCCTCACGTGGTCTGCCAGTTGAGGGGCATGGCTTCCTCCCCAGGCCTATGAGAGGGGGTGACAGCTGCGGGCCACAGAAGCAGCTGGTGGATGTGTCCCTCCCAGAACCCTGGCCAGCCTGTACCTGTGGCAGCTGAGCAGCTGGCTGTGTCCCCTGAGCAGCCTGGCCCTCTTGAAGCTTAGCTTAACTTTTCTGGTGGGAGAGCCGTCTTGGCCCCGGGCTGTAGCAGGGCCAGCAGCCTGCGTGGTATCTGCATCTGTAGCTGTGGAGCCTGGGAAGACTGGGCAGATATGGCATTTCCCTGCCTTCCCTAGAGTGCTTGCCTCACACTGTTTACTGCAAAGGAACTTTAAGTAGGGGTACCTGCTGTGCACAGGGGCAGGCTGCAGGGCCACTAGGAGCCAGCGTTGTCTAGAGATCCTGTGACTAAAAGGAAGTGGCTGGTCCTTAGTACAGCCAATAGACTGACCAAAGACCCACTTAGCCCCGAGTGCAGGCTGCTCACATAAAGGTGGAATTTCACCACAGTAATGGGTGACCAGTTTAAGGTGAAGACCACAGGCTTGGACAGCCTTGAGAGGCGCAGTGCTGTGAGCTGGCCAGGGGGAAGGCCTTGGTGACTAGGAAGCGTGTGTGCAGAGACCCCGGGACAGCGCCCCAGGCTTCCACGGCAGTGCTGTCTACAAATGCTCAGTGCATCCTCCTGGCAAGGTGGGCTTTGCTGGGGTGAGGTGGGAAGCCTGGCACTCGCTGACTGTCTTCTCCTTGTCCTGTGTGCAGAGATTGTGGATGGCAATGCAAAGATGACTCTGGGGATGATCTGGACCATCATCCTCAGGTTCGCCATCCAGGACATCTCTGTGGAAGGTAAGGAATGCGGGGTGCGCCTCCCCTCTCCCGGGACGGGGTGCCTGGAGAGGGTTATGTCTCCACGCTCCCGTTCTCTTCCGTGCTGTGTGAGGCATCTCCCACAGCCCTTCCTGACTCCAGCTTACCACAGCCGGCAGAGCAAACTCCAGAGGATACCTACTGGGGCTCTGTGTCCTGGCCTGCTTAGGCCACCCAGGAATGCCGCCAGTTCCACCTAGCCACTGCGTGCGTGCATGTCACATGCACCACAAAATAAGAAACGCCGTGAGGCCAGTGTTTGGAGGAGTTCCTGTTGTTGGGTCTCCACAACATTCAGCACAAGATGGCACTTGTGAGGCTAGTCTCCAGGGCTAACAACAGGCTAGTCTGGATGGGGAGTAGGTTCAGATCCCGTCCTTGCCATTTTCTGGGGAAGTCCCTGTGACAAGGCTTCTTGCAGCTGGGCTCCGTGTTAGCAGATGGACGGATGGGCATCCGTGTCCACGCTGGAGCAGCTGCTGCTGCTGCTGTCCTTCCTCTGGGGCTTTGTTTGTCCCCAGGCCCGAGCTGCAAGTCCTGTCCAGCCTGGGCTGTTGCTCAGAGCTGTACTTTTGAGCTCACCTCTCTGTCCTTGGATGCTTTGCAGAGACCTCTGCCAAGGAAGGGCTCCTCCTCTGGTGCCAGAGAAAGACGGCGCCGTATAAAAATGTCAACGTCCAGAACTTCCACATCAGGTAGGCGCTCCCCACGCCTGACACAGCCACGTGCGCGTCCTGGTCTCTGACCTGCTGCGGGCGCCTGCCCGCCCACTGGAGAGTCCTCTGTTCAGAGAGGAGACTGGAGTTGCTTAACACAGCTGCAGGCTTTCTAGCACTTTCTCACACAAGGCAGCCCTTGGAGGCCACAGGCAGGCCCGTGCTTCCTCTCGACAGGAGGGCCAGCGCACAGACTGCTGCAGTTGCGGCCTGGCCAGGGCTCAGGGAGGCAAAGGGTGGAGGCCGCTGTGAGGGGCTACTGTCTGCCCGCAGTGCCCAGCCTTAAACTCATTCAATGCACGGCTTTCCCGGCTGGGCTCTGGGACCCCGTGCTGACATCACTGTGCTCTGTCCTAAAAAGCACATGGTCACCCCTTGGCGGCTCTGCTCAGTGTGTTTCTTCTGCTGCAGCCTGCAGGTGCACGCCTGTCGCTTCCACACACACACAGGGTCACAGCAACAGACTGCCACCCGGGTCACCTACGCATTAGGTAACCCAGGCACAGGTGGTTGCACAGCTGTTCTAACAGCGAGCAGGCGATAGAGACCCATCCTAGAAGGAACCACCCCTTGCAGGCTCTTAGCCTCCATGCGCCAGGGTCCCAGCCACCTTTCCTAGGGGCTGTCCCCTGGTGCTGGCCTTCCTGTTCTGCAAGCCCTTATTGCATGCTGGTGGCCAGCAGACAGTCAGTACGTGTCACATGTCAGGCTCTGTGCCAGCATCAGCTACTTCATCTTCATAGCAGCTCTGAGGTGAGGAAACTGGGCGGCCAGTTCTGTGATCATCTCAAGGTCACACCATCTATACCAAATCGGTGCCTTCTGCATACGGGAAGGCTCACAGGGTTAACCGCGATGCCCGGGCAGCGAGTGCTGACCTCATAACCTCTGCCTTCTCCTACAGCTGGAAGGACGGGCTGGCCTTCAATGCCCTCATCCACCGGCACAGGCCCGAGCTGATTGAATATGAGAAACTGAGGAAGGTAGGCAGCCCCGCCCACCCGGGAGAGCCTCGTGCCAGCTTCCTCCCAGACAAACTTCCGTGGGCACCCTCCCGATTCCCTCCATGGCACTGGCTGGAATATTTTAGGGACTGTCTTACTTGACCTTTGACTGATACACACACACACACACACACACACACACACACACACACACACACACACACACGACCTTCTAGAATCTAGAAATACTCTTCCTTCCAGAGGAGGGAAGAAGGAGCGTCAAACCTCCCACCAGCTACCACGTCCTGTGTAGAGTTTTACTCTTACACACAATCGAAAGGCAGGGGACTATGTCCCAAGCAGCCAGCCACCTGCGCCACCCTGGGCGGAGGGCCTGCAGGGCGCAGGGCCAGACAGCTGCTGCAGAGTGGTGGTACTCCCCTGGAGAGGGAGGGGACCTGCACCCAGTCTGCTTGCGTGGCCTGGGGACAAGGATTCTGCTGTAGCTGAGAACTGCCGAGGGGAGCGAGGTCGGTCAGGCGTGTTCAGCAGGCCCTCGCTGGTCTGGCAGCAGCGGGGTCCTGTGTCGGAGCTGGGGTGTTCTCCACTTGATACCCACACATACACAGTCCTATGGTCTCTAGAGCCTGAGCCGTACCCGCAGAGGTTCAGGGCGCACGGACTGACTGTGCTGTGGCTTGCTGGCAGTGCTGTGGGGCACACAGGGATGAGGATTCCTAAGACCCTTCCCAGCCCTGCCCCTCAGGGCTCCCTGGCTCAGGCCAGCCTGTGCCTGACGGAACTCTCCATCTGTCCACTGCCTCCCCAGGATGATCCAGTCACCAACTTAAACAACGCTTTTGAAGTGGCCGAAAAATACCTCGATATCCCCAAGATGCTGGATGCCGAGGGTGAGCGCGCCCCCCCCCCCCCCCCCGCAAGTTCAGGCCTCACCGCTCTACACCTTAGGGAGCTAGCTGGCCGAGCCAGGCAGAAGGCTGGGTGAACCCAAGGCAGCCGGAGCAGGGCAACATGTACCAGAGGTGGCCAGGTGTACCCAGCGGGGGAGAGAGGGCGCAGCTTGGAGAAAGGGTCAGGGATTTTGGTCCCACAGATTGTCTAGACTCCCCGAGAGGGGCAGGGAGGCTGAAGAGGCCGGCCCTGGCTTCCTGTGAGCAGCCCTGGCTCTTTCCTGACACCCCAAGGCTGGGGTCTGGAGCCCGACAAAGTGGAATGTTGTTTTTTCCTTTTTCCGGCTTTGCTCCATTTCCCTGCCAGGACCCGTGACTCTGGCCTCTGGAGTTCAGTGTCCTGCGGCCCTCGAGGCTATTCCCAAAGAAAGGAAGCGGCTTCATTCCAGCCCAGTTCCCACAGCTTTGGCCTTTCCGGAGACCGTGGGGGGTGTTAGGCTGTAACGGAGCCCACCCTACTGAACAGCTGGTGTTGAGTCAGCTTAGAGGGTCTTCTCCTTGGCGTGGCCGTGGCTTTGGGAGCCGTGGGTCCTAGTCAGTGACCCCACCCCGCGTGGGCCGTTTAACCCTTGTTGTTCACTTACAGACATCGTGAACACAGCGCGGCCCGACGAGAAGGCCATAATGACCTATGTGTCCAGCTTCTACCATGCCTTCTCAGGAGCGCAGAAGGTACCGGGCAGGGCCAGGCGGCCCGCCGCGCCTCCACGCTCACTGCACTTCTCTTGCAGCCGACAGTGGCCTCTCTTGGACTGGAAGCCAGCTCCCTCAGTCCCCGGCATGGCCGCCGCCTAGTCTTTGCTCAGTCTATTGAGTGCCTTCCGTACAGAGGCTCTGTTCAGGCAGTGAGGACGCAAGCAAGTCCCTGCTGCGAGGAGGCTTGCTTCTTAGTCTGTGAGACAGACAGTGTGCGTCAGGGCGTGTGATAGGAGGCGGCCTCACGTCAGTCAGAAAGGGGCTCCGGCGGAGCCGAGGCCGCCAGGTGAAGCCTGCAGAGGCAAAGGCAGGGAAGGACAGCTGGGAAAGCTAGCCAGCTGTGGGTGACCTCCACTCAGGGCTTTTCTTCTCTTAAAACTTATTTAGGGTTTTTAATTTTCTGTGTGTGAGTGTTTTGCTTGCATGTATGTGTCCAACATGTCCATGGTCCTGGTGCCCAGGAGGCCAGGTGCTAGAGCCCCGTGGAACCAGTTACAGGTGGCCATGAGCCAGACGTGGGAGCTGGGAATTGAACCACAGTCCTGGAAAAAGCCAGTGTTTGGGTTTTTTGTTTTTGTTTTTTTGAAATAGGGTTTCTCTGTATAGTGTTGGCTGTCCAGGAACTGTTTCTGTAGACCAGGCTGGCTTCAAATTCACAAGAGATCCACCTGCCTCTGCCTCCCAAAATGCTGGGATTAAAGGTGTGTGCCACTATCACCCGGTTCAGTCAGTGGTCTTAACTGCTAGGCCGTCTCTCCAGTTATATGATTTTTGTTTGTATGTCTTTTTTGGGGGGAGGGTTGTTTGTTTTGGTTTTTTGAGACAGGGTTTCTCTGTGTAGCCCTGGCTGTCCTGGACTCACTTTGTAGACCAGGCTGGCCTCAAACTCACAGCGATCCACCTGCCCCTGCCTCCCAAGTGCTGGGATTAAAGGCGTGCACGACCACGCCTGGCCTGGGTGCTTTTTGGTTTGTTTGGTTTTGGGGTTTTGGGGGTTTTTTTGAGACAAGGTCACATGTACAAACAGCTCAGCTAGCTGTGACGTCCTAATACCCCTTTTGTCTGCCTGCCAAGTGCTGGCATATGCTACCACTTGGAGTTTTTTTTTTTTAAGTTTCCTTTTTCTTCTGTCTGTCCTGGAACCCTAGAACTTTCTATGTACAGACTAGGCTGGCCTTAAAGTCAGCTGTTGACATTGTTGTCTCTGCCTCTTGAGTGCTGGGATTGCCAGTGTGCCACAGTGTGCCCAACTCTGAGACAGAATCTTACTCTGCAGCTCTCGACTGCCATAGCCTCCTCAGTGCCAGGGTTACCAGTGTGCACAATTGAGCCCAACATCAATAGGGGTGCATGCAAAAATGGTTGTAGTTCAGGTGACATAATGCTACTCAGGCTTTCAGAAAACAGTCACTTAATGTTTGACTTTTCTGGCCCCAAATGCAGCTAGCTGCTTTCTCACAGTCTAGTTAGATTGTTTTCACTAGCCTGTTTGAGAATGAGGCTCCTCCCTCAGAGCCTCCTGGCCCCTTCTGCACACCATGGCGGCCATGTCCCCAGGTCTGAGGTCCGCTGGTTTCCAGTCCAGAGCAAGCGCTATTCTTCCTGCATGGGCCTCGGGCCGGCTGGCCGCCTCCCTCCTGCCTCTTTCACTCTCTCCTATCTGTCTCTCTTTCTCTCTCTCTCTGCACAGATATTGTAGGCACTCTGAGGCCAGATGAAAAGGCCATCATGACTTACGTGTCCTGCTTCTACCACGCCTTCTCAGGGGCCCAGAAGGTGAGCCAGGGTGGGAGGCCCCTGGGTGTAGCCCTGGCTCAGCAGCCTCACAGGCAGCCTTGCATTTGAGCGTGGCCACCTGTGGTGAATACTGACAGCTCTGACCACAGACAGGGTCACTGTACATGACAGCGCTGGAGTGTGACCTCCTGCCTGTCAGGACCTCTGCTTCAGGGCCACCTACTTGTAGGCCTCCCTTGAGAAAACTCTTTGCTGCCAGATGCTCAAGAGGCCCTGAGAGCAGGCTGCCTCCCTCAGGAGCTGATATGAGCAGGCCAGGCAAACCCTGGTGCATCTCCGTGAGTCCTGCTGGCCTCACATCACCCACGACTCCTGGCTTGGAGAGTGGCCCAGGTGCTCAGCAGGGTGGGTGCCTGTTTTGGGAACTACCTCCCTGGGCTCTCTCCAAGGCCTTTACCTGCCTAGGTCCCGGCAAAGCTCCACCACAGAGGGGTAGAGGCAGCTAGACCCATCTGAAGGGCAAGGAAGCTGAGGTTCAGAGATGCCACTGGCTGCTGAACTGCCTTCTTAGAGCCTTCCATCCTGAGGGAACCTCCTGGGGGCGGGGTGGGGCCTGGCCCTGCTTTGCCCTTCTCAGCAGCATGGTCTTGGTTAGGTTAGTTTACCTCAGCTTCCCCATCTATAAGATGGCCCTCACAGGGGCGTGGGATAGTGAGCACGGGCTAGCAGCCCCTTGGGTCAGTCACTAGCAGAAGGTCCAGGGCGGAACAGTTGCAAGTCTGGGCACACCTGCTAGATTCACCTTTCTCATCAAAGAATGTGCCCCTCAGGGCACCTTGCAGTGCCTTTACTGTGGCCGTCACGTCCCAGAGGCCAGCTCAGTCTCCTCAAAAAAGGGTCTCTGGGTGAATGCAGGCCACTCACCAAAGCACTCCTTTTTGTTTTGTTTTGTTTTGTTTTGTTTTTGAGACAGGGTCTCTCTGTGTAGCCTTGGCTGTCCTAGACTCACTTTGTAGATCAGGCTGGCCTCGAACTTACAGCGATCCCCCTGCCTCTGCCTCCCAAGTGCTGGGATTAAAGGTGTGTGCCACCATGCCTGGCCCTTCTTTCCCCCCCCCCCCCCACCCTTTAAATTCTTGTTTATTTTATTACGAATACAGTGCTCTGCCTGCATGTACACCTTCAGGCCAGAAGAGGGCGCCAGATCTCATTATAGATGGTTGTGAGCCACCCTGTGGTTGCTGGGAGTTGAGCAGTCAGTGCTCTTAACCTCTGAACCATCTCTCCAACCATTCTTTTTTTATTTTAATTTTTTGAAACAGGCTTTCCCTGTGTAGCCTTGCCTGTCCTAGACCCACTTTGTAGACCAGGCTGGCCTTGAACTCACAGATAGCTGTCTGCTTCTGCCTCCCTAGTACTGGGATTAAAGGTATGCGCCACCACCGCCTGGCTCATTCTTTCTTCTTTTACGCACTGAAATTCACCAATCCTGAGCACGTAAAGTGTCCCTGTTCCAGCAGTGAAGTGGAACGCTTGGCTGGCAGCCCCCCAGCAGCAGAGTAGGTTAGAGCGTGGGGTCCCAGCAGTGTGCTCAGTCACAGCGGCTTGTGAGTCTGACCTCTGGAGCAGCCTTGGTGCCGTGCTGGTCCTGGGTGATCCCTGCAGCGTGCTGTGTAGCACAGGTTCACACCCCTTGTGGCTGCTCTGTCAGCTCCATACTTGTCCTGTGCCACGTGTGGATGGGAAAGCGCTCCGGGCCTGGAGCTGGCTCCCGAGCCTCTGTTCTCCTCCTCATCGCTCTGTAGACCCTCCTCACTCTCCCTGCTCCTGTTCTGTTGCCGTTCCAACTCTTCCTGGACCTTTTCTGTGCTTCCTGAAAGGTACCTGCCTCCCTTCTCCTGTGTGGCACTTCCCCTCCCCCAGCTCCTAGAGCTCAGGACCAGGGCCAGCTTTGTGTATCTGTCCTCCCTCTGTTTCCCTTCTGCCCTCCGGCCGTGGCCTGTGCCCGCGCGGCTCCTACACACAGGCAGCCGCACCTCTGCGTAGGAGCCAGCATGGGTAGAGCATGCACTGAGCGCTGGGACGCCGTGGTGTCCGCATCCCACCTCCAGCCATGTTCCTGCTCAGAAGGGACTCTTTCTCAGCGCAGCCCCACCCAGTCCTGGGCACCGGCCTGGTTCTCCGCAGGGGTGCAGGTCTTGCCTTCCTTTCTCAGCACAACTCCTAGGACATGGCCGCTCAAGGCCACCGTACTGGGGATGCACTTCTCTCCTTTCCCTCTGTGGGGAGTTCTCTGTGGGTCTTGGACAAGCCGCTTTCGGGGGGCCTGCTGATTAGGAGGGGGGTTCCCTAGCGCCAGGCAGCCCTGACCATGTGCTTCCCCACTTCAGGCTGAGACTGCTGCCAACCGGATCTGCAAGGTGCTGGCTGTGAACCAGGAAAATGAGCATCTGATGGAAGATTACGAACGTCTGGCCAGTGATGTGAGTGCGCGCCATGCCCCACCGTGGGCTCGGGGTCAGTGATGTGAGTGTGCGCCGTGCCCCACCGTGGGGCTCGGGGTTAAGAGCACGTGCTCCTCTCCCAGAGCCCTGGGGCGCTAGGCACAGAAGTGGCATGTGGACACACACGCAGGCAGAGAGTGCCTACACACAGCACATAAAAAGTAGATGTTTGGGGGTTTTTTGTTTGTTTTTGTTTTGGGAGGGGAGCACTACACAGGAGGCAGGAGAAATGGAGGGAGTCTGAAGTAGCCCAGGGTGACCCTGAACTTCTGATCCTCCTGCCTCCACCTCCCAAGCACTGGAATAACCAGCCGTGTTTTGCTGAGAAAGTAGCTGTGGCAGCAAGACCTAGAAAACATGGGGTGCAGCCCCTTTGGCTTGGCGGTCGCCGTGCCACTAGAGCTGAGGGTCACACCAAGATTGCAGAGCCAGCTTCCAAAGAGCGTGCGTGTGTTCTTAGACCTATGACTCCTGGACCCAAGGATTTCAAGGTCACTGGTTTCAGAAGCTGGATGGCAAATACACACACACACACACACACACACACACACACACACACACACACACACACACACACACACACACCCGGCTTTAAGATTTTGTGGACTGGGAAAACTAAAGTGGCAACTTCTGCGCAGCTGAGGATTTTGTGGACTTTATACTGGCGGGGCTAGCGCTCGGGTGTACTCCTCGCTGGAGCTCCTGCCTAACCTGCACGAGGCCCCAGATTCTGTGGGGCTGAGAACAAAAAGGCAGAGCCGCCGGCTGTACTGTCATTCCCAACCCCAAGATAAGGCGTCAGTTCATGGTCTTCAATACCGAGCGTCAGACGCAGGCTCAGCCTGCTGCCTCTGCTTTTGGTTTTGCCCTTGCTGTTAGGAAGCCATCTCTCTGCCTACCTGTGCTAGTAATAGCTGCTTTCCCTGTTCTGGGATTGTTCTGGAATGCCAGTTGGGGCCTGTTGATATTCTTCCTCGCCCTGTCAAAGATCAGAGTGGGTTGTAAGAATGCATGGATTACTTGGTTTTTGTTGTTGCTCTCCGTTTCCTAAAGCAGTATGCACTGGCCACCCAGCGGGGCAGCCGCTTGCCGGCCACTGTGCTGCTGCAGTCAGCAAACCCAACCTGAGCAGAGTCTCAGCAGACAGGCCTGCTGGGAGGGACAGCAGTCCTGAGCCACCACACCAGTCAGGGCAGGGTTCCCAGGACTCTGCAGAGACCATGGAGAAAGTGGGCTTGAGAGCAAGGCAGCCCTGAGGACGGGCTGCTGTGCGTGCACTCCCTGTGTCCGCACTCTGAGCGCCATGGCGTCCTGTGGGCCCACAGCTTCTGGAGTGGATCCGCCGCACCATCCCGTGGCTGGAGGACCGCGTGCCGCAGAAGACCATGCAGGCCATGCAGCAGAAGCTGGAGGACTTCCGCGACTACCGGCGCGTGCACAAGCCGCCCAAGGTGCAGGAGAAGTGCCGGCTGGAGATCAACTTCAACACGCTGCAGACCAAGCTGCGGCTCAGCAACAGGCCCGCCTTCATGCCCTCCGAGGGCCGGATGGTGTCGGTGAGTGCCCCGCCCCCGCCACTTCCACCATCACCATGGGTCCCAGGAGCATGGCCTGCCAAACAGACCACCTCAGGCACAATGCTCGGGTGGCATTGTCATCAGCCAGCCTCCGAGGTGGGCGGGAACGGTGGTGTGCATGCCTCACCGTGCCCTACTGTTGCTCTGTGCTACTACTCTAGTCTGCCAGGACTGCAGGACTGAGTCTGAGACTCCGTCTCTGAGACGCTTTAAGGGTAGGGCAGCAGGCCAGGCGCCCTTCCTAGTCTGCTTGCAGCGACATTGACTTGCCCACCCGCCCACACGTGCTGAGCCCCATCCGGGTAAACCAGAGACTAAACGCTTGTGCTGCTGGAGATGATCAGTGCTTACACATCTGCAAAGGGCCTGAGTTCAGTTCCCGCGTCAGGCAGCTCGCAACCACCTGTAACTCCTGTCCCCCGGTATTCAAAGCCATCTCCTGGCCTCTGGGCGCCCACACGCATGCCACGCAGCACCAGGGTCGGGGCGGCCTCTCCGCCAGCATCTTGTCGCGAGCCCTGCTCTCTCTCCTGCCCCTCAGGACATCAACAGTGGCTGGCAGCACCTGGAGCAGGCGGAGAAGGGCTACGAGGAGTGGCTGCTGAACGAGATCCGCCGGCTGGAGCGGCTCGACCACCTGGCCGAGAAGTTCCGGCAGAAGGCCTCCATCCACGAGGCCTGGACCGACGGTAAGCTTCCGGCACTCCCCTCCTCAGCTGTGGGCGCACAGCCCTGCCATGTGGGTCGGCCGAGTCCCTTCCTAGCCGCAGAAATGCCGCTTTGGGCTTAGGGAGCTGTCAGCAGCAAGGTCTCCCCTGTGCCTCCATGCCCCTCTCTGGGTTTTTCCCTGTACCTGCGCACTTGCTGTACCTCCTCCAAGAACGGTTTCCAGCCCCAGGTTCAGCCACCACGCTGACCCAGCTGTGTAAGTCTGTCTCCAGCCACCTCCTGGCCCCCCTGGCTCTAGTCACCCCCTGTCCGTCCCAAAGCACTTCCCAGCCGCCCCCAGCTGCCTGGCTCTGGCTCTGGATGTGGAATTCTATCACGTCCTTGGCCCTTGGTGGAGACCCACTCTACCACTGAGACTCCAGATTCCTGGGGGGCCTAAATCCCACAGAAAATGAGGGCAGAAAGCAAAAGACATGACACAGCACACCCACAGGGGAGCTGCCGCTCAGTGGAGGCCCTGGGCCCGATCCACTGTGCCGAAACATGAGCCGCCCTCCCATCCTCATCCTCCACACCACCACCCCAGCTGTGTGGACACAGCCCCCACTGTAGCCAGACGTCGAGACAGACCCCCCTCTGGCGACACTGTGGCAACTGCACCACCTCCTGCTGTTGTTCTCAGCAGGCCAGTCTTGGAACTCACAGCTCTAGCCAGATGTGGCAATTCATGCCTGTAGTCTTTGTACTTGGGAAACTGAGGCAGGAGGCATCTAGACAGGTGTGAGATCCTACCTTGAAAACCAGAACAAAATACCACGCAGGCTCTGTGAATCTTAGCCACCTGGCTGTGCTTGGCCCCGAGTGGACTGAGGCACATATGCTTGCTCTCCTCTTGTGAGGCCCTAAGCATGTGAGGAACGCTGTAACTCCTGTGCCCCGTGCACAGCTAAGGCACTTCCTGCTGTCGTCCTCTGAGGCGTCTGGCCTGCACATTTATTTATTTATTTATTTATTTATTTATTTATTTTTACGTTTACATTGTGGTTCTCACCAAATGAGTTAGAGTACCTAGCCTAGGGCTGCGGGAGGCTTGGTAGCTGGGTTCATGAGCTGGAGGTAGTGACCACTCAGAGCTCCGTCTCTGGGGACACCTGGGGACAGGCTTGCACTGCAGAGACTTGTGGGTGAGCCGCGGCTGCAGCCAGACCTTCACACATCTGTCCCTTGCACCAGGCCAACCGCCCACCCTCCTCCTCAGCATCAGCCTGCGTTCTGAGTCACTGTAGCCTAGAGGGGTGGGCTGCCTGGGAGAGAGGGGCTCAGAGGGGGCGGGGCCCATGTGGGTGCTTTCCCGAGGGACTGGGGATAAAACCCAATGCTGGTGAGTCCCACGTACTCACGCCTCGTGGCTGCCATGTGGGCCACGCTTGCCAGCTCTCCACTGAAACAGCTGAGGCCTGAGGTTTTCTCAGCTGCTATTTCTGGTTCCCACCCTTGAGAGAAAGCAGCTTGGAAAAGGGAATTGCAAGCTTGCCTTGTGGTTAAGCCCTCCCACCCGCTGGTGCCAGCCCTGGCGTGGCGGTGGGTGGCTGCCAGTTGCTTGAGAGCCACTGAGGTGGAGGTGGCACCAACTACTTCCATTCTTAAGCATCACCTTGATAAAATTCAGGGTGGCCCACAGCTGCATAGGTGCCATTGCTGCCACTGTTTTACAAGTGAGAGATTGGCCAGGGAGTGCCAGCTGTATACCAGGTGCTCTGGGTGCCCACCTGAAGGTGACCCTGGACGCCATTGGCTGCCATCCTGGTCGGCGTCTCTCCAGGTCCGCAGGAGTCCCGTGACTCACCAGCAGGCTGTTGGGCTTTTGCTCTGGGCATGTAATTAGCCTGGCTCCAGGACTAATAGTAGCGTTTCTCCCTTCCCACCCACTGTGCCGAGAAAGCGGGTGGGGCAACAAGACTGAGATAGGACCACCACCCAGGAGAGCTGGCACAGGCACCCCTCCTGCGCCCAGGCCCCACGCCCGTCCCTTGTCTGATCCCATGGGCCTGGCTATAGCACTGTCCTCCACCAATGGGTGCCTGTAACTTTCCTGTTGGTGTCGGCCATCCTGTCCTCCGCGGCTCCTACAGGAAGGCAGCACAGGCCTCACCTGTGCAGTTTCTTCTAAGCCTGCACAGAACTGCACGGGGCGAGCAGAGGCCTCCAGGAGCTCCTAGGCTCCATCCTTTGGGTGTCTCTGCACCTGCCCCCCTCAGACAGGTGCCCTCTGCTCTGCCACACCTGCAGGGAAGGAGGCCATGCTGCAGCACCGCGACTATGAGACGGCCACCCTGTCAGACATCAAAGCCCTCATCCGCAAGCACGAGGCCTTCGAGAGTGACCTGGCCGCACACCAGGACCGAGTGGAGCAGATCGCTGCCATTGCCCAGGAGCTCAAGTACGTGCGTGTGCGCCTGTGACCTCGAGTGCGGTCCCCAGCTCCAACCCCTCCTCACACACACACCAGGAGAGCGTGGCAGGACGGTCCGCCTGCGCTGTCTCAACACCAAAGAGGTTCTTCAACACAGTGATGGCGTCTGGCCGCTTGGCCTGAGAGGCTCTAGGGCCCCTCTCTCTCCAGCCTGTCACCCCGTGTCGCGCCCCAGGCCCCTCCTTCACGTGGGGAGTTTTGGGAGTACAGTGAGTCTGTTGTTCTCCCTGCCCCTGTCCCTCCTGCTCAGAATACACCCACTGTAAGGGCTTATAGGCGGCCGGTGTCCCTCCCTCCCCCGCCAGTCACAGAAATTTGTGCACACAGTTAGTACACTGCGTCTGCAGAGCCAATGAATGGGGCCTTATTCTCCCACTACAGTAGCCGGCAGCAAGGAGGAGCCAGGGAGTGGGAGGCCCAGCCCATTACCTCATGGAAAATCCACAGGCCCTGGAGGCGCTCCCGAAATAGCCGTCTGCTCCAAAATAAGCCCCTGGGCTGGAGCTGTTCCTTCCACAGCACCCCACCCACCAGTCACCCCAGACTTCAGCAGCACCCGTGCCTGTGGGGCCTCAGGGGCAGGGCTGGCGTCCTCCTGCTTTCTCACCTCTGTGGGCCACAGAGAGCTTGCTAGCACACCAGAAGCAACGGTACTGGGGCCAGTAACTTGGTTTGGTTACCCTCCAGAACCCTGCTTGTCCAAACCAGGAGACGCAAAGCAAAGGCACTTTGGTATTAGTGATGAGGTGCCCATGAAACACAGACTTGGAGGGCCGGGCTAGCCTGCTCTTCAGATACTAAGTCCCAGCCATATTAGGCCGATCTCCCTGATGCACCAAAGTCAGGCAGCTCCCGAAACAGCATTCTAGACAAGGCCCTAGAGGAAGGAAGGAGGCTACCTGGGCACCATCCCATTGCCAGGTACATAGCAGCATCACAGTTTAGCCCCATGCCAGGCAAGTACCAGGGATGTCGCGCCCAAGACAGGGTTTCTCTGTGTAGCCCTGGCTGTCCTAGAATGCACTTTGTAGACCAGGCTGGCCTCGAACTCACAGCGATCCACCTGCCTCTGCCTCCCGAAGTGCTGGGATTAAAGGCGTGAGCCACCACACCCAGCTGTAGAATACTTGCGTAATGAGCATTAGCGAGCTCATTGCTTTGTGGATTCTTCTCTTTCCCACCTTTTCTCTTCCTGGCTTGTGCCCTAGAACAAGCTAGGAGAGAGAAAGCGGGGAGGGAGATTTCTGAATGTCATTTATCCTTTTGTTTCTTCTTTGAGCACAGCCCCCACCCTGCCTGTAGCACTTAGAGACCATCTGAAAAGTTCCCAGAATGCATCACACAATTGCAGAAACTGTGCAGCTGGCGAAGCCTCTGCTAGAGCACAAGGCACATCATAGTTGGCGCCTGGGGACAGTCCAGAGCAGCCCCACATATATAAAGAGACCACTCTTAGCCCAGCCCTGCTGTGCTGGTGCTGATCTGCCCCTTTGTTTTGTTTTGTTCCTGACGACCCTAAGTTCTGTGGTTCAGCTGTGACCTCTGCTTTAGCTTCCTTGGTGTTGAGGTTACAGTTTGGAGCCAGGAAAATGGCTCAGCGGGTCAAGGCATTTGCCTACAAGCCCAGAGACCTAGGTGAGATCCTGAGACCCACAAATTGTCCTCTGACCTCCAACACGCACTAAATAAATAAGTAAATAAATGTGGAAACAGTTTAGAAAGAAAAGAGAGGGCTGGAGACATGCTCGGTGTGCGAGTGTAGTGTGTGCCACTCTTGGTACCTGCGCCTGGCAGCTCACAGTGCCCGTGACCGCAGTTGCATGGGGTCCCCTTCCTGGCCTCTGAGCACACATGGTCACATCGCTCAGTTGGTGGAGTCTTTGTTGTGAGGCGTAAGGACACCTGCGGAGGCAGGAGGATCCTCTGAGCTCTGCGTAAAACAGCAAGGAGGAGAGGACAGGAGCCGCGCAAGGCTGACAGCCTGAGTTCATTCCCCTGAGGCCACGAAAAGCTGGGTGCCGTGCAACCCCGCACCCCTAACTTCCCAGAAGCCCCTGGCCAGCTAGCCTTAAGTATGACGCCCAGAAACCTCAAAGTGGGAGGGAGGCAGGACCCAGATCCTGAATGTTGTCCTCCTGTCTCCCCACACAAGTGCACTCCGACATAGGTGTGAACAGGGCTGAGGTGGGTGTGGTGATGCACACCTTTAATCCCAGCACTCAGAGTGGAGGAGGAGGAGGAGGAGCTCTTGAGTTCCAGGCCAGTTGGACTCTGTCTAAAAGGGGGATCGCAGACGGTGACATTGATCCCAGCCTAGGAGGAGGAACACAGGGCGGCCTAGTTGAGGCCCGTGCTGTAGTCAGTAGCCCACAGTGAAAGGAAGCCCAGCTCCGCCCGCCCGCTCCAGTCCTGGCACCTGGCACCAGGGCGTGCGTCCCAGGTGGCGCTGTGTGTGCCGTGTCCACTGCCGCGTCTCACCCTCCCTGTCCCCGCCACAGCGAGCTGGACTACTATGACTCCCACAACGTCAACACGCGGTGCCAGAAGATCTGCGACCAGTGGGACGCCCTGGGCTCCCTGACCCACAGCCGCCGGGAAGCCTTGGAGGTGAGGAGCAGCGCTGCGTCGCCAGGAGCCCGGTGCCCTCTGGGGGTGGCTGTGCAGGTCTCCTCCTCGGCGGCTGACCTGCCTTCCCTTCCCTGTCCCCATACCTCTCTGACACTGCAGAAAACAGAGAAGCAGCTAGAGACCATCGACCAGCTGCACCTGGAGTACGCCAAGCGGGCCGCGCCCTTCAACAACTGGATGGAGAGCGCCATGGAGGACCTGCAGGACATGTTCATCGTTCACACCATCGAGGAGATCGAGGTCCGCCCCCACCTGTAGGGGACGCACACAGACACGCACACACACACACACACACACGCACGCGCGCACACAGAGGAGGGCTGCACTCCTCACTTCCATCCTTCCTGCAGGGCCTGATCTCAGCCCATGACCAGTTCAAGTCCACCCTGCCAGATGCCGACAGGGAGCGCGAGGCCATCCTGGCCATCCACAAGGAAGCCCAGAGGATCGCTGAGAGCAACCACATCAAGCTGTCGGGCAGCAACCCCTACACCACCGTCACCCCGCAGATCATCAACTCCAAGTGGGAGAAGGTGGGCGGGCCTCTGCCCTGCAAGGGCTGCACTGTGGGGGGGCTGCGCCCTGACCTCTGCCCTGCAAGGGCTGCACTGTGGGGGTAGGGGGGGCTGCGCCCTGACCTCTGCCCTGCAAGGGCTGCACTGTGGGGGCGAGCTGCGCCCTGACCTGCCGTGCACACCCCACAGGTGCAGCAGCTGGTTCCGAAGCGCGACCATGCTCTCCTGGAGGAGCAGAGCAAGCAGCAGTCCAATGAGCACCTCCGCAGGCAGTTTGCCAGCCAGGCCAACGTGGTGGGGCCCTGGATCCAGACCAAGATGGAGGTGAGGCTGCCCCTCCCCTGTCAGCCGAGAAAGCCAGGTGGTTCTTGAGTTCGGGAGGTTCCTATGGTTCCTGTGGCCTAGGCTGCAGCCTTCAGCCCTGGTAGATCTGTCCTCCGCTCTTACTGGCCAGCAGCCCTGGTGACCTCGGGGGGCTTTGCAGCTGAAATGGTAATGTGACGATGGAAGCCTGGCTAGAGACTGGCTACGGCCAGCTTGAGCCTGGAGCTGGCTTGCTTTCTGCTCCTTTGCTCCCTTCTCCAGAGACAGCATTCCCACAGCAAATGGCCTCTGCTCACCACTCTGCGCTAGACCCTGTGAGGGCTGCAGCGCAGCTGCACAGAGACATTCGTAAGGCAGCCAGGAGCAGTGCTTCCTGTTCACGGGCACAGCACAGCGGCTCTGCCAACACCCTCCTTTTGTTTCTTCGTTTCTTTCTTTCTTTCTTTTTCTTTTTCTTTTGTTTTTGTTTTTGTTTTTGTTTTTCGAGACAGGGTTTCTCTGTGTAGCCTTGGCTGTCCTGGGCCCACTTTGTAGACCAGGCTGGCCTCAAACTCACAGTGATCCACCTGCCTCTACCTCCCGAGTGCTGGGTTTATAGGCCTGCGCCACCACGCCGGGCTTCTTTTTCTTTTTCTTTCTTTTTTTTTTTTTATTTTTAAAGGTTTATTTATACAGTGCTCTATCTGCATGTACACCTGCAGGCCAGAAGAGGGCATCCGATCACATTATATAGATGGTTGTGAGCCACCATGTGGTTGCTGGGCCATCTGAGCCATCTCTCCAGACCCCCCCCTTTCCCCCCCCCCCCCAGACAGGGTTTCTCTGTGTAGCCTTAGCTGTCCTGGACTCGCTTTGTAGACCAGGCTTGCCTCAAACTCAAAGCGATCCACCTGCCTCTGCCTCCCAAGTGCTGGGATTATAGGCGTGCACCACTACGCCTGGCTCTATTTCTTATTTTTAAGGAGCAAAGGAGTTTTGTCTTAGGGTGAAGGTGTGTGCACTCAAGTTGTGAGTGCAGTTCCCCAGTCCGTGGGTCTCCCCTCTCTACAGTCACCCTGTCACAGTGCAGGGCCTGCCATACAGACTGACAAGGGCAAAGGCGAGGTCAGATGTGAAAAGCAGCCTCCCTGCCATCTCCAGAGAGCAGCACAGTAGCCAGGGCCCGCATCACCTGGGGGCCTACCTTCCTGCAGGAGATCGGGCGCATCTCCATCGAGATGAATGGGACCCTGGAGGACCAGCTGAGCCACCTCAAACAGTACGAGCGCAGCATTGTGGATTACAAACCCAACCTGGACCTGCTAGAGCAGCAGCACCAGCTCATCCAGGAGGCCCTCATCTTCGACAACAAGCACACCAACTACACCATGGAGGTGCGCCCCTCAGTGGTGGAGGCGGGGGAGTGGGAGGGGCTAGCCAGCCTGGACCACACGTGGAGTGGGAGGGGCTAGCCAGCCTGGACCACACGTGGAGTGGGAGGGGCTAGCCAGCCTGGACCACACGTGGAGTGGGAGGAGCTAGCCAGCCTGGACCACACGTGGAGTGGGAGGGGCTAGCCAGCCTGGACCACACGTGGAGTGGGAGGAGCTAGCCAGCCTGGACCACACGTGGAGAGAGAACAGCAAAGTTTAGAAAATAAAAGATAGAAGGCTAGATTACATAGACATTTGAAAAACCGAGGCCCCCTAAGTTCCATTCTAGAAAGAGTCTCATCCACCCCCACCTGTGGCCTCAGCACACCAGAGTCGGGAGGCTGTTGCCCTAGAGTTGGGGGTCTAGTTGCACATTTCGCTGTGCCGACCCGCGGGGCTCGGTGACCGGTATCCTTCCTCCCTCAGCACATCCGCGTGGGCTCCGAGCAGCTGCTCACCGCCATCGCCCGCACCATCAACGAGGTGGAAAACCAGATCCTCACCCGAGACGCCAAGGGCATCAGCCAGGAGCAGATGCAGGAGTTCCGGGCCTCCTTCAACCACTTCGACAAGGTCAGCCCCTCCCCCGGGCTGCCACAGAGTGGCCGCTCCTCTCCCCGGTGTCACGCCCTAGCCCGCCCTCCCATCTACCCGTCCATCCCATCAGCTGCTGCCCACAGGATGGGCAGGACGCCAGCGCACACACAAGGCCAGGTGGGGGGTTCCAGGACTCTGGTCCCCATGTGCAGCTTCTAAAGGAGTCTGGTAGGCTCCTTAAAGGGTTCGATTGCCTCCAGATGACCTTTTGACCCAACACCACAGCTGCACTGCAGCCTCTTATGCTCCCCTGTAAACACTGGGAAGGCAGGGAGAGGTCCCCCCTGTCTTTGAGGCCTGGACGTGGCCCTCCATGTTGCCCACTGAGGCCATGGACACCTCACGCCCCTCCCGTCCCTGGCCGCCACCTTGTTGACATCACCTCTAACTGTGTGTTTCCCTTCCCCATGTGCCCTCCCCTGCCCACTGCATGTGGTCTGGCCCCTCTCCCTCTCCTGTGGCCCCGTCTCCGCACCGCCCCCAAACGCCTGCCTTCGATGGCCCCCGCAGGACCATGGCGGGGCCCTGGGGCCTGAGGAGTTCAAGGCCTGCCTCATCAGCCTGGGCTACGACGTGGAGAGTGACCGGCAGGTACGCGCCGCGGGCCCAGCAGGCTGCGTTAACTGCTCTTCTCTCTTTCTCTCCTCCCTCTCACCACCCCACCCTGCCGGCGTGTGCTGCCCCCTGGCTCTCTGGCCACTCTCCCCCTTACCTGGTCTCCCTGCTTCCTTCACTGTCCTGTCTGTCCGCTGTGCACATGGGGCCTACTCTGGGCCTGGCCTCTGCTATGCCTGCGTCCTGGGAGCAGAAGCAGACAGGCAGCATGGACTCAGATGACTTCAGGGCCCTGCTTATCTCCACAGGATACAGCCTGGTATGCAGCCTCTGCTCCTCCTCCTTCTCCTCCTCCTCCTCCCCGGCCCTCACTGCTCCCTCCTGGGGACACTCCTCCACCTCCAGTGCAGCATGGCCAGCCTGCCTCCTCCTCTGCTCTGCTGCACTCCCCTTCTTCCCACAAGGACCCAGGGGACAGTCCTCCACTCTCTCCCCTTCTCTCTGCTGCTGCTTCTCTCCCGCCCTCCAGAGTTAGCTTAAGCCAGAGCTGGGGCAGTGGACCCAACCCCCTGCTTCCCCAGGCTCAGGGGAGGAGGCCAAGGGGCAAACTCCCAAGGCCTGGCACTGTTTGGCCAGGCTGTGCCCAACCGACTTCTGTCCTTAAGTCTATAAGCAGCTCTGCTAAGTGCTGTGTCCCCCACCCTGCCCCTCCCCACAGGGTGATGCTGAGTTCAACCGCATCATGAGTGTGGTCGACCCCAACCATAGCGGCCTTGTGACCTTCCAAGCCTTCATTGACTTCATGTCAAGGGAGACCACAGACACAGACACAGCTGATCAGGTCATCGCCTCCTTCAAGGTCCTGGCAGGGGACAAGGTGAGCAGGACCCACAGAAGTCCTGGGGGACCCGTGGCCAAAACCTCAGCCGGCACTCGGCGCCGGGTCAAGCGGGCGGTGACAGGGTGGCTCAGAGTCCTGTCCTGTGCTTCTAGAACTTTATCACCGCCGAGGAGCTGCGGAGAGAGCTGCCCCCGGACCAGGCTGAGTACTGCATCGCCCGCATGGCGCCCTACCAGGGGCCGGATGCTGCTCCTGGGGCCCTCGACTACAAGTCCTTCTCCACAGCCCTCTATGGGGAGAGCGACCTGTGAGGCCCTCAGCCACCCTGACCAGCCTCCCTCAGCCTCCTGGAGGGGTTGAGGAGCCCTGCCCCCACCCTGACTCTGTATCTATGCAAAGAGCTTTTTGTGGTCCTTCTAGGGGTCAGGCAGAGAGGGAGGGGCCAGGCAGGCCTCTCAGCCTTGTGGGGTGGGGAGGCAGGCGTGGAGCTCAGCACTTCTGGTCTGCTGAATATATATGCTGTGTCGTGGGTTTTTAACCTATGTGGCAGGGGCAGTGGACCCCTGGGCCCCATCTGTGCCCCCAGAGGCACCCTTCCAGACCCAGGTCCCTCCTCTGCCCCTGGGGCCCCCTCAGGGCCTCTTAAATCCAGGCCAAAGCCCCATGTGCCTTGTCCAGGATCCTCCTGCCCTACACGTCCAGCAGAGGGCACCCAGCCCCCCTGGACCAGATCCCAGCGTCCCTTCCCTCTTCCTGTTCCCTGTGTGATCACCCCTCTCTGCCTCAAGAGTGGCGGCTAAGGCACCCAGCCTCCGCCCACCTGGCCTTGTTTCACCTGGGCTCTGGGTCTCAGATTTTTCTAAGGACCAAAACCAACACAAACACAAAGAATGGAACAGAAACAAATAAAAAAAAAACTCTTAAAAAAATTAAAACTATTAAAAAAAAAACTATAAAAAATGTAAAACTTCCAGAGAATTACTATTTACTTTATTAACTTACGGATTTATTATATAAATATATATCCATCTAGCTGCATATCTCTGCCACCTCTCTCACTCTTGTAATGAAGACATAGCTGATTGATGCCCTCCCCAGCCCCCGCCCAGTTCCCCCCTTACCACGGTGGCCAGGGGTCTCGGGACCTCCTGAGGTGGAGGTGGGCTGCTGGCCTGCCTGCCTGGTAGTTAAGGGTTTCTCCCCACCCCCACCCCCTTGAGTTTACTCTGATGATTTTTATTTTCTTGGTTTCTGGATAAACCACCCTCTGGGGATGGGAGAATAAAACGTGTAATATTTTTAAGAAGGGTTCTAGTGTTGTATATCGTCCCTGCGATCCTATTGGAGGGCCGCCCGCCATGCCTGTGCCTCTAAGCAGGGCCTGACATGCGCACAGAAGGAAGGGGGGCCCGGCCCGGAATCCCAGCACTTGAGGGGCTAAGCCAGGGCTCCCTAGCCGCCACCCGCGCGGTGGTGGGTTGGGCCTCAGACCCCAGGCGCTTGCTCATCCACGGTCCGCTTCCACCGCTGGTGCCCAGCAGGGCGACTCAGGCCTGGCGTGGGGTCCTAGGAGAACGTGGCCACCTCCGCCCACTGAGGAAAAGGAAGGGAGAGCCTTGGGGCACGGGCCTCGGGACAGCGCCGGGGCCACGCTGTAACCTCGCGCCAGCTCACCTGTTTGTGCGTCAGGCAGACGACCCCCTCGCCGCCGTCCAGGTGTTGGCTGCAGTGGCCTGTGTGAGAGGGGGCAGAGTGAGTCGCGCCGCCCCGCCATGCCCCACCCCACCCCACCCCGCCAGAAGCAGCACTCACGGAAGATGCAGGTGAGGCGGGCTGCGCAGGACACGAAGCGCTCGAAGTCCACACGGAGCCGGCTGTCCCGGTAGCGGCTGGTGAGGGACTGGGTCAGCTGGTTGTTGAGGTGGAAGCCTAGGAGGAGGGATGCATCTGAGGCGGTTACAGCATCCCACGTGTGCCGGTCCTTTTTGTTTCGACTTAAGGGGGCGGTGTTGGCTTCCTAGGTCACACCCCACTTGTATGTGGAGGCATCCTCACCCAAATCCAGACCCAAACCAGATTGCCCTCGCCAGCCTCCGGCTTCCTCTGGAGGCCACTTGTCTCCTCCCAAATGCTGGGATTGTAGGCAGAGCACCGTGGCCGTCACCTGGGAGCTGGGGCATCTGACCTCTGGCCCTCACACATGACTTTACCTAAGTCATTTCCCCAGCCCCGTGTTCCGTTTTGTGCTGTGTTGTTTGCAGGAAGCTGGCCTCCAACTTCTCCCACGGTAGCCGAGGCTGGTCATCAACTCCTGATTCTCCCTGCCTCCACCTTCTAGGTGCTGCGGTTTTACCCTGTGGTAGAGCTCAGGGCCTGCAGCCTGCTAGCTGAGCGCTCGCCAACTGATGTGGGGGCTTCATTGCTGCTTTTGGGGGTGTTAGAGGTGCAACCGAGGCCCTCGCGCATGCTAAGCAGGCGCTCTCCGCAGCTCTGCGCCCTCAAGCCCCTCGCTGGTGGGGCTCTAGGCATGATCTCCTACCGAGCCACATCCCCCCCCAGCCCTTGTGTACTTTGTGAGGCACTATGTTGTTTGGGCTGCAAACTTGCCATCCTGTCTCTGCCTCTCAAGGTGCCAGCAGGAGCAGCTCGCTTTGTGGTGGTTCCTGCAGAGGCTGGAGACTGTCTCCCTGCCCCCGGCACCGGGAGAACACCGCTTTGTCGCTCCTCTTCTAAGGCCACACCTAACGTCTAAACATGGCCTCTGTCATATCACAAGGAGTTCCTAGAAGCCCCAGGCTGGGAGGATTTGTCCCTCCCAGCTTCCACGTACCCAATACAGTCCCAAAGACACAAGTTTGTGCCCCCCCCCACACACACACACACAAACACCACACCTACAGCTAGGTGGCCTGAGGCAGTTCACTGTCCATGTGGTGTTCATGTACCCTGGTATATTGGGCAGAGGGGAAACTGGCTAGGTGGGGACAAAGGACTCCAGAGCCCTTGGCCAGCCTGCTAGAATTCCTGTGAGCCCCCAAGAAGACATTAGGTGCCTTGTGTCCTGAGCAACGTCTGGCATGCGCCAAGCACTGTGGGCAGACGGATGGCTGGTGCCATGAACCCCCAGCCTCCCCTCTACCCTACGTCCCTACTGCTTTGGGTTCAGCCTGCTGGCCCCCAGCCTTCTACCGTCACGCCTTGGGCATCACATCACATGTTCCTGGATGCCTGCCGCTTTTCCAGATCTCATGCTTGTAGCCTCTCACTCTCCCCTCACTGGTCAGTTGTTCCACCCCGCCCCTCCCCCCGCTCCCCGGTCCCCTGTACTTAGTGGTCACGGATGAGCCCAGCAGGAAGTAGGGAGCCAGCTCGTCTTCCAGGACTTTTCAGTAATCCCACCCAGGCCCCCTTATACACATTTCCCGTGACTTAGGTCTTGGGTGGGATTTCCTTCCTCTGCCGTGACGCAGCAGCCTCAGAAGGGGTTTTGGGGATGGCTGGGGGTGGTCCTTGGCACCAGGTGCTGTCCAGTGGCATTCTGGGGGCTCCTTGTCACCTTACCCATTAGTCATGTCACAGATAGGAACAGACAGGGCTTTGCGCCCAGAGCCACCACATAAGGAAGCTGCCGGTGCCGGGCCTTGGGGACAGCCCCAGTTAGGGACGGCCACGGCTGAGGGGTGCATTCAAGAATTCGAGGAGCCGTCCCTACAGCCGTCCCAGTTACTTAGCCATACCTGCCGCGTTCAGTGCCAGCCTCAGCTCGCAGGAGTCCATTGTCCCAGAGGTATCTTCATCAAATTTGTCAAATGTGGCCTGGAGGACGGAGAGGCAGGTGGAAGTCAGTGTCCCATTTCCAGACTCAGCATTGTCCCTGCACCCGGGAGCAGAGAGGACCTCTGAGGCCAGACAGGTTGGGCTTAGGCCCAGCTCCCCTGGCTCCTAGGCTCTTGGGAACAGTTTCAAATCCACCTACCCACAGATGCTTAGGGCGGGCGCAATACCAGGGCGTTGCCGCTATGGGCAGTTCTGGGAACCTTCAGCTGCCCCCTCCTCGGCTGAAGGAGTACCCATGGGTAGCTAAGCAAAGGCTCTTCGGAGGGTAGGGGACAGGCCTGACGTCCCCCGACAAGGAAGGAGCAAGTTGGGAGCTGGGAGTCCAACAGGAACCAGAGGCAGCTCTAGATCAGTCTATTTAGTGCCCTTAGGGGCCACCGTAAGGTGCGAGGGACTTTATCTATCTCACCCCCAAGTTGGCAGTGCCCCTTGGTAACCCACGGGACATCGGTGTCTAGGAGGAAGCGGCTGCTCCCAACCTTCACCCACCAGCCACGCCAGGAGATGGCCCCAGGTCCCAACCCTCACCGACCTGCCACGCCAGGAGATGGCCCCAGGTCCCAACCCTCACCCACCAGCCACGCCAGGAGATGGCCCCAGGTGCCAACCCTCACCCACCTGCCACGCCAGGAGATGGCCCCAGGTCCCAACCCTCACCCACCGGCCACGCCAGGAGATGGCCCCAGGTCCCAACCCTCACCCACCGGCCACGCCAGGAGATGGCCCCAGGTCCCAACCCTCACCCACCGGCCACGCCAGGAGATGGCCCCGGGTCCCAACCCTCACCCACCGGCCACGCCAGGAGATGGCCCCGGGTCCCAACCCTCACCCACCTGCCACGCCAGGAGATGGCCCCGGGTCCCAACCCTCACCCACCTGCCACGCCAGGAGATGGCCCCGGGTCCCAACCCTCACCTACCTGCCACGCCAGGAGATGGCCCCAGGTCCCAACCCTCACCGACCGGCCACGCCAGGAGATGGCCCCGGGTCCCAACCCTCACCCACCTGCCACGCCAGGAGATGGCCCCGGGTCCCAACCCTCACCCACCGGCCACGCCAGGAGATGGCCCCGGGTCCCAACCCTCACCCACCGGCCACGCCAGGAGATGGCCCCGGGTCCCAACCCTCACCCACCGGCCACGCCAGGAGATGGCCCCGGGTCCCAACCCTCACCCACCTGCCACGCCAGGAGATGGCCCCGGGTCCCAACCCTCACCCACCTGCCACGCCAGGAGATGGCCCCGGGTCCCAACCCTCACCCACCGGCCACGCCAGGAGATGGCCCCGGGTCCCAACCCTCACCCACCTGCCACGCCAGGAGATGGCCCCGGGTCCCAACCCTCACCCACCTGCCACGCCAGGAGATGGCCCCAGGTCCCAACCCTCACCCACCTGCCACGCCAGGAGATGGCCCCAGGTGCCAACCCTCACCCACCTGCCACGCCAGGAGATGGCCCCGGGTCCCAACCCTCACCCACCGGCCACGCCAGGAGATGGCCCCGGGTCCCAACCCTCACCCACCTGCCACGCCAGGAGATGGCCCCGGGTCCCAACCCTCACCCACCTGCCACGCCAGGAGATGGCCCCAGGTGCCAACCCTCACCCACCAGCCACGCCAGGAGATGGCCCCAGGTCCCAACCCTCACCGACCGGCCACGCCAGGAGATGGCCCCAGGTCCCAACCCTCACCCACCTGCCACGCCAGGAGATGGCCACAGGTCCCAACCCTCACCCACCTGCCACGCCAGGAGATGGCCCCGGGTCCCAACCCTCACCCACCAGCCACGCCAGGAGATGGCCCCGGGTCCCAACCCTCACCCACCTGCCACGCCAGGAGATGGCCCCAGAGCTCCTGGAAGTGATGTAGGGTCAGCCTTTCCCCATGCTGCGGTGAAGACATTTGATTACAATCAATTTTCCCTAAAAGGCAAGGGGAAACCCCAGCATCCCAGTCCCTCCTCCCCACGCACTGCCTCACGTACCCCAAAACACTGCACAAGCTGCTCGCAGGTCCTGAGCCCGATTTCTCCAGAGTGCCTGGTGTTGCCCCTAGCTACAAAAAAAAAAGAAAAAGAAAAAAAAGAAAGAATGATACCCTATGAGCATATACAGGGGGAGGAAGTCCCCCTCAGGAACAGTCATAGGGGAGGGGAATAAGGGGAAAACGGGGGCTTGAGAGTTGGTTCAGTGGTTAAGAGCACCGTCTGCTCTTCCAAAGGTCCCAGGTTCAATTCCCAGCACCCACATAGCAGCTCACAACTGTCTGTAACTCCAAGATCTGACACCCTCACACCAATGCACATAAATTTAAAAATTAAATTAAAAAAAAAATTTTTTTTTAAAAGGGGGCAATGGGAGGGAGGGAAAAATGGGAGGGAGGGAAGAATGGGAGGATACAAGGGATGGGATAACCATTGAGATATAACAACAATAAATTAATAAAAAATTTAAAAAGAAAGAAAGAAAGAAAGAAAGAAAGAAATCCAGTGCCCCTCGCATAGTAAGCCAACACTTCGAGAACTTTGCAGACTAGCTTCCTGCAGTGGGCATTTTGTACATAACGGGTGCAGAGAGTTCACGCCTGAGGAAACCGACAGAGCTGGGGTTCTGTGTCTTTGCTCATGATGCCTCTTAGAGGAAGTGGGCCCTGTGGGTGGCCATGACCCTCACAGGACCATGATCCTGGAGCAGAGCTCCGTGGGTGTGCTGCTGGCGTTGCAGGGGCCCCCACCCGACCCGGACCCCCGACTCACCAGGCTCCAGGGCAATGCTTATTAAAGTCTGCAGCTGAAGGGCATCCAGCTCCTCCTCCTTAATCAGGAAAAGAACCACTTGTGAGGCCACTGGCTCGAACACGGGGTGGACAAACGCCCCGGGCTCTGCGGCGCTCAGGGCACATCCCCAGAGTGGTCAGGGCAGCCAGGGCGGGAGACACACCGGGGCGGCCCACAGTGGGCAAGTGACGACGTCTGAGTGGCTGGGGATGTGACTGACCCTCCAGAGAGAGGTGTAGGCGGAGCAAAGACCATCTGAGCACCCCCAGAATACAGAGGGAAAAGCCTCATGGGAGTAAAGCAGAGACACCCCCAAACCCCAGCTAGATGGCTCAGGTCTGTAACCCCAGCATTGGGTACCTGAAGGAAGCTACCGGGCACATAGTTGTTCCTGGATGCCCTGGTCTACAGTATTTGGGGGCGGGGGGTAAATTGGTTTAGTTTGGGTTTTTGTTTTTTAAGACACCTAGGGAGAAAAGGGAGCTCAGCGTCATTTGGCCGGGCGCCCCCCAGTTCCCCCCGACCCCCCTCACCTCTCCAGCCAACTCTAAAAACAGCTGTGCCAACTCCAGCTCCAGGGGCTTGTAGGGGGCCTGTGAGGTAGGGGAGTTCAGTTCCTTCCCAAAGCGGACCCCAAAATCCTGCCCCCCCCCACAACAGTCCGCACCTGGAGTGCATCCAGGTCAGCGCTGATCACGTCATCGATCTCCCTGCAAATTACCAGGGGAGGGGGTGGGGTTGGGGTCCTCAGCAGAGGAAAGTGGGTGGAGTCAAAGGGCAGTGGGTGGAGTCAAAGGGCAGTGGGTGGAGTCAAAGGGCAGTGGGGTTTTGTCAGCGCCAGGTGGAAGATGGGGGAAATCCTTGGGTGGGGTGTGGCTGGGGTTGCAGGGGTGGGGCTTTGTGGTCTCTGGGTGGGACTTGGTGCCAGTGGCGGGCGGGGGCGGGGGAGGGGGGACCTATGATTCTAGATTGAGGTCCCTGGGCCCTGGGCCAGGCTCGGGGTACCCCTGGTAAGGCTTGGGAAGCGGGGTGCCAGCTCACACTGCGGTGTGGCTGCGCTCCGAGAAGATGCGCAGCGTGAAGTCGGCTTCGTCACCCACACGGGAGGCGCTGGGTACCACCAGGTAGTGGCCGGGCGGCAGGCGGCAGCGGCGGCTCACGTCGCGGCGGGCGCAGAAGACCGAGCGGTCGGCGCGCAGCAGTCCCGGTAAGAGCGCGCGGCTGCGCGGGGAGTCCCAGAGGCCCAGCAGCTGCGGGCGGGGTGCCATGACCACCACCACCCACCTGAGCTCCCAGCCCAACCCTCTGGTCCTCCAATACGCGCGCGCGCGCGCGCACACACACACACACACACACACAGTCTGGCCAGGCCCTCCCGTGTCCCCAGCCTTCCTGCGCTGGTCAACCGAGCCCTAGGGCAGGTCTGGGGCCGCATCTGAAACCCACCTCCTCAGGAATCTGCAGAAAGGAAAAGCCACGGGGTGGGGTTAGGGGAGCGCGCAGATCCCCTCCCTGCCCCTCCACACTTCCCCCACTCCTGCTTCTTTCTGTTTTTGTTTTTGTTTTTTTTTTTTTCGAGACAGGGTCTCTCTGTGTAGCCTTGGCTGTCCTGGACTCACTCTGTAGACCAGGCTGGCCTCGAACTCACAGCGATCCTCCTGCCTCTGCCTCCCCGAGGAGTGCTGGCATTAAAGGCGTGCGCCGCCACCGCCCAGCTCCACCTTCTTTCTGAACCCTTAATATTTCCCCACCCCAATCTCTGACCTAGGTCCCCTCTGATCCCTTCCCCAAGCCCTTCCTTCCCCTCGGTGCCCTCGTCCCTTTGGTCTCCTCCTGCCCTCTGACTCTCAGCTTTTTTATTTTATTTTACTTTATTTTAATCCCTGTACCTGAATCCCTTCTCTCCCGTTCTCTCTGCAGTGGCGCTCCTCTCTGCACCCCCAGTACCCCGCTGCCCGAGAAAAAAGACCTCAATCAGCTTGACACCTCGGCCTCACCTGGAACACGTGGAAGCCCACGGTGAGGTAAGTGAGGCCCTTGGCCCTCAGACACCGGCGGTTGCGCTGGATGAGCGACAGGAGAACCGTGCACTTGGGGATGCGGCCTCCCCTCGCTGGGCCCCGTGCCCCGACAGCTCCCCAGCCCCCCCAAGGCCCCTCCTCGTCGTCGTCATCCTCTTCCTCATCAGGCTCCAAGAGCGTCAGCCGGAACTGGGGGTTGGTCCAGAAGTTTTCTGATGGAGAAGAAGGCGGTGGGGTGCCCAGCCTGCCCCCCCCTCCTGGGCCCCACGGGCAGCTTGCTTCTCAGGGGACCTCCCGGCGGTGGGGGGGGGGGGTGCTCACCAGCACTGGGCTGGCTCCCGCCAGAGTTGAAGCCTCGTACCCAGCGGCCCTGGAAGATGTGGATGTGCCAGCCGCCGCCAGCGGGGTTGGGGCCCAACACCTCAGGGCTCAGCGAACAGATCTGGACCGTGTTGAAGTGCGTGAGGAAGTCCTGAAGCTCCATCCTGAACAGGGCGGACCATGAGAGGTGCCCGGCCACCTCAGGGCCCAGCTCGAGGCACCCCGCAAGTGGGCCCCTACCACAAAGCCCCCCAATTTCTTTTTTGTTTGTTTGTTTGTTTGTTTTTCGAGACAGGGTCTCTCTGTGTAGCCTTGGCCGTCCTGGACTCGCTTTGTAGATCAGGCCGGCCTCGAACTCACAGCGATCCACCTGCCTCTGCCTCCGGAGTGCTCGGATTAAAGGCGTGCGCCACCACCGCCCAGCTCAGTTTCTTAAGTACTGCCCAATAACCTCCAATTTCCAGACACACACACACACACACACACACACACACACACACACACACACACACACACACACACACACACACACACACCCCGCGCGCCAGCCTTCAGGCCTTGCGCCGAGATTGACACGTTCTCACAGATAACCCCACCTCTGTGGAGAGTCACAAACCCCTCTCAGTATATCTTCAAATTCACCTTAGAATGTCCTCAGACATTCTAATGTGAGCCCACCTAATGCTACGCCCCACCCGCCCAATGACAAGCCCCGGTCCCATCCCACCGGGAAGCTGGCCGACCTGATAAAAACTATTGCCCTACAAGCCTGCCAACCTGCGTTCGATCCCACTATCCACCATGCGTGCTTCGTGCACAGACACCAATAAATATAAAACTAGGAAAACAGCTTATACGTATGCAAAGCCCCAAATGTCACCAGGCCCCCCCCAGATCACCCCTAAATATGATTCTGTTCCCGTTACGCCCCCCCCCCCAAATCACTATCTCCAAATTCCTTTAGATTCCCTCTTGCCTGCAATTCCAGCATTGGGGAAACTGAGGCAGAAAGATTGCCGTGAGTCTGAGGCTAGCCTGGTCTACATAAATGAGTTTTGGGCCAGCCTAATCTCAATGTTCTCCTTCTAAGAAACAAATGCCCTTAACAGTTATTACTGATTCTGCCCTGACTTTGACAAAAATGGATCCAGACTCAGCCACCCACCCAAATCGCAGCCGATAGGGATCGTTTCTCTGCCCCGTGAGTTTCTCTGTGTCCCTTCTGGTCCCGTATCTTAGGCTCCTTCCACAGCAGAGTGTCCCTCAGAACTCACCAGAACTCACCATCCTCCTTTTTTACAAGCAGGGCGTCTCGCCACTCGGAGGGGAGCATGTCCCAGCGTGGGCAGCTGAGGAGACCCCATGTAAAATGTAGGCATGTGGGGACCACGCCCCGCCCACCCAGTGCCAGGCCCCGCCCACCTAATGCCCCGCCCACCCACCCCAGTGCCATCCCACCTGTCACTCCAGGGCCCGGACCACTCCACGCGGCCCCAGGGGTTCCTCAGCCGCAGCAGCCGCACCTTAGTGAAGCCTAGGAACATCTGAAGACAACAGGTCATCGGTGAGGAGGATGGGATGGGGGGCATCGTGGAAGGAGGCAGCACTAGCCTGGTCCAGCGATGGGAGTGACTCACCTTGTGCGTGCCCGTGACAGAATAAGCGTGCCCCTTCACCAGCCCTTCATCTGTGCGGATCTCACCCCGATCACTCTGAAAGGGGGCCGAGATCGCGAGGCTGTGCCAGAAGCATCTGGCACTAGCATCCCAACCCAGCCTCATGCTTCTAACTCAGGAGCTATCCAAGCCGCATAAAAATAAAATAAAGTAAAATATCAAAGGAGCCGGTCGTGGTGGCACACGCCTTTAATCCCAGCACTCAGGAGGCAGAGGCAGGCGGATCTCTGTGAGTTCGAGGCCAGCCTGGTCTACAAAGTGAGTCAAGGACAGCCAAGGCTACACAGAGAGACCCTGTCTCGAAAAACTAAAAAAAAAAAAAAAAAAAAAAATCAGGGGCTAGAGGAATGTAGCTCAGCTGCAGAGCACCGGCCTAGGACCTGCCACTGAGGATTTGGGGGGAGAAAGTGAGGAAGACACTAGACGCTGTGTTCCCTCCCACCACATCCCTGACTGTGCTGGTCTAGTGGAGGTCCACACGGGAGCTTAGTTCTCACCAGGGCCGTGGCACCCACAAGGGACTCCTTGGCCAGTGCATGGCGCAGGGCAGCAAAGAGACCTGGAGTGTTCTGTCTCAGGTAGAGGACCTCACCCACGCCGCCTGTAAAGTCCACAAACGCCTCGTTCATGTGGCCTCCCCGCATCACCTCGTAGGAGCCATGGAGCCTGTTGGAGACATCGCAGCCCTTGGGTCTCGGGGGTGGGGGGGTGGGGGGGTGGCTCTATCAAGGTAGGGATTCCCAGGACCTAGCCCTACTTGTGTGTGTGTGTGTGTGTGTGTGTGTGTGTGTGTGTGTGTGTGTTCTGGTTTATTTGTTTACTTATTGGTTTTTCAAGACAGGGTCTCTCTGTGTGTAGCTTTGACTGTCTTGGACTCTCATTGTAGACCAGGCTGGCCTCGAACTCACAGCGATCCACCTGCCTCTGCCTCCCGAGCGCTGGGATTAAAGGCGTGCGACACCACCGCCCAGCTGGTTTATTTATTTTTATATGTATGTTTTGCCTGCGTGTATGTCTGTGCACCACATGTTTAGTGTCCAAGGAGGCACGAGGTATACTGAAATTACACACAGTTGTGGCCGGGAGTCAAACCCAGATCATCTGGAAGAGCAGCCTTAACACTGAGCCACTTCTCTGGACCACTCCCACCTCCCCTTCATCTTGTTTTTGAGACAGGGTCTCATCATATAGCCTCAGCGGGCCAGGAAGTCATTCTCCAGACCATGTGTGCCTCAGAGTCACAAAAAAAAAAAAAAAAGAAAAAGAAAAAGAAAAAACCACCTGCCTCAGCTGTCAAGAGTGCTAGAAATCAAGCTGGGCGTGGTGGCATACACCATTAATCCCAGCAGTTGGGAGGCAGAGACAGGCAGATCGTTGTGAGTTCAAGGCCAGCCTGGTCTACAGAGCTGAGGCTACACAGAGAGACCCTGTCTCGAAAAACAAAAACAAACAAGCAAGCAAAAAAAGAGCTAGAAATCAAGGTGTTCTCTATGCTCAGCTAACCGGGTTTGTGTTGTTTTGGAGACATGGTATCACTGTGTATCCCGTCAGTCCTCAGGCTTACAATCCTCCTGCCTCAGTATACTCAGTACTACCTTGATTATGGGTGTAGGTTCCCATTTCTGGCTTGACCCCCCCCCCTTTAAATATTCAGAGATGGGGTTAGGAGTGAGGGGGTGGGGTGGAGCCTGTGATCTCTAGGGTGGATGAGACTCTGCCGTCCGGAGGCCATAGGAGGGGCTGTGGCACAATTCTCAACCCTTCAGGGACCTAACAGGCTCCAGGAGGCCATGGCCTTGGGGGCTCATCAGGCCTCCCAGAGCCTGCAATGGGAAAGGAGGTGCTGTGGATGACTCAACAGACCAGGAGGGATGCGGGAGGTTAAAGGCCCTTCAGGGAATAAGATTTGGCAAACCCAGGGTCTGATAGGCCAGGGGATTTCAGGGATATGTGGGTACTCAGTAGGGGTTCTAGGGATGTTTGTGGGAAATGTCAAAAGAGGGAGGCCTTTAGGATTTGAAGGTTCAGCCAGGCATGGTGGCACAACACCTTTAATCCCAGCACTCGGGAGACAGAGGCAGGTGGATTTCTGTGAGTTCGAGGCCAGCCTGGTCTACAGAGTGAGTTCCAGGACAGCCAAGACCACACAGAGAAACCCTGTTTTGAAAAACAAACAAACAAAACAAAGATGTGAAGATTCACAAGCTGAAAGTAGTATGCCTCAGTGGTAGAGCCCCTGCCTAGAGTCCCCCAGTGAGGGGCTGGGGTGTGGCTCAGTGGTAGAGCCCCTGCCTAGAATCCCCCAGTGAGGGGCTGGGGTGTGGCTCAGTGGTAGAGCCCCTGCCTAGGATCCCCCAGTGAGGGGCTGGAGGTGTAGCTCAGTGGTAGAGCCCCTGCCTAGAATCCCCCAGTGAGGGGCTGGGGGTGTGGCTCAGTGGTAGAGCCCCTGCCTAGAATCCCCCAGTGAGGGGCTGGGGTGTGGCTCAGTGGTAGAGCCTCTGCCTAGAATCCCCCAGTGAGGGGCTGGGGCGTGGCTCAGTGGTAGAGCCCCTGCCTAGAATCCCCCAGTGAGGGGCTGGGGTGTGGCTCAGTGGTAGAGCCCCTGCCTAGACTCCCCCAGTGACGGGCTGGGGTGTGGTCAGTGGTAGAGCCCCTGCCTAGAATCCCCCAGTGAGGGGCTGGGGGCGTGGCTCAGTGGTAGAGCCCCTGCCCAGAATCCCCCCAGTGAGGGGCTGGGGCGTGGCTCAGTGGTAGAGCCCCTGCCTAGAATCCCCCAGTGAGGGGCTGTGGGCGTGGCTCAGTGGTGGAGCCCCTGCCTAGAATCCCCCAGTGAGGGGCTGGGGCGTGGCTCAGTGGTAGAGCCCCTGTCTAGGATCCCCCAGGGAGGGGCTGGGGGCGTGGCTCAGCACACACAATATCATGGGTTCTGTCCCTGGCACATAGACTCCCTTCCTAATCCACATGCACAAGAGCACAACAAAGGGAGAGTACCCATTCGAGGCCAGTCTAATAAGCAAGGGCTGGGGATGTGGCCCAGCTGGGAGAGAGCTTACCTAGCAGGCATGAAACCCTGGGTTCAAGCCCCCTGCAATGCATAAGCCTGGTGCGGTGGCACACACCCGCAACCCCAGCCCTCCTGAGGTAGAGGCAAGAGCATCAGTTCAAGGTCCCCCTTGAACATAGCTAGTTCCAGGGCGAGCTGGGCTGTATGCAAACCTTTCTCCACACAACCCCACAACATGAAAGTCCTTCCAGGACAGTGCTGCGACACTAGGGCCCTGGCGGCTAGGACTTGATTTAGGCTCCTCGTCTGGAGCACCTCAGATGTCAGTACCCGATGTCACGGCCAGCTGTGTTCCCGAGGACTGGGGGCTGTGGTCCTTACTTGGCATAGGCCTTTTCCAGCAGAGGCGCCCAGAACTCGTTCCTTTGCTCCGAGCGCACGAACATCAGCTTCCCCTCACGCACGGGCAGTTTGTCATCTACCACCACATCCACCCAGCGGCCAAACTGCCAGAGCTAGGGACAAAAAAAAAAAAAAAAAAAAAAAAAAGGAGGCAGGTGTGGTGGCCTCAGTTTCCAGACCCTACACGAGTGCTACCTCCAACCCCTGCCCCCCCCACCCCCAACTCCGTTCTGCCTACCACCTCCCAAGTTCTGGGATCCCATCCTTTTCCCCTCCCCCAGACGGAGCATTGGGCGGGGAGTGGGGGGGGGGGAATATATGAAACCTATCTCATCATGCTACCATGTGGGGAAACTGAGGCATGGAGAGAGGGAACTGAGCTCTACCTGAAAATGGAAGACCCCCGCGTAGCCATGTTGGAAACTTTGCCCAGGGGGGACCACCCGGTACAGGAGTCTGGGGTACAGCGTAAGGGAGGCGGCCGCTGCAAGAAGCCAACAGTTTCCTGGGAAGAGAGAGGCTCAGATTAGATGTATGTGGGTTGTCGGGAGCAGGGGTGGGGGGGAGGGAAGGGGAACTGATGGGGGGGACCAGAGACCAGCAAACTGGGAATGATGGGGGGGGCGGGAGGAGGCAGAGGTGTGGAGCAGTCTGAGTCCTGGGCCTAGGGGCTCAAGATGGCCACAAAGGGGCATGGGGGGGGGCGAGGCTCACCCAAGCTTCCCTGGCACACATCAGTTCGGCTCACGTCCTCACAGATGAACTGGGGCTCGGCACAGAACTCCTGGAACGTAAGTTAGGGTTCCGGTGAAGCCAGGAGAGGAGGTGAGCAACGGAGAAGACAGGCCCAGGTCCCTGGCACCAGCATCCCAAGTGATGAGGGCCCCCAAGCCTGGGAAGCCCCGTGGGTGGGAGGTTTACCTTCCTGGATCTCCCTGAACCCAATGGCCAAGGCGGCTCTCGTCCCCCAATTCCCATTTCCTCAGAGCTAGGCTTTCACACCCCAGCTTGCCTCTCTCACAGTCAAGGGTCCACGTCGTGGCCTTGGTGACTCTGGCTGCCCGTCGGTCGTCCCTCCTCCCTCAGACCCAGGTCGCCGCACCCTTCCTCCCTCAGACCCAGGGCCCAGCCCAGCCCCGCTTTACGTGGGGCCTCTTCCATTCCACCCCCTTGGCCTTCTCCGAGTCCGGTCCCAGCTTGTCATAGCCAAGGGCGTCAGGACCAGCAGGAAAGCAAGGGTCACGGAACAGGATCCCGGAATCCAGGCAAGCCGCTCGGATGGCTTCGTAGTTCTGCCCTTTAAAGAGCTGTGGGCCCCTGGCTCCAGCCCCGGAGGCCCCGTCGTGGTCGTCGTCCACCAGCTGGATAGTGACCTTCCTGTCGCCGCTGCAGCTCGCCATCCGGAAACTCTGGCCTCACAGATAGGGACCCAAGCCCTTTAACCTCCTGAGCCAAGAGGCGGAGCTTCCGCCCCATTTGCACCCCGCTGGGGGTCTTTAGGTAGCGAGGAGCATTCTCTCTTGTTAATATTAATTGATGGTTTGGGGCGCCAGGGAGCAGGGACGCCTTTTCAGTGGTTTCCTCCCTGGGGCGTGGAGCCTTCAGTTGTGGCCAGTGGTTTAATGACCTGGAGTAAGACGGGAAATAGGACGGGCAGGACCTAGAAGGACCAGCCGCCACTATGGCAGTGCCAGGAAGGAGGTCAGTGTGGGGGTGTGTTTTTGTGTGTGTCCCTGTTGCCACATTTCAGCCCCACCCCAGCCTCACTGGCTCCTTATGTGTTCTGGGGGAGGACCGTGCCAAAGGTGGACTGGCCCCCGCGTGCTAGGCAAGAACTGCACATCTCTTTCTCTGTTTGGTATTGGTTTTGTTTTGGCTTTTGGTTTTTCCGAGACAGGGTCTCGCTGTGTTAGCCTTGGCTGTCCTGGAACTCACTCTGTAGACCAGGCTGGCCTCGAACTCACAGAAATCCACCTGCCTCTGCCTCCCGAGTGCTGGGATTTAAAGGCGTGCGCCACCATGCCCGGCTTGTAAGTTTTAACTTTGTTTATGCTTGTTTGGTTTTGTTTTGTTTTGTTGTTGTGGCAAGGTTTCACTAAGTGGACTAGGTCAGCCTTGAACTCACAGAGTTCTGCCTGCCTGGCATGCACCCTGACACTCAGCTTCTACATCTGACTTTGTCTCCCGTCTCTGGTCCTGTCTGTCTGTGTCGTCTTGCTGTGTCATCATGTACCCCACATGTGGCCTCAGTCACTCACCTTTAGCACCCTGGTTTCCTACCGGCTCCCTCTGCCATCGCTCAGGAAGGTGGACCAACGCCAGGTCACCCAGGCAGAGCTGACTAGGGGAAACAGGTTCAGCTTGATCCGGCCCTGTGACTACAGGAAATAGGTTATGCCCAAGATGTGGGGGAGGGGGAGAGGGAGAGGGAGGAGGGGGAGGGGGAGAGGGAGGAGGAAGAGGGGGAGGGGAGGGGAGGGGTTCTCTCTGTGTAGCCTTGGCTGTCCTGGACTCGCTTTGTAGACCAGGCTGGCCTTGAACTCACAGCGATCCACCTGCCTCTGCCTCCTGAGTGCTGGGATTAAAGGCGCGAGCCACCACCACCAGGCTCCCAGTGCAGACTCTTCGCTGGTCTCTCTCTTTCCTTGTGGAGTTGGTTAACACGAGCACCAAACCTAAGATGACCTCGGAGGATGAGAGTGACATAGAGGCACAGCCAAGCATGGGGAGACCTGATTCCCCCCAAGTGTGAGCCCCTGCTCGAGGCGTGCAAGTGCGCTGAAGCCCTGCTGGGTTTGCTAAATTGGTCACTTTGTTTTTGAGACAGAGTCTCCCAAGGCTAGCCTCCAGCTCATAGAGATCCGTCTGTGTCTGCCTCCAGTGTCCTGGGATTAAAGAAGAGCCCCAGACCACTCAGCTGTGGCGAGACCTTTCCCTCGAAACAAATTACCCGGTAGGGAAACGGTGTTGGCCACCCAGTGCTCTCCGCAGCTGCCGGTACCTACCAGATCTGATGCCTGCATGGGACTAATTTGGCTCAATTCACAGCATTAAGCTTATGATTAGAGCCCGGAGACCTAGCTCAGCTGGTAGAGTCCCCTTCCCCCCGCATGTGTGAAGTCCTCAGCTCTGTCTTGGCAGCACAGATTCACCCCTGTAATTCCGGCACCCGGGAGGTGAAGGCAGGAAGATCACCAAAGTGATCCTTGGTTGAGCGCGGAGTTGGCCGCATGGATGGTCTCTGAGCGGAGCGAGGTGAGGTAGGCCCGGATGACACACGCAGGCACAAGCACAGCCACACAACCTGTTCTGTAAGTTGATGCGGTCTGTGGCGTTGTGCTCTGAACGCGCCTTGTGTACAAGGTTCGTTTGAGGTCAGCTTGCTCGTGCCCTTGGAAAACCATACTACTTTGGAAAACTAAGGTCAGGGGTGCCTTAGTCACTGAAGGCCGGATTTTTACAGTGCACAGCTGGTCCCCAAGGGGGCACTGGATCCCTGTAATCCTCTCAAAGAGGGGCAACAGCATCTCAATCATTTTCGCATTGCATAACGACTTCCCTGCGCTAATTAATAAGCCAGTGAATATGCAAATGGAAGCCCTTTTCGAAACACCACCATGTTCGCCCGTTAAGGCTGCTGTTTCTGACAGGTGAATAGAGGAACCCTGGTCACAAATGCCCTTTTAGCTTTCAATATTGGTAGTGTGAGTGCCGGGCGCAGTGACACACACCTTTAACCCCAGCACTCGGGAGGGGGAGGCAGAGGCAGGAGGATCGCTGTGAGTTCGAGGCCAGCCTGGTCTACAAAGCGAGTCCAGGACAGCCAAGGCTACACAGAGAAACCCTGTCTCAAAACAAAACAACAACAACAAAAAACCAAGACAAGCTCTCAGGTAGTGCAGGCTAGCCTCGCTGGCCAGCTGAGATGACTTTGAATTTCTGCCGCTCCACCCTGAGCGAGGCGTTCACGGGTGCGCAGCAGCACACTGGCCTTATAAAGAGCTCTACCCAGGGCCTGGAGGAGGCTACGGAAGCACTCTAGCGCCGGGGACATCTGCAGCCCCTCCTCTCCAAGTTCAACTGACTCCCAGCCACTGCACATATTCATGAGGCAGAGAACAGTTACCAGAGCCTCAGTTTGCCTGCCACTTGGGAGCCAGGGTTCTAACCAGATGGGGTGCGGCATGGCATATCTAAAAGCCCAGCATGAAGGAGGCCGAGGCACCGTGAGGTCCAGCCAGCCTGGGCAACTGATTAGGACAAGACCTTTCACATACCAGGTGTGGTGGCACATGTCTTTAATCCCAGCACTGGGGGTGGAGGGGTCGGGGTGGTGGTGAAACAGAGGCAGGTGGATTGCTGCCAGTTCGAAGGCCAGCCTGGTCTACACAGTGGGTCCAGGACACCAAGGCAACACAGAGAAACCCTGTCTCAAAACAAACAAACAAACAAAAACACCAAGACAAACAAAAAATTTGCATAAACTGAAAGCCACTGTCACCTTCTTTGATGATGAGACACAGACTTACAAATACCCAGTAAAAGCCGGGCGGTGGTGACGCACGCCTTTAATCCCAGCACTCTGGGAAGCAGAGGCAGGCGGATCGCTATGAGTTCGAGGCCAGCCTGGTCTACAAAGTGAGTCCAGGACAGCCAAGGCTACACAGAGAAACCCTGTCTCGAAAAACAAACAAACAAAAAACCAAATACCCAGTAAAAATTTGGTATCTCACCTTCGGTCAGAAGAAACCAGTCCTCAAGGAGCAAAAAGAGCCTGTGTCAGAGTAGGATTGCTTCCTGGAGTTCCCAGGTGCAGCTAGGTATGCTGATACCAGAGTTGATGGCCACTATATGCCAGCCCAAAGCAGGTCACTGAGGCCCTAATCTGACCCCAGGTGCTCATCCATGACTATCATGAGGTGAAAGGCAAAACCAAGTCTGTGAGAGCTGCAGTGTTTACCTTAACAGGAAAGATTTGGGCCTAAGCTGGGTACCTCAACCCAGAGAGCAGAACTGGACAGACCTGACCAAGGTTGTCAGATGAGGAAAAGGAAAGCCCACACGCCATATACACGGACAGTTGCTCTGCTTTTACTACCACGTCCACGATGTGATCCATGGAGGAAGAGGGCTTCCCGCCACTGGGAAAACGGACATTAGAAATGTTGGCCCAGGCTGGAGAGATGGCTCAGAGGTTAAGAGCACTGGCTGCTCCTCCAGAGGTCCTGAGTTCAATTCCCAACAACCACACAGTGGCTCACAGCCACCTATAATGTGATCTGATGGCCTCTCTTAGCCTGCAGGTGTACATGCAGGTAGAACACTGTATACATAATAAATAAATAAATCTTTTTTTATTTTGGTTTTTTTTCAAGACAGGGTCTCTCTGTGTAGCCTTGACTGTCCTGGACTCGCTTTGTAGACCAGGCTGGCCTCGAACTCACAGCGATCCACCTGCCTCTGCCTCCTGAGTGCTGGGATTAAAGGCATGTGCCACCGCTGCCCAGCAAATAAATAAATCTTTTTAAAAAAAAAGAAAGAAGCTGGACGTGGGTTTCCTTACAAATTGTTGTCCCCCATTGCCAGGCTCCTCAGCTGGCTGTGTGACAAATAGCTCTAAGCCCAGCGCTGCCTATTGATAGCTCAGTCACATGCCAGGCCCCAGTGTGCTGTGTTGGCATGTTTTTTAAAAGGTATTTTGTTGAGTTCTTATACCTCTACCTCCCTTCCAAACCTTATTCCACCTTAATCTCTTCCAGCTCCCGAACACTAGGTAGGAAGGAAAGAAAGTCAGAGAGGAAAGAGAGTGTAGACCTCTATAGGCTAATCCTGCTGATTAGGACATTGGCTTCCTTGGGGCAAGTCCAATCTTTGTCATCAGAATGTCCAACCGTCCAGCAAACACAGCAGGAGGGTGAACCAGCAGCAGCTGCCGCAGGCCTTCTCGGGGGGGGGGCCCCTCCATCCATACCCTCTCTAGAGTCCCCAGAATTAAACTATCTTCAGCTATCCGTGCACGCCCCTGCTAGTGCACAAGGCAAACCGTAATCACCAGCTGTGACGCAGTCTCTTATCTCACACCTGGGATTAAAACAGGAACAGAAGCACATAACGTAACTGCGGTTTTGGTTGGTTGTTTACTTGTTTGAGACAGGGTTCCTCTGTGTAGCTCTGGCTGTTCTGCACCCGATTTGTAGACCAGGCTGTCCTGGACGCACCTTGTAGACCAGGCTGGCCTCGAACTCACAGCGATCCCCCTGCCTCTGCCTCCCCGAGTGCTGCGATCAAAGGCGTGCACCACCGGGGCATCCATCTTCAGACTACAGGCCCAGAATATCTGACAGACTTTTCTGTCAAGCAGGAAGTTTGAAGGGCTGGCTTACCTTATCTCTGTAAAGTTGGGCAGTCTACTTCCCAGTGTCCTGGTTGCCGACAGTTTGGACAGTCTGCTGTCAGCTGTCAAGGTAAGGGCCCGCTTTTGCCCAGTGGCTAGCTTTGCCACATTTGAAGCAAAGTCCATACGGGGGTTCTTTGGTGCCCTTCATCTTCTTTGAAGTAGACTGGGGTGTGCTGCCAGGAGAAGATGTGTCTGTCAGAAAAGCCTTTTAACGTCATCATCATCATCATCATTATTATTAATGAAGTGTTGCATGCATGCATGCCCAGAAGAGGGCACCAGATCACATTATAGATGGTTGTTTTGTGTTTTTTCTTTTAAGATTTATTATTTATTTATTATCATGTATACAGTGCTCTGCCTGCATGTACACCTGCAGGCCACAAGAGGGCGCCAGATCTCACTATAGATGGTTGTGAGCCACCATGTGGTTGCTGGGAACTGAACTCAGGACCTCTGGAAGAGCAGCCAGTGCTCTTAACCTCTCCAGCCCACCTTTCAACATTAAATGCCATATTCTGTTGGATCTCTGAAATGTTTGAGGGCCACCTATCTATCTCAGTATATCTAAATGGACAAACATTGCTTTTTCCCCCCTAGATATTTCTTTCTACTTAACTTTGAAAACATATACAAGAGGCTAAATAAAAGCTTATTTCTGAAATTAACTAAACTAGTACCCAATAAGACTACAAGTCAGAGTATTTATAGGCAATTAACTACTAACTTGCATTTCTTTCATTTTCTTTTCTTTTTTTTCTTTCTTTCTTGTTTTTCCGAGACAGTTTCTCTCGGTGTAGCCCTGGCTGTCCTGGAACTCTCTCTGTAAACCACGCTAGCCTTGAACCCAGACATCTGCCTGCCTCTGCCTCTCAAGTGCTGACATTAAAGGTGTGCACCACCGCCCTTGGCCTAACTTGCATTTCTAAGTACCCTACACAGTTTTCAATGGTAGCTTTCATAAGACTAGAACTTTACATTACATTTTAAATGAGTTGCATATGTACAAATACGTCAAGCAAGGGTTGAACAAAATAAGCTTAAATTTCTATCAATATGCATAATTCATACCAATGTAAAGCAGTTGAGACTGGTAAAATCTACCTTTTATCCTATCACCCTGTATCCTACCTCTAAATGTATATATACCTTTTCCATCCCCTCATGCCCATCTTCCCCCTAACACTAGATAGGAGAGAAAGAAGGATAGAGGCGAGAGAGAGAGAGACAGACAGACAGACAGACAGACAGAAACACAGAGAGAGAGAGACAGAGACAGAGACAAAGAGAGACAGACAGACAGACAGACAGACACACACAGAGAGAGAGAGAGAGAGAGAGACAGACAGACAGAAACACAGAGAGAGAGAGAGAGAGAGAGACAGAGACAGAGACAGATCCCTGATTCTAACCTCCTTTATTCTGTGCCCTCCCTGACCATGACCAATAACAACCTGTAACTAACTCCCCTAAATGACAGTAAACATCCAGAACCCACTGAGACTGAAAAACCACCCACCCACACCCTCTTGTGAGCGGGTGTGGGTGTGTGTGTGTGTGTGTGTGTGCCAGTGCCAGGGTTCTTAGAATTACCTCCTGCTGTCTGGGGCTGAAGGCATCTTTCGGGGGACCCTAAGAAACTGGGATATTGGCTAAGTCATGGGAGAGCTAGTTGTGTCCTCTGCTGTGCAGTCTCTGTAGCATGGGAAAGCACAGGGCTTTCTTCACACACATCACATGCGGTGTTGCACCCACACAACTCAACTATAATACAAGGTTTTACTTCCAGTGCTTTGAAAAGTGCTATTGCAGGCTGCTTAGGATAATTAAGCAATACAAGCTAATCGTTACGTGATCAGATTGCGGTCATCAATTACTAGACTTTTTTTTTTTTTTAAGATTTCTTTATTATTATGTATACAGTGTTCTGCCTGCATGCACACCCGTAGGCCAGAAGAGGGAATCACATCACATTACAGTCGGTTGTGAACCAAGATGTGGTTGCTGGGAATTGAACTCAGGACCTTTGGAAGAGCAGGTGGCGCTCTTAACCACTCAGCCATCTCTCCAGCCCCCTACTAGATTATTTTTATCACAAGAACACACATCCTAGGTGTAACAGATACATACGATTCTATAACAGATAAGGTGGAATAGTTAGCTAAGGCCCTCAAAAACCTCAGAGACCTACAGAATGTGACGCTTAAAGATGTTTTTATTATTTTAAAGATTCTTCGACGATAAAACAGGTTAACTCCTGGCAACCCCCAGCCTAGCTCAAAGAAAATGAGGAGCATCAAAGGACCTCCTTATGGAGATGGCTTCAAATGTGGCAAACAAAGCACTGGGCAAAATGTCCTTGTTTTCTACCACAGACAGAATTCTCCCTAAAAATGGGCAAGTTTGGATACAGGTAGAGTCAACAACCAAACTCTGCCAAGACGGGGTAAGCAAGTCCTCAATAGTTCCTGCTTCACAGATATGTCTGTCAGATATACTGGGTCACAAGGCTGATGATGATGCTCCAACATTATAGTGTGTTTTGGGTGACTGTTCAGGCAGCAAACTGTCTCTGTCATTTTCTCATTTGGGAAGTTACTAAACAGCACTTCCTGTCTGCTCAGGTAACTAATTGTATTCCTTCTCAAGTCTCTGATGGGGTTGAAGACCAGGATACTTGAGTTTTACAATTAAGCTTAGTTGTTTAGGGGCTAAGACGTTTTTAGGTCCAAATAAATGTTTTAAGTTACTAGAGATGAGGTATGACAGATATTGATTTACATTCAGAATTTTAGATACACCAAGATAGGAAAGATGTTTTCCTCAAGTTTGCCAAATACAAATAGCCAAAACACTACAAATGTAACGTTTATATAATTCTTGATTGTCTTGTGGTTCTTCTTTCTGTAGGTAGTTTATTGTTTATATGTGTAAAAATATAAATGTATATGTAAAAAAAAAATAATAAAAAAGGGGGAAAAAGAGCATAATTGATATTTCCCAAAATAATGTCCTTCTGAACACTGTAAGCTGTAAAGGTCTTGTGAGTTCTACCCTGCCCTTTCTTTCTTCTTTTTTTAAAAAAAGATTTATTGGGCCTGGAGAGGTGGCTCAGGGGTTAAGAGCACTGGCTGCTCTTCCAGAGGTCCTGAGTTCAATTCCCAGCAACCACATGGTGGCTCACAACCATCTGTAATGTGATCTGATGCATGCTGTATACATAATAAATAAATCTTTAAAATAAAAAAAGATTTATTTATTTATTATGTATACTGTGATGCCAGCATGTACACCTGCCGGCCAGAAGAGGGCATCAGATCTCATTATAGATGGCTGTGAGCCACCATGTGGTTGCTGGGAATTGAACTCAGGACCTCTGGAAGAGCAGCCAGTGCTCTTAACATCTGAGCCGTCTCTCCAGCCCCTCCCCTGCCCTTTCTGACAGCGACATCACAGGGTCACCCTTGTCAAGCCAGCCTCATAATCACATACACCAACATCTTGCAATAAATCTGATAATATAGACAAGAGAAAAAGAAAAAAAAAAAAAGAAAAGAAAGAAAGAAAGAAAAAGAAAAGTGCAGGGCTTAACTGACGTCCTGGCTGAAACAGTCTGTGAGGCTGGACCATCTGAGCTAGCCATTCTGAAGTTGATTTGGGAGCAGATTTTTTTTTTTGTAAATGTTTTTACTTAATTTTAATTTATGTGCATTGGTATGAGGGTATCAGATCTTGGAGTTACAGACAGTTGTGAGCTGCCATGTGGCTGCTGGGAATTGAACCCGGGACCTTTGGAAGAGCAGGCAGTGCTCTTAACCACTGAGGCATCTCTCTAGCCTTGGCTGCAGATTTTTGAGGAAGCAGTAACTAAGGCTGGATCATCTCTGACACTTGCTTTGTCCTCATTAGTGTCTCATCTTTTTGCTCTGAAAGCGCACACACACTGTGTAGCCTTGGCTGTCCTGGACTCGCTTTGTAGACCAGGTTGGCCTCGAACTCACAGCGATCTGCCTGCCTCTGCCTCCTGAGTGCTTTCTGTCTTTTATTCTAACAGGATTTCAGTATGCTGGGGTTAAAGGTGTGTGCCACCACCGCCCGGCCTTGGTTTTTGGTTTTTTGAGACAGAGTTTCTCTGTGTCGCCCTGGCTGTCCTGGAACTCGCTGCATAGACCAGGCTGGCCTCAAACTCAGTGATCTGTCTGGCTCTGCCTCCCAAGTGCTGGGATTAAAGGTGTGCACCACCACTACCTGGCTAAGGATATTTGTCATTAAGTTCTCCCAAATAGTTACTACAAGCTGTTTGCCAATCTTCATTGATGACCCATAATGACATAATGTCAAGATTAGTAAGAGAGAGTACAATTTCAGCTGGGCCTATTCCTGACAAGTGATGTAGTCTTATTTTACCTTTTGTATTTAAAAAAAAGTTTTATTTTATTAATTTATTCTTATGACATCTCAATGATTATACCTTTTATGATTAACTCGGTGGTCTTTTCTATGTAGGTCTTTAATTTTTACTTTTTTTTTTCCTTTTTGTTTTGGTTTGGTTTTTAGAGACGGGGTCTCTCTGTGCAGCCCTGGCTGTCCTGGACTCACTTTGTAACCCAGGCTGGCCTCGAACTCACAGCGATCCACCTGCCTCTGCCTCCCGAGTGCTGGGATTAATTTTTACTCTGTTTATGTGCTAAGAAAATCAATTACATAGCCGGGCGTGGTGGCGCACGCCTTTAATCCCAGCACTCGGGAGGCAGAGGCGGGCGGATCGCTGTGAGTTCGAGGCCAGCCTGGTCGACAAAGTGAGTCCAGGACAGCCAAGGCTACACAGAGAGACCCTGTCTCGAAAAACCAAAAAAAAAGAAAAAGAAAAAAAGAAAATCAATTACATAATACTATCTTCCCTTTGCGTAATGAGCCCAGTAAGAGAATGAGCTGAAGGGAAAATAACCAAGCTATGAGCAAGTTTGGGATCTATGGGATCCACATATGCATCCTGCAGTCTCTGCTCTGCCAGAGCAACTCCCTTTCTCGGCTTCAGCCGTTAGACATCCTGCACTGTTTAAATCCAAATTTCCTTGTAACATTTGAAACAAATTACTTAGCTGTGGAGCAGTTAATCCCTGTGGTGGATCAAAGTCAATTAATATCTCCCATTACTTTGTGAAAATCATTGAGAGTTTGCAGCTGGGGCTGGAGAGACGGCTCAGAGGTTAACAGCGCCGCCTGCTCTTCCAGAGGTCCTGAGTTCAATTCCCACCAACCACATGGTGGCTCACAGCCATCTATAGTGAGATATGGCGCCCTCTTCTGGCCTGCAGGTGTACAGGCAGGCAGAGCACTGTATACATAATAAATAAACCTTTTAACCAAAAAAAAAAAAAAAAAGAGTTTGCAACTGACCTCTACAGATCTGTACCTTTTGTGGTTGAACTTTTTGTTGACTTATTTCATAACCCAGATAGTTAATAGAATCTCCTTTCTGCCCTTTCTTTCTTTCTTTCTAAATCTGTAACCCTCAGCACTGCAGAATTCTTTGTGCTTCCTTAAACATTTTCTCTAAAATATCTGCATCAGACTCAGCCAACAAACTATCATCCGTGTAATGATACATTGGGGAAATTGCCTACAAATTATCTCTAGTAGTTGTTGCATAAAATATTGATATAAAGTTGGACAATTTAACAGTCCCCATGTAAGCATTTCCCAGTGGTATCTCTTCATTGGACAAGCATTATTACAAGTAGACACTGAAAAAACAAACCTTTCCCTATCATACTCATGCAAAGGGATTATGAAAAGCAATCTTTTAAATAAATTGCTGTCATAGGCCATAACTTAGGGAAGAAGATAAAGGAATTCAGGATGTAATTACTCTATTCACTGCTCTTAAATCTGTCAACACTTTTTGTAGACTCAATTTTTTTTTTTTTTTTTTTGGTTTTTTGAGACAGGGTTTCTCTGTGTAGCCTTGGCTGTCCTGGACTCGCTTTGTAGACCAGGCTGGCTGGGATCAAAGGCGTGTGCCACCACCGCCCGGCTAGACTCAAATTTTTTAACCAAAATATTTTATTAACAACTTATTGACCTAGCCTACGTCAATTATAACCAGATTAACCAAAACAGTAGGAAATGAGGATTAACTGACACAACAACAAAACCTTAAGGATATCAGTCCCGAGGAACGATTCTCCGGTCGGGAGCCGCAGGATTTATTTCTTCCACTGGAACCTGGGGTACCCAGACCCCAGAGCCTCAGCAGGAGCCGGAGCCCTGAAGCCTTCCCTCAAGCGGTTCTCTCTAGGAGCATCTAGAAGGGCAGTGATGAACAGCCAGATCTGTCCCAAGTCTTCAATCCGTGCCACCTCTAGTTCTGGGCTCATTTATATGGCTCCTCCCAGAGTCTGCAACGGGATCTTTTTCATCTGGTAGCAGTTAAGCTCCTGCACGAGGTGGTTGCCCTGCTAGTGAATTACATCACCTGTTCTCTTACTAGACTGTTCGATCCCACACTTGAGATCCTAAAGAACAGGTTTCTCTCCTTCACCTTTTTCCTGATTTCTTTCTTTCTTTCTCTTTTTCTTTTTCTTTCTTTCTTTCTTTTTTTTTTTTTTTTGAATTTTTGAGACAGGGTCTCTCTGTGTAGCCCTGGCTGTCCTGGACTCACTTTGTAGACCAGGCTGGCCTCGGACTCACTGTGATCCGCCTGCCTCTGCCTCCCGAGTGCTAGGATTAAAGGCGCGCGCCACCACGCCCAGTTTAGGCTTACTTCTCAGGAGACAAAGGAAGTAACATCTGGCTTTGGGAAAAACCTTGTTGTTTCTATGCTAATTGATCAGAAGTAATTAAAACAACAACAACAACAACAACTTGCCATGGTTGGGGGAAAAAAAACTCAAAAAGAGAAAGAGGCAAAAACATAAATCAGAGGATGCGTACCAGTCTCTGCTCTGTGGCTGCCCCTGGCTAACTACCGTGCTTGTCGGCACGGAACCATGGGCTCCCGCATCTTAAACTGTATGGCCAATTATGTATCTGCTAAGTAAAATTAGTGCTCCTTCCGACCAACCCCACCTACTTAAAACAGGATGGGTCCACCGTTTCACTCATTCACTAAGACCAGTGGGGAACGTAACACAGCCCCCGACCTTAGCACAACTGACTCCATGATGGAAGAACCATCCAGACTGTAAAACTCGGCACACAGACAGCACCACCTGCCAAAACCAAAACAAAGACCTAATCCGCCAAAGCCCATCCTTCTGGCAAAGTCTCTAAATGTACTTTTGGCCTTTTGGCTTCTGTGTTTTTCTGGTTCTGGCCAACTGCTCCTGTTAACTGAAGGACTTCAACCCGGGACATGGCTTTTGAGCGTAAAAGCTCATCCTGAGAAAGGCTCAGCGGCTACAATGAGACCCCGAGAACCCAGTGTAGTTATTGGCCAGCTAATAAAGACTTTTTTTCTTTTTTTTTTTTGGTTTTTTCGAGACAGGGTTTCTCTGTGTAGCCTTGGCTGTCCTGGACTCGCTTTGTAGACCAGGCTGGCCTCAAACTCACAGCGATCTGCCTGCCTCTGCCTCCCGAGTGCTGGGATTAAAGGCGTGTGCCACCACGCCCGGCTTTTTTTTTTTTTTTGGCTTTTTCTTTTTTCTTTCTTTCTTTTTTTTTTTTTAAGATTTATATATTTATTATTTATAGAGTATTCTGCCTGTATGTGAGTCAGCAGGCCACCATGTGGTTGCTGGGAGTTGGACCCAGGACCTCTGGAAGAGCAGCCAGTGCCCTTACCCACTGAGCTATTTTTCCAGCTCCAACTGTTTTTTTTTTTGTTTTTTGTTTTGTTTTTGTTTTTGTTTTTTTTTAATTAAAACAAGGTATCTTTATGGCCTGGCCTGGAACTGGCTATGTAGATCAGGCCTGGCTTTAAATGCCGCTGCTGCCCCCAATGCTGGGATTGAGGTCCTGTGCCAACAGGTAGAGCGAAAACAACTATTAAACCGGTCACAGCGGCGCGTGCCTTTAATCACAACACTCAGGAAGCTGAGCCAGGAGGACTCAATTTGAGGCCGGCTTGGCCTACACAGAAAGATCGTTCTCAAAAGGAAAACAAAACAAAACAAAACTCAGAGGTTGTCTGCAGCACAGCCGGGTCCATGGTGGCGGAACTGGGAGTGCTCATCTCCCAAATCAAGGTTGGAGGGGGGGGTGTGTGTGTGACGAGGTGGCCAAGGGAGTTGCACCAGGTCTAAGACGAGGTTACACAAAGCATCACAGCTTCTACTCTGGGCAGCCCCTCGGGACATGCGGACACTTCTTGTGCCTCCAATGGGAAGACACAAGTGACATAAAACTTCGGCTTCCTTTCAAGACCCATGTCTGCGTGTCTCCACAGCGTCCCCCAGCTCTTTGGAAATGCTGTACAGGGCTTGGCTTCAGTGCGCAAGCGCGAGGCACTGCTGGGGCGATGCAGGCGCTGAAGGCTTTGTGGGCGATGCCACAATGTTGCAAAGCCGGAGAGGCACCATACCAGCAACTAGATAACGCAACAGAATGAGCGTGGCTGAGTGCCAATAAAACTTTATTTGTGCACATGAAAGTTTGAATTCATATAATTTTCAGTATCGCGTAATGGAAGTGACCTTTGATTTTTTTTTTTTTTTTTTACCCTACCTCTCTACCTATTTAACTTTGGAAAACTCATTCTTGGTTCGTGAGCCATAGGAAGTGGGATGGACTGGCCCCGGTCCATAGTGTGGCGCTGTCTCTTTTAATATAACTCTAACCTCCACTGACAAGAGCAGTTCCGAGCCACCACCCAGAAAGTCACTCCCAAATTCCTAACTTCGGATACCAAGTAAGATAATTAGTGGGGCTAAGTTTTTGGGGTGCCTTGTGGTCCAGCAATAGATGACCAACACATCCTCAGACAGGACGAGAAAGCCAGATCAAATATACGTTGTCTACTTTTTTTTTATTCTTATTTTTTATTTTTTGCTTGATCCCAATGCTGCAGAGGTACAGGCAGGTGGATCGATGTGAGTTCCAGGCCAGCGGAGGCTAAACAGAGAATCCTTGTCTTGAAAAAATAAATAAATAAATAAATAAATAAACAAAACAAAAATACAGGGCTGGCCGAGGTTAAGAGCACTGAAGGGTCTTCCAGAGGACCCAGCTTTGGTTTCCAGCGCCCACAGCCACCTGTTACTCCAGTTCCGGGGGGTCTGATCATCCCTCCGACCTCCAAGGGCGCCAAGTGTGCATAACGGTGCAAAGACACAGGTGCAGGCAAACACCCATCCCACACTAAATAAATAAATAAACAAACAAACAAACAAAAAACAAATAAATATTTTAAGGAGCCGGGCAGTGGTGGCGCACGCCTTTCACTCCAGCTCTCAGGAGACAGAGGCAGGCGGATCCCTGTGAGTTCGAGGCCAGCCTGGTCTACAAAGTGAGTCCAGGACGGCCAAGGCTACACAGAGAAACCCTGTCTCGAAAAACCAAAAAAAAAAAAAAAAAGAAGAAGAAGAAGAAGCAGCAAGGGACCACACTGCCACTTACCCAGAGAGGGGAAACTTAACTAATGCAAATCTGTTTGAAAGTTTACAGAGAATATACAAGAAAATGCCCCATGTGAAAAGCTGAATCACATCAATTTTGTTTTGTTTTGTATTTGGTCTGTTTTGATTCCTCCCCCTTTCCCACACGCCAGACAGGGTCTCTCTGTGTAGCCCTGGCTGTCCTGGACTCGCTCTGTAGACCAGGCTGGCCTCGAACTCACAGAGATCCTCTTACCTCTGCCTCCCGAGTGGCTGGGATTAAAGGTGTGTGACACCACCGCCCAGCTTTTACTTTTATCTTTAAACACATGCATGTGTGTGGATGTTCGCACATCCAGTCCTGTGCATTGGAGGCCAGATAAAGGCAATGTCTGCCCTGGAGGTGGAGGTCAGAGCCCGCCGCCACCGGTGCTGGGAAGGGAACTTGTGTCCCAGCAAGAACAGCATCAGTCGCAAACACTGAGCCATCTCCTCAGTCCCGAACACTGCTTACAAACACCAGCGAGCTCCCGCAGCAAAGTGAGCAGACCCCGCTTACCGCTGCGCTTATTTAACATTTTACTTTGAATATTTCCCAAAGGCATATAGTTTTAAAATTTGATTTGATTATTTATTTGTTTATTTCATGACAAGGTTTCTCTCTCTGTAGCTCCTAGAACCAGGCTGGCCTCAAACTCAGAGATCCGCCTGCCTCTGCCTCCCAAGTGCTAGGAGATTATATGTGTGTGTATATATATATTATATATGTGTATATATTGCAGGTCCCATGCCAGTCAGGGGCTGCAGCGACATCCTGCCTCCAAAACAAAACAAAAAAAACAAAAAACAAAACAAAAAAAAAAGTAATTCACTCATTGAGGGATGTGGAAGACGGCCTAGGGTTTAAGGTGCCTGTGTGGTGATGTTGATAAAGAGCTGCTTTCCAGAACCCACATAAAAGCTGGGTGCGTTTGGCATGCCTCCATTAAAGGGCGGATGGGTGCAGGAACCCAGGGCCGACTAGCTTCCCTCCCAGAAACCAGATCAGGGAGCTGGGAGACTTTCTGAGACCTATTCATTACCAAACTGAAAAGAAATGGAGGAAGTTGTTGGTTTGTTTGTTTTTTGTTTTTGAGACAGGGTCTCTCTGTGTAACCTTGGCTGTCCTGGACTCACTTTGTAGACCAGGTTGGCCTCGAACTCACAGCGATCCGCCTGCCTCTGCCTCCCGTGTGCTGGGATTACAGGCGTGCGCCACCACCACCTGGCTAGAGGGAGATTCTTGACATCAACCTTAGGCCTTCATGCCTGCACACACGTGCATACACACACACACACACACACACACACACACACACACGCACACACTCATAGATACCGACGTGCACACCACACACACACACTCATAGATACCGACGTGCACACTACACATACACACACACACACACACACACACACACACACACAGAAAAACAAAGAATTTGGACTAATGGGATGGCCGTTTAAGCTAGACCTGGAAACCCCACCTAAAGGTGCAGGGAGAGACCCGACTGACTGACTCCACAAAGAGTGTTAGCCCACACACGCACCATATGCACAAACACACCATACACAATAACAGGAGAATAAATAAATTCAATTTAATTTAAATAAGAAAAAGACACCAGGCGTGGTGGCGCACGCCTGTAATCCCAGCACTCGGGAGGTAGAGGCAGGGGGATCGCTGTGAGTTCGAGGCCAGCCTGGTCTACAAAGTGAGTCCAGGACAGCCAGGGCTACACAGGGAAACCCTGTCTTGAAAAACCCAAAAAAAAAAACTTACCACACTTCCTCGCCGTGGAAATCTCTTCTACCGCTGGGGGGCGCCCGTCCTTAGCGCGGTCTCCGAGTATTCGGGGTGCAGGCAAGGCAAGGGGTCTCCACCGGAAGGTCCCAAGGGCAGAGACCCTAGGGTAGAGGAAGGGCAAGACCCTGGGGATCCGGCCTCCAGGGCCCCAATGAGGCCTCCGAGTTTTCCTGGGCTCGCCTTCATCTAGGTGGCAAGGCGGGCGGCGGCCGCCAGAGGGGGACTGTCGTTTGTGTTCTAGGCCTGGGCACAGACTTGGGGCGCGTCCCTCTTGGGTGTGTCTCCAGAAGAATGTTCTGGAAAGAAAGGCGACTTGGCGCTGCAGCCTGCTGGCCTACGTGGTCTGCAGAGGGGAGCGGTGCTGGCCCCGGGGGCGCCGCGGCTGGTGCCTCCGGGGAAGGAGCCTGAAAGAAACTTGCTACGCAACCCAGAGGCCAGGCAGCGTTAGTGACCTGGTCTTTGCCGCCAAAATAACTTATTTCTGGCACAGCCGGGAGTGGGGGATGGGGGCGGGGGGGTGTGTCGGGATCTTTGGGTCAGGGATGAAGGGGTGCCCGGCTGCCACGGGGACCCAAGCCTGCCCCGGCGCCACGCCCAGCTGGGGAGTATCATCTGCTGGAGACACTGCGTCTGCCCTGGGGATGTGTGCGAGTGGGGACCTGTCCAGACGCTGGGAGCCGCTCCCAGCGGGATGCCCTCCCCCCCCCCGCCCACCCTCCCCTCACCCCACCCCCTCCCCCGCCTTCCCCGGGCGCCTTCGGGGGGGCCCAGGGAGTGTCAAGTTTGGGATGCCCAGGTGTGAAAGATAAGGCTGGCCTCGAACTAGGGCACGCTTTTGCCTCAGCCTCCCGAGTCTCCTTTTTCAGAAGGAGGCATTTTGGTGACCTTTGTGAAGATGACACAGTGTCATACGGAGGGAAGGTAGCTCCAAATGCTAGGCAGGCTGCCCCAACACAAACGGCTTGCTGTCCAAAAGGCGCTCGCTTGGTGCTCTTGCCTTCGATCTGAGTTCGGTTCCCAGCACCCATGTCGGGCACCTTGCAATTGCTTGTGACACCACGTCCAAGAGATCTGACACCTTTTTCGCTCATGTGCACCTACTCCACACAGATAGACACACACACACGCGCTTGGGAAACTGAGGCAAGAATATGGCTATGAATTTGAGGCGGGCCTGGGCTACACGGCAGGGCTGTTTTTATCCCTGTCTCTCCTGCGCACCCATCCTCCCCCCCCCCCCCCCGCAACCCGGCTGCTCCCCAAAGGAAACCCTGCTGGCCTTCTGCTCAGCTACGTCCTTGGCGTGAAGGCTCAATGGTGTCTCAGACACGGGCTCTGTTTCTATCTGAGCCTCAGTTTCTTCGGGCCGTACAGAAAGCACACAGAACAGAGTCAGGAGCTACAGTTACATTTTATTCGCCGTCCACAACCCTCCTCTAGGACCCTCCTTCCACCCCCACCCCCGACGCCCACGGACCCTCCTCAGAAGATCTTCACGGAATGGAGCTGCACGTCTCCGCCCACCTCCACCATGCGCACGCTCCCGGGCGGCATCCTGTGGCGGAAGTGGAGGTACTCGTCGTCCCCGACCACCGTCTGCGGGGGGGGGGGGGGGGCGGGGGAAGGGGGGGAGAGGGGGGGTGGTTGAGAGCCTAAGTCAGGCTGCGGCCCTGGAAGACCCTAACCACACCGCGACTCCCCTCTCCTCGGAGGGGAAATGGCTCTGATGCCCATTGTAATGGAGGCACAATGAGTTCTGATCCATACAGTACGAAGGAAGGTGGTTCCCAAGTGTGGGCGACTGATTTCTGGATGACAACGTGAGCGCACCAGTGTCTGATACTGGGATGCTAGTCTCAGACCAACAAGGATATTGGCTTGTGTTCCCGCCACCCTACTAGGACACCCACCCCTTGCGCACCAGGAGAAGGTCTGTGGAAGCTCGCTCCCACCCACCCCCGCCTAACCCCCCCCCATTCCAGCACCCGGGGTGCTGGAGAGAAATCTCCATCCTGGACGGCAGTTTAGTCCCCAGCACTGAGCTCTAGACCTAGGGTCTGGCCTGTTCCCCTTCAAAGACGCACCTTGAAACCTTGGTCTGTGGCGATGAGGAGCACTTCAAAGGGCTGCCCGCGCTGGAAAGGGATGCCGGCGCCCCGCTCCTCCGGGCCCCACTTGCCTTGCTCTTTGGTGTTGAACACAACCTCGGATGTATCCAGCCTCGGGTTAAAGTGTAGGGCGGCGTCTGCCCCCTGCTCCTCGCTGCACAGCAGGTTTACATGGAACCTGCCAGGGGCAGTAGGACTCAGGGATCTGCAACCACCATGCGCAACCACGGACACACCCACACCCACGCAGAGTCCCTGCTTATCCACAGGATAAGCCTCATTTCCAGAGGCTGGATCTGTCCTGGAGGGTCGGCTGCCACGGCCCGCTCTTCCCGATTATAGGGAATCCCACACCCCAATAATCCAGGTTCTCAACACTGCCATGAAGACCCAAGGCAGAGTTTCAAGCACCTGGAAAATTGGTCATGGAGATCCTAGGACTAACCAGGAACTTTGGGGGGGGGTGTAGCCTTGGCTGTCCTGGACTCCCTTTGTAGACCAGGCTGGCCTCGAACTCATAGTGATCCACCTGCCTCTGCCTCCTGAGTGCTGGGATTAAAGGTGTGTGCCACCACGCCCAGCTAAACAGGAACTCTTGATGTTGCCCTAGGACCCTAAATTTTTAGGGAAACTTGGGCACCCACCCATGACATGGGGAGGAACATCGGGAATTCATCCCCATTAAGATAGCAACAGGGATCCAAGGCCCCACTTGGCAGAAAAGACCCCAGGGACCCCATGTGTGGGCTGTAAGAAACAAGGATCCACTGCGCCAGGAGATGCCCCACCCTCTCCTCCCCACCCCCAACCCCCCGCTGGAACTGGGGAAACAACCTGCTGGCCTGCTCAGGGACGACACCTCGAATTCTCATGACAGTGCCCACGCGGACGCCCTCGGGCAGAGAGGCCTTGTGATGGGTGGCCTGAAAGATTTGGGTGGGGCAGGAATAAGAACCAGGAGACAAAGAAACAGATGAGGGCAGCCCCAGCTGGGGGCGCCGGGGACAGCACACGAGGCAAGGGGAGTTCCGATTAGAGCAATGGTGTAACTAGGCACAGAGATGCTATAGAGACAGTTACAAAGAAGGAAAGCAGCCGCCGCCGCCGCCGTCGCCGCCCCTGAGGACCGGCTGGTGAAACCCACGAGATAGGTAGCTCTCAGCTCTCCTGGTGCCTATCCCCCGCCCCCCACCCCCTTTTCTTTTTCCTTTGAAAAAGAGGTTTCAGCCAGGCCCAGCCTCCCGTCTCGGCCCTGCCTTGGCCCCAGCTCGCCCAGCTCTGGGCCCCAGACCACTTACTGACATGGCTGGCACAGCGATAGAGCAGCAAGGGTAGCCAGGAGCTTGCTGGAGGGGACCTTAAGTACAGGCAAGGGGGTGGTTCGGCTCCGCCCCCTTCCATCCAACGCCCACACCTGGCACAGACCCCTGCCCTAGGGCAAAGCTGTCAAAACTGGGCGAGTCGCCTCCTGCCCTGCCCCCACACCAACGGGGTGGGGATGGGGGTGGGGGGTGCGGCTACCTCCTCTTTTCCCTAGGCTTGTGGATAGATAGGGACAGCCTTTAACTGGAGATGTTTGCCCTGCGCTCCCAGCCCTCCCTCCAGCCCCCTTGTCCCCCTCCCCCCTCCCCGCCAGGCGCAGGCCTTCTCTGTCTGGGGTTCCTGGAGACCTGTTGGCTGAGCCTTCACCAACTCTTAACAGAAGGAGGCTCGTTCTGCTTTGCTCAGCCCAAGTCTGCCTCTGGCCTTTGGAGGCAGGCATTCATTGGGGGCCCAGGAAACCCATTTTTCCTTCTTCTTCTTCTTCTTCTTCTTCTTCTTCTTCTTCTTCTTCTTTTTCTTTTTCTTCTTCTTCTTCTTCTTTTTTGTTTGTTTGTTTTTCGAGACAGGGTCTCTCTGTGTAGCCTTGGCTGTCCTGGACTCACTTTGTAGACCAGGCTGGCCTCGAACTCACAGTGATCCACCTGCCTCTGCCTCCCGAGTGCTGGGACTAAAGGCGTGCACTACCACGCCCGGCTTCCATTTTTCCTTCTTGTCCTGTGCTGCTGTCGTCCCCCCCCCCCTGGGGTTACCAGAGTGTACCTGGCCCACTTAAAGTGGCCAGTAACGGAGAGTGAAATTAAGAAGGTGTGTACACTTGCAATGACCTGGGCTGAGGCCTCTGGGTGTTGAGATGGATCAGAACCTCTGACGTCACCAGGGTAAGTGCAGTGTGGCTTGGCCACTGTGCTGACAGGCAGGGGACGGAGCTGCTTAGAGCAGTTTGCACAAAGATCAAACTGCCACAGGCTGGTAGTCTCCGAATGCCTCTCTCTCAGTGGCTCCGCCCTGTACCATCCCTAGTAGCACACTGTCCTGTTTCCCCCTTTCAAGTCTCTAGCAGGTCCTCTTTGCTTTTTGTTTTTGGTTTGGTTTGGTTTGGTTTTTGGATTTTCGAGACAGGGCTTCTCTGTGTAGCCTTGGCTGTCCTGGACTCACTTTGTAGACCAGGCTGGCCTCGAACTCACAGCGACCCTGCCTGCCTCTGTCGGCTTCCCGAGTGCTGGGATTAAAGGCGTGCGCCACCATCGCCCGGCTTCAAGCAGCTCCTGTTTGAAACGAGCCAGCTTCCCACCCAATTGGGTTAAGACAGAATATGGGGGGGGCTGGAGAGGTGGCTCAGAGGGTAAGAGCACTGGCTGCTCTTCCAGAGGTCCTGAGTTCAATTCCCAGCAACCACATGGTGGCTCACAACCATCTATAATGTGATCTGGTGTCCTCTTCTGGTGTCCAGGCATACATGTAGACAGAATGCTGTATATGTTATAAATAAATAATTCTCTTTAAAAAAAAAAAAAGACAGAATATGGGTTAGTGGGTGTCACAGCTCCCCCCCACACACACACAGCCACCACCCAGATCAATGAAACATAAGGTGAGCACTGTTGATAGCCTAAGTTTTAGTCTCCTTGGACTAAAGAAAGTAGGGGAGAGGGGAGGCAGATAAAGGATGAAAAAGGAAGTTTCCGGAAGGCAGGCAAAGAGAGCCGGAGTGCTGAGGCACTCCCACCAGCCCAGCAGCTTTCTTGGAAGGTCTATTCCCATCCCTTTTTTCCACCACACTCCTCCTGCCCCACCCACAGGTGGCGGAGCTCCTGGGCCACTTGCATGCTGGGAGTGGAAAGTTACGGCAGAGAGCGGGAGCCTGCTTTCTCTCCCGCTCCTCCGCCCCAGTATCCCAGTGCCACCTCCCTTGCCTACAGCGTTCATCAAGGGCTCCCACGAGCAGGTCCAGTGGGGTGGGGGGTGGCGTTGGGGGAGGGGAGCAGAACCCGGACTCCCACGAGGAGGTGGGGGGGGGCAGAAGCGGACGCACAGCTGAGCAGCACGCCCCCTCCCTTTGTACAGACTCCAGCTGGGCAGGACTCACACTTGGACCTCAGCACTCAGAGGTGAAGGCTGGAGAGTCAGCGCAAGGTGGTTGAAGCCATCCCGGTTTTCTCTAGAAAACCAGCAACAGCTTTTTTTTTTGGAGTGGTAGCGCACGCCTCTAATCTCAGCACTCAGGAGGCTGAAGCCGGTGGATCCTATGAGTTCAAGGTTAGCCTGGTCTACATAGCTAATTCCAGGATAACCAGGGCTACCTAAAGAGACCCTGTCTCAAAAACAAAACAATAGCAACCCGAACAGATGACAGCTGGAGAGAGTTACCCCTGCTCTTGCAGAGGACCCTAGTTCAGTTCCCAGCACCCACATCAGGGGCCTCACAACTGACCGTAACTCCAGGCCCAGGGAATCTGATGCCCTCTTCTGGCCTTTTCAAGTTCCCACACACATGTGGCACATATGCTCTCTCCTCTCTTACACACACACACACACACACACACACACAGACACACACACACACACACACACTTTAAAATTCTTTTTTTGTTTTTGGGTTTTGGGTTTTGGGTTTTTGAGACAGGGTTTCCCTGTGTAGCCTTGGCTGTCCTGGACTCACTTTGTAGACCAGGCTGGGATCAAACTCACAGAGAACCCCCTGCCTCACTTTAAAACCCTTTAAATACAAACAGGACCGCTACCCAGATCTAGCCAATGGACAGGACATTCTCCACAATCGAGTGGAGAGTGGGGTCTGACCTTCACACGAACTCTGGTGCCCCATATTTGACCACGTCCCCTGGATGGGGAGGCCTGGTGGCTCTCAGAGGAAGGACAGGGACAGCAGGTTACCAAGAAGAGACTTGATACCCTATGAGCATATACAGGGGGAGGAGGTCCCCCTCAGTCACAGTCATAGGGGAGGGGAGTAAGGGGAGAATGGGAGGGAGGGAGAAATGGGAGGATACAAGGGATGGGATAACAATTGAGATGTAATATGAATAAATTAATAAAATATATTAAAAAAATAAAAAAATACGAACAGGAAACCTTGGGTTAGAGAGGAAATTCTTACAGCGACTTCTGAAGGCTTTGGCTTGGGTTTCCACAGGACAAGGGCGCATCAGAGGGCTGGACCAGGGGACATCAAGTTTCATGTTACGCCACCAACGCCACCATCCATTTGTCACGGTTAGGCCGATAATTGCGGCTTCCATTATTGCAGCTTCACGCTCTGTATAAATCACCGTCTGACACTTGTCTGCACTCCGCTCTGTCTGTTGTCGCTGGTTCCCACGGGCTGGCTTCTCGTTTCTTCATCAGAGCTGGATGTAAGGTCACGGTAGAGCTCTCTGCAGGTCTGCACTTGCCCTTGGTGATTGGTAAAACGCTTGCATTTAATCCTTTATCGGTTCTTACATCACCCCTCTCTGAGAACTGAGACGTGCCGTGGTTTTGATGGATTCTACTTTAACTGTCTCACTTGTCTTTGTCATTTCTGAATAACATTTCCTTGAACATGTTTTTTTTTTCTTTTAATTTTTTAATTCATTAGTGAATGTATCTTTTTTTCCCAGGACTTATTCTTATGGAAATATACTATGGATTAATTTAAAATTTTAGCCTGGTGGTGGTGGTGCACGCCTTGAATCCCATACTTGGGAGGCAGAGGCGGGTGAATCTCTGCGTTCGAGGCCAGCCTGGTCTACAGAGCAAGTTCCAAGATAGCCAAGGCTATGCAGAGAAACCTTGTCTCGAAACACCCACCCTCCCTTGAGGCTAGCCTTGAATTTCCTACCTCCTTTTTTTTAAAAAATATTTTATTTAATTTTAATTTATGTGCGTTGGTGTGTGGGTGTCAAATTTTGGAGTTACAGACAGTTGTGAGCTGCTATGTGGGTGCTGGGAATTGAACCTGGGTCCTTTGGAAGAACAGGCAGTGCTCTTAACCACTGAGCCATTTCTCCAGCCCCCCCCCTTTTTTTTTTTAGTTGTTCAAGACAGGGTCTCTCTGTAGTCTTGACTGTCCTGGACTCACTCTGTAGACCAGGTTGGCCTTGAACTCACATCGATTCACCTGCCTCTGCCTCAACTTTGAATTCTTTTTTTTTCCCCCAAGACAGGGACTCTCTGTGTAGCCTTGACTGACCTGGACTCACTCTGTAGAACAGGCTGGCCTGGAACTCACAGAGATCAGCCTGCCTCTGCCTCCCGAGTGCTGAGATTAAAGGCGTGCGCCACCACCGCCCGGCTCAACTTTGAGTTCTTGATCCTATTTTCCCCAGCGGTAGGCTTGTGCCACCACAGCTGGTTAAGCTGAACCCAGAGCTAGATCCGTAACAGAGAAGCACCCTGCCATCTGAGCCACATCCGCAGCTGAGCTGTGGGACTTAAAACCCAAGCGAGGGTCTGCTCATCAAAGTCCGTCTGTTGGGCTTCCTAGCAATTTTTGTACATAGTGGAACAGTGACGCCGGCCTTTAAGTCCAGCACTCAGGAAGCAGAAGCAGGAAGCTCTCTAGACCGACATGGTTTACATAGTGAGTTCCAGGACCCCCAGCAGGAAACAGAGAAGTGCTGTCTCAGCAATTAAGAGCTCTGACTGCTCTTCCAGAGGACCCAGGTTCGAATCTCAGAACCCACATGGCAGCTCGCAAGTGTCTGAAACTCCAAGATCGGATGGTTTCATGTAGGCATACATGCAGGTGAAACACCAATGCACATAAAATAAAGAATGCAGTGATAGTAACATTGATGATTTGATTAAAACTCTAAACTTCAGAGATTTTGATTTAGGTGTGTGTCTGTGGGGAGGTATGTGCATGTGAGTGTAGTGCTTAGGGAGACCAAAAGAGGGCGCCAGAGCCCCCAGAGCTTGTGAGGCCTCTGCCATGGATTTTGCTTGTTTTTATTTTATGTGCGTGGGTGTATCATGTGATTACAATACCCGGGGAAGTCAGAAGAGGGTGTCAGAGCTTCTGGAACTGGAGTTATACAGACAGTTTGTGGATCCTGAGAACAGAACCCGAGTCCTCCAGAAAAGCAACCAGTGCTCTTAACCACGGATCCATTGCTCCAACCTCTTCTTTATTTCTTTTTACATGAGGTCTCCCTACCCAGCCCAGGCTAGCCAGAAACCATCAATCAGTGTTTCTTTTTTTTTTTTTTTAAATCATTGTTTCTCAGCCTCCCCACTGCTTGGATTACAGGATAGAGCCGCTGCACCTGGGTGAAAACTTAGGATTCTAATGATGGCTATAGTAGGTTGAACACTCCAGACTCTGCTGAGGGCAGGCCTTTTCTTGTCCACTTATATCCATTTTATGAACATATTTAATTAAAATCTCTTAATTATTTTAAGCAGACAGTATGGTTTTTACAAAGCATTCATTTTTCCGGGTTTTAATTGTGCAGTCAGCATGACTATGTCATAAAGTCAGCCTTGTAAATTTCTTTTTTTTTTAAGATTTATTTATTTAATATGTATACAGTGCACATTAGATCACATTATAGATGGTCGTGAGCCACCCTGTGGTCGCTGGGAATTGAACTCATGACCTCTGGAAGAGCAGACAGTGCTCTTAACCTCTGAGCCATCTCTCCAGCCCCCATTTTTCAGTGTTTTAATTGTGCGGTAAGCATGACTATGTCGGTCTTGTAAATTTCAAGGCCTGATAATAAAACGCTCTGCACGGCTCTCTCCTCCGACTTCCTGTCTCTCCCCCTCCCCGTGCCCCTGCCCCCTTTACCAAGTCTCGCTGTGTAGACCGGGCTAGCCTGGAACCCACAGATATCTGCCTGCCCGTGCCTACATAGCAAAGACAGGTCCCACCGCAGGCGGCAAGCCACCCAGTCTTGGGAGACAGCGTTTCTCATCAGCCTAGAGTCTGAGGTGTTGGCTAGGTCACCATCGGTCTCTAAATCTCCAGTGTGGGATGACAGGCATGTTCCACCATGCCTGGCTTTCTGTGCGGCTGCCGAGGATCAGGCTCTCACAGGTGTATTAGCAAGTGAGTAATCCTGTCAGTCTCCTCAGTGACGGCACCATCGGCCCTGAGGAACATGGAATGAGTTAGCTAGCTACCACGAGGGCCGGACACATCTACCCCTCTTGGACTGACTAACATGGTTTGGTTTGGTTTTTTTCAAGACAGGGTCTCTCTGTGTAGCCTTGGCTGTCCTGGATTCGCTCTGTAGACCAGGCTGGCCTCGAACTCACAGCGATCCGCCTGCCTCTGCCTCCCGAGTGCTGGGATTAAAGGCGTGCGCCACCGCACCTGGCTAGGTTGTTTGTTTTGAGATAGCTATAATATTGCTCCTTTCTCTTGCCTCCCTCCAAACCCTCCCATATACCCATTTTGATCTCTTTCAAATTCATCGCCTCTTTTTTCACTAAATATTATTACATGTATATATGATTTTTGGGTATATTTTCAGGGCTGACCATTTGGCACTGGAAAAACCAATCCAGGAACTCTTCCTGGAGGAAGACCACCTCCCCCACTCCCAGCCCCGTCCTCGGTGGCTTGCAGTTCTTTGTGTGGGGTTGAGACTGTGTGGGTCTTTCTCCGTCTACTTTGGCATGTCTGCTGATGCAATCCTTGCTCATCTCATGTGCAGAGTGTCATGCGGGCGTCCCTTCTGATGTCACTAGGAGACACAATCTCATAGCAAACACCTCGATCCTCTGGCTCTTAACATCTTTCCACCACGTCTTCTGCAATACGTTGGGTGTTTTATAGACATGTCGATTAGGACTGGGCTCCACAAGCAGGCATTTTGGCTAATTTGTATGTTGGGGGAGTGGAGTTGTTTTGTTTGTATTTGTTTTTGTTTTTTGTTTTTTTGTTTGTTTTTCGAGACAGGGTTTCCCTGTGTAGCCTTGGCTGTCCTGGACTCACTTTGTAGACCAGGCTGGCCTCGAACTCACAGCGATCCCCCTGCCTCTGCCTCCCGAGTGCTGGGATTAAAGACCTGCACCACCACGCCCGGCTTGTTGTTGTTTTTTTGGGGGGGGGAGATTTTTTGTTTTGTTTTTTGTTTTTTTGACTGAACATGAGTCTTTATTGGCCGTGGCTATTTGAGGGGGATGAAGCTGGAGGAGCCGGTGACCCCGATACCACGCCGGCCGTGTTTCAGGGGCTTGTAGGTGATGGAGAACTTGCTCAGGTAGTGGCCGGTCATCTCTGTTTTGATTTGCACCTGGTGGAAGGTCTTGCCGTTGTACACACCCACCTTCCTGCCCACCATCTCGGGCAGGATGATCCAGTCCCTGAGGTGGCTCTTCAGCACTTCCGGCTTCTCTGTGGATGGAACCTCCTTCTTGGGTTTCCACTTCCCAAGTGCTACACTGTCTCAGTAACGTCAACACTGAACTCTGAGCCAAGCAAAGTTACTTTGTGTATCTATTACACTGAGCCAAGCAAGGTTACTTTGTGTATCTATTACACTGAGCCAAGCAAGGTTACTTTGTGTATCTATTATCCACAGTGGCCCATGAGCCCGACAGGCTGTTTGGTCCCCTAATAGCAAACCAGGAAGAAAGCGAGGGCTGGAGAGATGGCTCAGTGGTTAAGAGGGCTAACTAACTGCTCTTACATTGGGAACACATCAAGAGACTCACAACCGCTTGCAACCCCAGTTCCAGGGGATTCCATGGCCTCTCCTAGTGCCCTCAGGGAGGGAGGAAGAGAGAGACAGAGACAGAGAGATCTTTAAAGGCTGGAGAGAGAAGAACACATCGGCTACGAGTGCATTTCACTACTGCAGAAGTCCCTGCACCTTTGTCGGGCGGGCCCTGTACACACCCACACACAGAGACACACGGAAACTCATAGTTAAACGGAAGTGCATCCTTAAAGAACGCAACTCCAAGTCCTTACATGAATAGAGTGATCAGGCTCTCCTGTTGTGGACCCGGTGCTGCCTGAGACATAGAGCAGTGAAAGAGAAAGCTGTATCTTCTTCCTCCACAGCGGCACCTGAACAGGCAAAACCCAGAAGGAACGGTCAGTGCACTGTTGCTGTAATTATCGCATCATTACCTCTAGACTTAAAAGATCCAACTGAAAGCCGGCCATGGTGGCGCACGCCTTTAATCCCAGCACTCGGGAGGCAGAGGCAGGTGGATCGCTGTGAGTTCGAGGCTAGCCTGGTCTACAAAGTGAGTCCAGGACAGCCAGGGCTACACAGAGAAACCCTGACTCGAAACAAACAAAATCAAAATAAATAAATAAATAAATAAATAATCCAGAGTGATACAACAGACTGGCTTGAGGCAGGTTGGGGGTAGCAGGAAGTGACACACAGCCTCTCCAAGAAGATGACTTTTGACCTTTGGGTCTTGTCCAGCTGGAAAGACGCAGGACTGGTCATCTGTAGGGAAGAATGCTCCAGAGGGGCAGCCCATGCAAAGGCCTGTGGCCAGTGGGTAGCAGGTGAAATGGAGTGGTGCAAGCAGCCGGAATAAAGGGTGACATCAGGTCAGAGAGGCACCTACGTGGCCCCTTGGGGTCCTTATTGGATTTATTTCCCCTCTCTCCATGTCTCTGGATAAGGAAACTGAGCTCAGAGAGAGAGAGAGAGAGAAAAAAAAAAAGAAAATGAAAATCACTTTCCCCAACAGAGAAAGCAAGTGAAAGGCAACACCAGGTGTAACTCAGAACCGGAAGTCTACACGTTACAGCAATCCCAGTCACACCGACAGCCCTGGCTCCCACTCTCTCTAGTGTGAGAACGCAGGGAGGAGGAGCCATGGCTCAAACCCGCCGAGGCGCTGTCTACTCCAGAAGCTGAGGCGGAAGGATCGCTTGAGTCCAAGAGTTCAAGACCAGCCTGGATAATATAGCCCTATCTCGGTTGATAGATAAATGATAGGTAGGTAGGTGGATAGACAGACAGACAACGACAGACAGACAGATGACTAAATGAATATATGATGGACAAAGAAGAGCAGAATACAATAAAATAGTGCAATTTTCAAAGCCAGGCATATCCAGGCAGCGGTGATGCAGCCTGTAATCCCTGCACTCGGGAGGCAGAGGCAGGCGGGTCGATGTGAGTTCGAGGCCAGCCTGGTCTACAAAGTGGGTCCAGGACAGCCAGGGCTACACAGAGAGACCCTGTCTCAAAAAACTAAATAAATAAATAAATGATCCAACTAAGATCCAACTAAAAGTGTTTGTCCTCTGCAGAACAAACACCTTTTTTGTGTGTGGACAGCGTTTGGACAGTGGGGAGATGGAAAGGGAAAAAATATTCTGATTTCCACCACTAGCTTTATAAAACTGAGGGGGGCTGGGCAGTGATGGCGCACGCCTTTAATCCCAGCACTCGGAAGGCAGAGGCAGGCAGATCGCTGTGAGTTCGAGGCCAGCCTGGTCTACGAGTGAGTCCAGGACAGCCAAGGCTACACAGAGAAACCCTGTCTCAAAAAACAAAAAAACAAAAAAGTATACACACACACACACACATACATATACTGAGGTAAAACTGGAACTTGCTACATAGCTGAGGCTGGTCTTGAACTCCTGACGCTCCTAGTGCTGAGACTACAGGCATGCACTGCTACATCTATTTTATTCCATGCTGGGCATCGAACTCAGGGCTCCCTGCATGCTGGGTAGGCACCCTGTCATCTGAATTACACCCCAGTCTCATTTATTCAGAGCGTATCCGTGTGCATCTCTGACTCTGAGAAAGGAAGCTCGGGGCGTGGCACAATTCTGTAACCCCAACACTTGGGAGGCTGAGGCCAGGGAACGGTGACTTCCAGGCTGGGCTGAGCTTCCCAGCGAGACCCTGTCTCAAAGGCAAAAGTAAAGAATGAAGGAGGCAGCAGAGCTCAGCGCAGCCCCTGCTCAGATAGGAAACAAAAATGACCCCAAACATGGCCACCAGATGGCTTAGTGGCCCTGACACACAACCTTGGTAACCTGAGTTCAGTCTTGCACCCAGACAGAGCCACAAGGAAAGTTGTCCTCTGACCTCCAGACCTGTCATAGTGACACACACACACACACACACACACACACACACACACACACACACTTTACCCTTTTTTTTTCTGTTTGTTTTTTGTTTTTTTGTTTTTCAAGACAGGGTTTCTCTGTGTTATCTTGGCTGTCCTGGACTCACTTTGTAGACCAGGCTGGCCTCAAACTCATAGCAATGTACCTGGTTTGGTTTGGTTTGGTTTTTTTGAGACAGGGTTTCTCTGTGTAGCCTTGGCTGTCCTGGACTCGCTTTGTAGACCAGGCTGGCCTCGAACTCACAGCGATCCACCTGCCTCTGCCTCCCGAGTGCTGAGATTAAAGGCGTGGGCCACCACCGCCCAGCCAGAAGAGAGCGTTTTCACAGCAAACTTCTGCTACTCTGCCTCTCTTCTGTGGTGTGTGTGTGTGTGTGTGTGTGTGTGTGTGTGTGTGTGTGTAGGCATGGTAGCTAATTCCAGCTAAGGAATCAAGGGAGGCTGAGGTGGAAAGAGCCACTGAGCTCCTAAGTTCAGCAGCCATACGTGAGTATAGCTAGAACCTCTCTCAAAAGAAGAAAGCATTAGCCAGGAGTGGCGGTAGACACGGGTCATTTCAACACTCAAGAAGCTGAGGCAGAGACGGCGGTGGTGGCGCACGCCTTTAATCCCAGCACTCGGGAGGCAGAGGCAGGCGGATCACTGTGAGTTCAAGACCAGCCTGGTCTACAAAGAGAGTCCAGGACAGCCAAGGCTACACAGGGAGACTCTGTCTCAAAAAACCAAAAAAATAAAAAATAAAAGTCTGGCTGCTGCCGGCATTAGCCTAGAACACTGATCTTCTCTTTCAGGCTTTAGGCGTCACCGCTCAAATCTGCAGAGGCACCACTGAAATTCTGAGTGATGTGCAGCTGATAAGAACTAGAGATAAAGTAGAAGCCAGTAAAGCCTGATGGCATCACTGACATGCCGGGAAGTGCTTGCCGTCACCCAGCAGACTCTGCACCCTCACTTCCCACAGGGGGCCCCCAAATGTTGCCTGTGTCTGTCTGACGATTGGACTGTTGCCTCAGGGCCACACTCTGTCATCAGTGGATGCGAGCGGGCCCTGACTTTGTCTGTGGAGACTGACTACACCTTCCCACTTACTGAAAAGGTCAAGTGCTGGGGATTGAGGACGCGTGCGTGTCACCACACCCGGATGCCGGGGTGTTGAACTCTGGTCCCATCCTCTCTTAGCAATCACTCTACCTGAGACATCTTACGCCATTTTTCCTTTTTTTTTTTTTTTTTTCAAGACAGGGTTTCTCTGTGTAACCCTGGGTGTCCTGGACTCGCTCCGTAGACCAGGCTGGCCTCGAACTCACAGCGATCCGCCTGCCTCTGCCTCCCGAGCGCTGGCATTTAAAGGCGCGCGCCACGACCCAGCAACATCTTTTACCGCAGTACCTGACTCTCCTACTTCAAGATTCCCCTCCAAGAGGATTGGGCCCAGAGATGCGTGGGCAGTGTTTCCGATTTCCTCTCATCGTCGGTCCGGGTGGTGATTGGGGGCCTGGAACACTCATATCCCATCTCTCCCCGTCTGCGAAGTGGGGGACTTACGGGATCAAAGCAGGACACACGTGCCCGGACTCCGAGCTGGGGATGGAGACGGTCAGGGTAGATCCCTCAGGAGAGAGGTAACCTAGAGACCCTGGCCCAGTTAGTGGTCGTGCAGCGCAATCTTCAGGAAAATTGCTCCCACCGGCTCAGTCCCCTGTATATTAGCGCTTCGTGGAGGTTGCTCTCTGGGTATCCTGGTGGCTTCGTGGATTCTGACGCATCTGCACACCCAGAGGCCTCAGCGGGGCCATTGTTAACTGTTCCTTCTTGGGCTGGAGAGATGGCTCAGAGGTTAAAGAGCGCTGGCTGCTCTTCCAGAGGTCCTGAGTTCAACTCCCAGCAGCCACACGTTGGCTCACAGCCATCTATAGTGAGATCTGGCGCCCTCTTCTGGCCTGCAGGTGTATGTGCAGGCAGAGCACCGTGTTCATAATAAATAAATCTTTATTTTATTTTATTTTTTTGTTTGTTTTTTTTTTTTTTGAGCATACCTTCTTCATTTCATCCTCCATCGCTGGACCCTTCTCAGATGCCAGACCCCAGGACCCAGCACTGGGCAAGCAGACATAACAGAGCCCCTGGGAACCCCCGCATTATAGCTCTTATGGCTGGGACCGATGGCAGAGGCTGGTCTTGGCTCTGAATAAAGCAGCCTGGGCTCCTGGACTGAAAGCCCTCTGGGGAGAGGAGGTGGCTGCTGCGGCTCGCTGAGCCTGTCTGGACCCAGCTAGTCAGTCTCCGGGAAACCCAACAGAGAGAGTCCTGTGCTAAGGCAGGAGGCAGGGGCAGCCACGCCCCAGAGCGTGGGGGAGGGGCAGGAGGGAGACTCGCCCAGTCTTGACAGCAGCTGTGCCTCAGGGCCGGGGTCTGTGCCAGGCAGGTGTGAGTGATGGTCGGAAAGTGTGGGCTGAGTCATCAAACTTGGCCCCACCTGCCTTTACTTAAGGTCCCTTCCCCCAGCCACTCCCAGCCACACTGTCACTGCCCACCTCTGCTCTGGGCTTTGGGATAAGTGGTCTACATCAGGATAGGACCAGATAAGGAGGCCAGGCTTGGGTGAGGCCTCCCATCAAAATAAAAGTTGTCAGAGAGTGTGGGCTGAGTCACCAAACTTGGCCTCACCTGCCTTTACTTAAGGTGACACACCCCCCCACCCCCCCCCACCCCCCCCCACCCCCGCAGCAGCTTGGGTGAGGCCTCTCATCCACCCTTTCCTCTGGCGCTCACATTTTATTTTCTGCCAGCTTCTCCCACAGTGCTCCCTGAGCGGCGGATGAAGTCATGTGGTTGGCTAGCTATTGTCCTCCAGCGGTGGCTGTGTTCCTGGGCTGTTGTGCCACAGCAACAGTCGGCCCCAGGATATCGAACAGTTACTGATCTCTGATGAATCCCTGAAGATTCCAGGCTGAATGACCCAAATCCATAGGGGGTTCTCAACAGGGAGGTGTCAATCAGAAAGACCAGGGGTGAGAAATAAGGAAAAGGGAAAAGGGTTGGAGAGACGGCTCAGCGGTTAAGAGCACTGTCTGCTCTTCCAGAGGTCCTGAGTTCAATTCCCAGCAACCACATGGTGGCTCACAGCCATCTATAGTGAGATCTGGCGCCCTCTTCTGGCCTGCAGGTGTACAGTCAGGAGGAACATTATATACATAATAAATAAATCTTAAAAAGAAAGAAAATTAAGTAGCATGTGGTTAAAGAATTGGGAGAGAAGAGGGTTTGGGGCTAACATTGGCGGCTGGGTTGTTGACGAGTGCAGGACAGATGGACAGACTTATGGTTGGCCTCGCCAACACAGATAATGATGAAGGTCAGACGGTGTGCTACCATCTGCCACTGTGATAAAAACAAAACCCTGACAAGAACAACTCAGGAGGAAATGGTTTTTTCAGCTCCCAGCCCCAGGTTGTCGGGAAGTTGAGGAAACGGAGGACTCAGTCTCGGAGCAGCTGGGGAGAAGACGAACGCTTCTTTGTGCTACGGAAGGCAGTTCAGGGTGCCCTGCCTGGGGAATGGTGCTGCCTGCAGTGAGCTGTCGTCCAGCCTCGGTTAACATAACCAAAATAACCCCCACAGACGGTCCACAGGCTACCCCGATTCTCTGCGGGTGATTCTAGCTGTGTCAGGTTGATGGTCAAAACCACCAACAAGCTAGATGTGGCGGCCCAGGCCTTTAATCACAGCACTCGGGAGGCAGAGGCTAGCCTGGTCTACACAGTGAGTTCCATGTTAGGGCTGCAAAAAAATTGTCTGTCTCCAAAAGTTATTGAAGCTTAAACACCACAGGACTGGAGAGACGGCTCAGAGGGTTAAGAGCACTGGCTGCTCTTCCAAACGTCCCGAGTTCAATTCCCAGCAACCACATGGTGGCTCACAACCATCTATAGTGAGATCTGGCGCCCTCTTCTGGTGTGCAGGCAGAATACTGTATACATGATAAATAAATACATCTTAAAAACAAAAACAAGGGCTGGAGAGATGGCTCAGCGGTTAAGAGCACTGACTGCTCTTCCAGAGGACCCGGGTTCAATTCCCAGCACCCACATGGCAGCTCACAACTGTAACTCCAAGATCTGACACCTTCACACATACAATACATGCAGGCAAAGCACCAATGCACTAAAAATAAATTATTAAAAAAAAAAAAAAAACAAAAAAAAAAAAAAACAAAAACAAAAACAAAAAAATTCCCTAAACACCACAGATGCGTAAATGGGTAGGTGGATGGGACATTGGGCCATATTCCTAGTTCTAAGGTTTATAGGCTCTGTAACCTTGGCCAGTTTCTTTCTCTCTTCCTCCCTCCCTCCCTCCCTCCCTCCTTCCCTCCCTCCCTCCCTCCCTCTTCTTTTCCTCTCTCGAAGAGTAAGTAGGGTCTTACTCTTAGCCCAGCCTAGCCTCAGTATGATTGTAACCCTACGGCCTTAGCCTCCTAGATGCTGGGATTGTAGGGCACTCTGCACAGCATGGTTTTGTTTGTTTGTTTGTTTGTTTGTTTGAGACAGGGTCCCATTATATAGTTCTACACTATGTAGCACAGGCTAGCCTTGAAAACCCTTCTGCCACTCCAATCTTCCAAGTACTGGATCTACAGGCATGTTTTAGTATACCTTGGCAATTTGCCTGTTTTTCTTCCCTCCCTCCCTCCCTCCCTCCCTCCACCCTGTCCTTTTTCTTTTCCTTCCCTTCCTTCATTGGGTTTCATGTAGCACAGGCTAGCCCCTAACAGACTGTGTAACTAAGGATGACCATGGACTTCTGAACTTCCTGTCTTCACTTCCCTAGTGGGGATTAGCAGCGTGTTCAGCCACGCTGAGCTTTGTGTTTATTCCCTACAGCGAGCACACACCGCCTGCTTCTTCACGGGCTACGGATAAAACTCAGCAGCCGTTCGTAAGCCTTGTGTGAGGAGGGAATAGGTTGATTCACACAAAGCCAGGGCTTGGAGCACACCTCGGTTTATTGTAATGGGAGGGAAAACAGTGCAGGATGGAAGCCAAGGGCACAGGAGCCATGGGGGAGGTGACTGAGTCACGCACACACACACACTCACCCACACACACCTTTGTTTTGTTTTGTTTTTCGAGACAGAGTTTCTCTGTGTAGCCCTGGCTGTCCTGGACTTGCTTTGTAGACCAGGCTGGCCTCCAACTCACAGCGATCCGCCTGCCTCTGCCTCCCCAGTGCTGGGATTAAAGATGTGTGCCACCACGCCCGGCCTCACATACACATACATTTACTCACTCACACACATGTGCACGCACACACTCTCACTCACACACTCACTCACACATGTGCACATACTCACTCACTCACACTCACAAACATTCACTCACTCACACATGTGCACACGCTCTCACACACTCACTCACACATGTGCACACGCTCTCACACTCACTCACACATGTGCACACGCTCTCACACACTCACACACACTCACAAACATTCACTCACTCACACATGTGCACACGCTCTCACATACTCACTCACACTTGTGCACACGCTCTCACACACTCACACACACAAACATTCACTCACTCACACATGTGCACACGCTCTCACATACTCACTCACACATGTGCACACCCTCTCACACACTCACACACACTCACACACACTCACAAACATTCACTCACTCACACATGTGCACACGCTCTCACACACTCACACGCACACACTCATTCAAACCACACACACACACACACATGCACACACACTCACTCACACCCGAGGCCCCTTAGACATTTTATTAGGGACTTAGATGGAACCGGAGAGTCTTCCTGCCTCCCCAGCAAGGGCTCAGATCTGGACGTAGGACAAGGTGACGTCACCAGTGATCTCCAGCCTGTCCACCCGCTGGAACGCTTGGAAGCGATGCGAGAAGTCAAAGAGGTGCTGGCCGTTGGCAAAGACCTTGAACCGATCGGTGCCGCAGCGGATGGACAGCTGTGGGCAAGGGGAGAGGTGAGGGTCAGCAAGACTCGAGGTGGGGGGGGCCTGGGGGAGGGCAGGAAGGGGATCCCCAGACTCACGTCAAAGAACTGCCCAGGGCTGAAAGGGTTGTAGCCGATCTTCCTCTCCTCAGAGCCCCAAGAGCCATTCGTAAAGCTGTTGCGGACCACACCCTCGCCTATGCGGGGGTTTATGTGAAGAGCTATGTCCCCGGACGACCCCACCTTGAAGTTGATGACAATGCTGAGGACAAATAAGGTGTCAAATGGGGTCCAATATCTGAGACTCCAAGGGAGAAGGGCTGGGCCTGGACCCCTGGGTCTGAGGGAGGAGGCTGGGCCTGGAGCCCTGGGTCTGAGGGAGGAGGCTGGGCCTGGAGCCCCGGGTCTGAGGGAGGAGGCTGGGCCTGGAGCCCCGGGTCTGAGGGAGGAGGCTGGGCCTGGAGCCCTGGGTCTGAGGGAGGAGGCTGGGCCTGGAGCCCTGGGTCTGAGGGAGGTCCCCACTTCAGCCTAGGTGCTTACTTCTTAGCTGTAGGAAGTACATAGCCCTTGATTATGATGGTTCTTCGGGCTGTAAGCCCCCCCTGAAGCATCCCCACATAGGGCATGGGCTGTAGAAAAAGAACATGGGTATCATCCAGTCTCTGATTAGAGGAGCCAGATACAATGCCACATTTTCACAGAAAGGCAGTAGTATTTTTGCCTCCGTATTGTCCCCAACCCTGACCACCAGCTGTGTCCTCCCACCCCAAAATCCCTCAGCCCACATGCAGTCTACTCTTCCTGGGCTCCCCACATTCCCTGCTTCCCTTCCACTTGCTCCCCAGAGAGCCACATGCCCCCCCCCCCGCACCCGACCACCATACCGGATTGAAGACTGGGGGTCCCGCCATGACCTACAGAGGAAGAAACGGCAGCTGCTGAACAGTATTTGACAAATGCCATATATCCAACCTGTCCCTCCCTCCCTCTCCCCACCCCATCCCAAATTATCCCGCCCCCAAATCACCCCCATCCCTCCACACGCCCACCATGCCCCTCCCACTTACAGGCAGGCTGTTCATCTGCGGAGGGTTGTACCCGGGTCCCTATGGGTGGGCAGACAGAAGGCAAGAATGAGGGACACGGGGTCTTTAGACTGGCCCCCCAAACCTCCTCTGCCATTCGCGCTTCACCTCAGCAGGGGCCGGGAGCGGGGGGTGGGGGGAGGGGTGGGGTGGGGGGGAGGACTGTCCACCCCTCAGCAGGTACTTACGGAGTAAGCCGAATAGTCATGGGGCCCTGTGGATACAGAGGCGGGGGAAAGGAGGTCACGGTTGGGACCGTGATTCTAGGCTGGGGAGAGCTGAGGAGAAAGCCTGGTGCAGCCCTTTGGGTACACGGTGTCCAGCCCCTGGTGGACTTAGGGACCGCCAGAGCTTCTGTGGCTTTAGGACAATGACTGGTAAATTCGGTTCTTTGTCCCCCACCCCCCTGCCCTCACCCCCCTGCCCTCCCCCCTCCCCCCATCCCATCCCCACCCCCTGCCCTCACCCCTTCCCCCCACCCCATCCCCCACCCCCCTGCCCTCCCCCCTCCCCCTCACCCCATCCCCACCCCCCTGCCCTCCCCCCTCCCCCCCACCCCCATCCCCACCCCCCTGCCCTCCCCCCTCCCCCCATCCCATCCCCACCCCCCTGCCCTCCCCCCTCCTCCCCCTCCCCCCCCCTCCTGCCCTCCTCCCTTCCCCCCACCCCATCCCCTCAACCTTGTGTTGGTCCTTCTGACCCAGGCGCCTCCTCATTCACCCCTTGGGAGAGCCCTGGCCTAGGCTCAGTCTAGAGAGTAGATTTTGGCCGGCGGGGGGTGGGGTGGGGGTGGAGTGGGGTGGGGAGGGGGCAAGTGGGGGCTTAGTAGTTCTTTGCAGGCCAAGGTCTTGTCAGTCCCATCTCCTGTTTCCCATACCTGGCCCGGGTTCCGGTCCTCCCAGGCTCTCTCTGCTGTCTGTGCTCCCAGCGGCTGCTCTCACTCAGAGCCACAGCTCCGTAACAGGTGACTCCTTCATCTAGAACCTGTTCTGTTCCTCAGCACCCTCTTTTTTGTTGTTGTTGGATTGGTTGGTTGGTTTTGTTTTTTTCTAAACTGGGTTTCTGTGGGTAGCCCTGGCTGTCCTGGAACTCTGCCTCTGCCTCCCAAAGTGCTGGGATTAAAGGTGTGCACCACCACCCAGCTAATTTTTATTTATTTCTTTTCTTTTCTTTTTTTCAAGACAGGGTCTCTCTGTGTAGCCTTGGCTGTCCTGGGCTCGCTTTTGTAGACCAGGCTGGCCTAGAACTCACAGCGATCCGCCTGCCTCTGCCTCCCGAGTGCTGGGATTAAAGGCGTGCGCCACCACGCCCAGGTCAGCTGGTTGATTTTGAATAAGGAACTAGGGAATTCGTCCCTCACCCTTAAATTACCTCACTAACCTGAGCCAGGCCTCCAGCTTCTCGCTGGGGGACTCTAGGCAGGCACCCTACCATCAAGCAACCTCCAGAGACTTTTGGAAGTGGGCGTGTGTTGGAAGCTCTTGGCCGACTGTGTACTTGGGTGTGGAGCTTCTAGGACACAGAGACCTAGGTTTCCTTGGCATTCGGGATCTATCTTTGCTGGCCAACTTCCAAGGTGATTGCATCCAATTACACTCTAGGCAGCCATATGGTAGCTGCGCTAGCTGAGCCTTGTGCCTGTGGACAAGGTCACGTGGCATTGTAGTGGGCTTTGTTCCCACTACAACCGTGATGGCTGTGCAGTGGCCCTGTGTTTCCTGGGCAACTGATGTGTTAAGCAACTTGTCCTGAATTTTTTTGCTAGCCCTAAACATTTTACTCTTTATCTTCTGCTAGCCTTTTCTTCTTCCTTCCTTCCTTCCTTTCTTTTTTCTTTTCTTTTCTTTTTTTTTTTTTTTTTTTTTTGTTGTTGTTGTTGTTATTTTTCGAGACAGGGTTTCTCTGTGTAGCCCTGGCTGTCCTGGACTCACTTTGTAGACCAGGCTGGCCTCGAACTCACAGAGATCCACCTGCCTGCTCTGCTTCTGCCTCCCAGAGTGTGCTGGGATTAAAGGAGTCTCTCTCTCTCTCTCTCTCTCTCTCTCTCTCTCTCTCTCTCTCTCTCTCTCTCACACACACACACACACACACACACACCAGCTTGCCAGTCTTTTCTCACTTTCTGACTCAGTTTACACCTCCTCTTCCTCTGAACCCTCTGCCCCGCCTCCTTCTCTGGATCCGGGTCCTCCCTCTACCTGCACCCCCCTCGTGGTCTCCACCGCGGGAACCAATGCCTGTCTGGGTGATGTGCCCGTCCATCTTCTTGGTGGACCGTCCTGAGCCCCACGGGGTCCCTGCACCCGCTCTTCAACGGAGCTTGGAGTGGGGACATAGACACGCAGGAGGCAAACGAAGAGATATTCCATACCGGATACGGGCTGGGGCAGGTTGGCCTCCAAGGAAGTTGATCGACTGAAGTTCTAGGTCTCCGTCTACCTGCAGATGCGTGACCATCTGCAGGGGCAGCCGGTGCGCAAATTCATAGAAGGGATTTCCGTTTACTACGACCTGGGGGGGTGGGGGAGGGGGCAGAGAGAAGGTAGGAGACACCCTCAGCTGGCCTTGAACTCACAGAGATCCGCACGCCTGCCTCTGCCTCTGCCTCTCCGAGTGCTGGCATTACAGGTATGCGGCCCCTGCCCCCGGCATAGCTTGTTTTTTGAAACGGGTCTCGACGGGCG
>NC_140502.1:24435449-24597967 GCF_964271855.1 Acomys minous | reverse complement strand
CAGGAACATCGGGATGGTTGCACGGAGGGGGCTCGGACCTTGTAGTGCTCAGCCAGGACCATGAACACCAGCTCAAAGTGGCTGCCCCTGTGGAAAGGCATGCTCAGCTTCTTCTCCTCGCTGCCCCACTGGCCGCCTTGCTTCGTGTTGAACACCACCTTGTCCCAGCCGTCAAAGCGGGGGTTGAAGTGGAAAGCGATGTCAGCCCCGTCATCCTGCCCCACCTTGAAGTTCACAGAAAACCTGGTGGGACAACATGGAGCTGCGGCGTCAAAGCGCTGCCTGCCCGCGCGTGGGGCCTCCAGCAGGGAACCCAGGCTCTGTGCTGTCTCAGGGCCACCCTGACCGGACACCCCTGACCCGGCTCAGGGGGAGGTGGGGATCCCCGCATCCCTTATGGTCTGGTGCCCACCCCGCGCTCAACTTCCCTTCCTCAGCTCCTCAGAATCTCTTCAGTGATCAGGACAAATCAGACTCCTGTCTTTCTTTTATCTTTTTTTTTTCCTTTTGGGGTGTATGTGGGGAAACGATGTAGCGCAGGCTGTCCTCTCACTTGGGACCTTCCCGCCTTAGCCTCCAGAGTGCTGCGATTGCAGGCATGCATCCCCTGAGGGCAAGGGTCTTCATCCCTGCCCACCATGCTCCCAGTATCCGATATGCTGTGCTATTTAATAAGGGGAGGGGTGGGGTGGGGGAGGGGATGAAGGTAGGAGAGGGGAGGGGAGGGGGGAGGGGAGGGGTGGGGGGAGGGGATGGGGGTAGGGGAGGGGTGGGGGAGGGTGGGGGAGGGGGATGGGGTAGGGGTAGGGGGAGGGGGTAGGGGTAGGGGAGGGGTGGGGGAGGGTGGGGGAGGGGGAGGGGGTAGGGGTAGGGGTAGGGAAGAGGGGTTGGGGGAGGGGATGGGGGTGGGGGAGGGGGATGGGGTAGGGGTAGGGGAGGGGTGGGGAAGGGGGGTGACCTCAGCGCAAGGCTCTGAGCTCGCTCTCAAATCTGTCACTTCAGGGTATTAGTCCAGCCGAGGGACCCCCTCTCTCAGTGACCCCTTCCTGACCTTTCTTGATCTGACCTGACCTGACTAAGTAAGGGGCCCACTCAGCCCCTTGACTGCACCAGCCCTCCCTCGCTTCCCTCCTCCCTCCACCTCCTAAGTTGGGGGGGAGGGGGGTCTCCCTGTTCATTTCTGTTCCTGTGGGCCATTTGGACCCCCACAAGCAGCCAGAGGGACCCTGTGGAATCCTAACAGGCTCAAACTGTGCCTGGCACCAGAGTCAGGGAAGGGAGGTGGCCCCCTCTCTGGGGTGAGGGAGTGCGAGGGAGGGCATCCCCCCCATGGCCCCCCCAAGCCCCCCACCCTCACCCCGGTCTCACCGTTTCATGTTGTCTCTCGCTACTCCTTGGATGTACACAGACATTCCGACACAGAGGCCGCCTGGGATGGGCCTATTGTATGGTAGGGTCTGTGGAGCGGACCGGTTGAGGAGCGTCAGAGGCCGCCTGCCCGGCACTGCCCTTCCCTCTCACCCCAAAAGACCCTCAGTCCCTTAAGTGGGGGAGATGAAACTCGGGGTGAGGGGCTAGGGACACATACGGTTTAGTAGAATGCTCGCCCAGCAAAGCGAGGGGAGAAAATGGGGCTCAGAGAAGAGCAGGTGTGGGCTCAGGTGGGTATCTCACCGGGTTGTAACTGGGCTGGTAGCCTGGTGCCGGGACGTAGGCCATCGTGAGTGAGAGTCTGGGCTGGTGGCTTTGTCTTGAGCGGGAAAGCGAGGGAGTGGGAAATAGTGACCGGTGGCAGGTGGCACTTATACCAGAGGGAGTGGCTGACAGGGACAGAGTTCATGAGGGCTCTCCTGGAGGGATCTCCAGGCCACACCCCTGCCTCCCACCCTGCCAGGGATGCTGGCCCTCCCAGGTCCCCCAACAGGAGGAGGAAGTGTTCCTGGACTTCGTTCTTACGGGGCTTTATCAAAGCCATAAAACCCTGCCCTGAGGACTGTTGGCAGAGGGAGGGTGCGATCAGGTGGGCAAGGCAGGGAGGGGCTGGGCCACAGGAATGTCTGGACAGGTGGGCAGTAGAAGCAGGCCAGGACGAAAGGGAAAAGTGCCATGCACCCAGCTCCTGACTCCACACACTATAGAACAGGGGCTTAGAGCACACACAGCCGGGGCCACAGGTTCTGGGTTTCCAGTAATGCCCTGGCCACTTCCTGGCTATCCAGAGCCATCACTTCCTCTTAGCTTGGCCATCTATAATGCAGGCAAATGGATATTACCCACAATGTGAACCCTTGACCTGGACGCACACAGTGGTCGCTCGCACCCATAACTCCGGCCCGTGGGAGGTTGAGGCAGGAGGATTGACCCCATGGCTGAGGTTAGCTTAGTGGATAGGGTGCTTGCCTGGCTTTCACACCCAGCACTACATGAATAGAGTGTGCTGATGTAGGACTCCATGCAAGCGCCTCCGACCAGGGCGTGCCCCAGGGTCAAGGCCATCCTCCACTACACAGTGAGTTTCAAGGCCAGGCTGGGCTGTGTGAGACCTTGTCCCAAAACAAGCCAATGAAACCCAACAACCAGACCAAGCATATGTCTATAATCCTAGAACTCAGGAGGCAGAGGCAAAGTCACATGCAAGCCTGGCCTGTAAAGACCATGCCTTAAAAAAAAAAATCTGGAGCTGGGCACAATGGCGCACGCCTTTAATCCCAGCACTCTGAAGGCAGAGGCAGGCGGATCTCTGTGAGTTTGAGGTCAGCCTGGTCTGGCCTATAAAGTGAGTCCAGGACAGTCAAGTCTACACAGAGAAACCCTGTCTCCAAAACAAAAATAAATAAATAAATAAGAACAAACAAACAAACAAAAGAAACAAACAAAGCTTGGCACAGTGGTAATGACTTTAATCGCAGCATTTAGGAGGCAGAGGAAGGCAGCTCTCTGGGAGTTCGAGATCAGCCTGGCCTGCATAGTCTGAGGTAGCCAAGGCTGTATATAGACTCTGTCCAGAAGAAGAAGAAGAAGAGGAGGAGGAGGAGGAGGAGGAGGAGGAGGAGGAGGAGGAGGAGGAGAGAAATAAAAAGAAAATAGAAGAGCCAGATATGGTGGCGCATGCCTTTAATCCCAGCACTCGGGAGGCAGAGGCAGGCGGATCGATGTGAGTTCGAGGCCAGCCTGGTCTACAAAGTGAGTCCAGGACAGCCAAAGCTACACAGAGAAATCCTGTCTCAAAACAAAACAAAACAAAACCAGAAAAACAAAATGTAAACTAAACAGGAACAAGGCTAAGGGGCCCTAGGAATGCCACCAAAGGTTGAGGCACACACACACAGGCATTCAGACCAAACCCAAAGTAAAACTAAAATAGGAAGAAAGGGAGGGCTGGGCTGGAGCTCAGAGGTGGAGCACTTGCCTGGCATGTGTGGGTCCAGCCTCTCGACGCCACAAGGAAGGAATGAGCAAAGTGTCACCAAGTTAATGAATTCCTGTCACAAGACACACAGAAGACAGTGAGTAAATGTTTGGCTTACAGTCATTCCAAACAGAAATCTTCAAGGCTGAGATTATCCGAGGATAAGAAAACCCACAGTTAAAAAAAAAAAGTAGCCGGGCGTGGTGGCTCACAACTTTAATCCCACCATTCGGGAGGCAGAGGCAGGTGGATCGCTGTGAGTTCGAGGCCAGCCTGGTCTACAGAGTGAATTCAGGGCAGCCAAGGCTACACAGAGAAAAGCTGTCTCAAGCCCCCCCCCCCAAAGTGCGGTTGGGCAGATGTGGTGATGCACACCTGTCAGTGGGAGTCTGAGGTCGTTCTCAGCTACGCAGTGAGTTCCAAGCCTGAGTCTGTGTCTAAAAACAAAGTTTTAAGCTGAGCTAATGGCGCACGCCTTTAATCCCAGAACTGGGGAGGCAGAGGCAGGTGGATAGCTGTGAGTTCGAGGCCAGCCTGGTCTACAAAGTGAGTCCAGGATAGTCAAGCCTACACAGAGAAACCTTGTCTCCAAAACTAAAAATAAAAAATAAAATAAAAATGAAGTTTTAAAAGGGGTGGAGGGCAGCTGGGAGGCTCAGCAGGTAAAGGCACCAAGTTCAGCCCATGGACCTATGTGGTGGAGAGAACCAATTTACACACACACACACACACACACACACACACTAATAAATAACAAAATCAACATACGGTTTTTTTGGTTTTGCTCTTGTTTTTTGGGTTTTTTATGTGTGGTTTGAGACAGCGTTTCTGTTTTAACCCTAGCTGAAACTCATTCTGTAGACCAGGCTGACCTCAAACTCACAGAGATCCCCCTGCCTCTGCTTCCCAGGGTGCTGGGATTATTAAAGACGTGCGCCACCACTGCCTGGCTAAAATCAATATAGTTTTAAAGAGGCCGTAGAGATGGCTCAATGGTTAAGAGCGCTTGCGGCTCTTACAAGGAAAGAAAAAGGGGGAGGGGGGAGGCAATTGGCTCAGGATTGGGAACAATGAACTCACCCCACCCCCACCTCCCCCCACCCAAGCCCTACTGCTCTGTGCCACGTCCCACTGGCAGGGAAGGCACAGGCACGGGGACCAGGTGTGGCCTTTCAGCCTCTGCGGCTTGCTTCTTCTGTGCCTTGCACACTTCCTCTTGGCCCAGTCAGAGGCGCCTCCCAGCCTTCCCCGCTGCCCTCCTTGGAGCCAGGTGTCTGAGTCCCCACCCAGTAAAGACACTCAGCTGTGTTCAAACTTTATTGCTCACAGTGAAGATAGCCCGCCCCCCGCCTACCCCCCCAGCCCCAGGTCTGAAGGACAAAGAGACCACGTGGGAAAGAAGACACTGAGGGGTCTGACCATCTTGACTCCGGGGAGCCTTCCTCCCACAGGGTCAGGAAGGCGCTCAGAGCTTGGAGAAAGTGGCGTCTTTCTTCTCCATGGTTGCCTGGACCGCCTTGACGATGTCCTGGGTCTGCAGCATGCTCATGTTCCAGGTGGCCTGGGTCAAAGGTGTGGGAGGGACCGGGCAGGGCGGCCAACCAATCAGAGGGGGCGTGCGCATGCGCAGAGCCCCCTGCGCCCCGGACCCCGGAGAGCCAGAACTGGCCATAGGCGGGGGGCCTTACCACGTAGTCAAGGCTCTCGTCCACAGAATGGTTTCGGGAGTAGATCAGGTTGACTTTTGACACCTGCACAGCCACGGGGCTCTTGCTGGAAATATCAGCCGCCAGGGCGAAGGCTGCATTCAGCATGGCGTCCTTATCTGGGAACACTCGGCTGCCAGGGGAAGGAAGGGGTGGGTGAGGGGGACACCCTCCCACTCCTGTCTGGATGGCCAGGTGGCCTCACAGAGAGAACAGGACACCCCAACCAAAGGGCTCAACCACACCGCGGGTACTCAGAGGAAGAAACAGCCGCTCGCTCTGAGAAAGACCGTTTGGTCTCTGGAGGGAGAATACAGGGGGGGGCCACAGAGCCCCAACTGTGCACCTCCCTGCCATCAGCCAGCCAGCGGGGGGGGGGGGTTCCTACCCGACCAGCCCGTTGTCCAGGGCCTCATCAGCCATCAGCTTGCGAGCAGTGAAGACCAGCTCATTGACCAGGCTACAGATGGGGGAGGGCAGATCCAAGGGCTTGGAGAGGCTGGGCTGACCCCTCCTCTCCAGGTCAGCCCACCCCCCTGCCCCCAACCCCCCCCACGCCCCCTCACCCCCACTCCCCCTACCCCACCCTCTCACCTCCGACTCCCCCGCACCCCCCCCCACTCTCCCTCACCCCCCCACTCTCCCCCACTCCCACCCCCACTCCCCCAACCCCCACCCCGTCACCTCTGGTTCCCCATGATCTTGGGCAGTCTCTGCAGAGTTCCTACGTCAGCAGCCAGGCCCACATCCACCTCCTGCAGGGGAAACACTTAGCCAGAGTTTGCTTTGCAGCCGCTATCGGTTTGCCACTGCAAGCTCAGGGCATCCCCCCCCCCCCCCTCGCGTTGCCTGCGGAGGCTCAGACAGCCTCAAGATGCGGCTGCTATCCAGTCCTCCAGCTTACTCCAGTCCACCCGCTACCACGTCCTGCACAGCTGGCTGCAGTCCCCAAACTATCCCTGTGTATGTGCCACTAACTGGCTTATGGGACATGTCGTCCATGCTGGCATGAGCCTACTTCCCCTTTGAGGGCGGGGCGGGGCCAACTCTACCACCTCGGGCTGCGTAGACGCACACACCCGCAGTACCCCCCACGTTTCTGACAGGGTCCCACTGTGTGGCTCAGGATGGTCTGTGTGACGGCCAGCATTGACAGAGTCTAGAGACTGGCCTCTGAGCGTGCCTGTGAGGTACGATCATAGCTGCATTAATTGATGCAGTTAATTAATTGGGGGTAGGGGTGGGCGTGGGGCGAGCACCCCTGCTTTAAGCTTCTTCTGCCTTCACTTTCCTGCCACGATGGACCGTACATACCTTGACCCCTGGGCTAAAATAAGTTCTTCCTCTGTTACGTTGCTTTTCCAAGTGTTTTTATCACAGTAACAGAAAAAGAAACCATGACACCCTCACCACTCACGCCGTAGCCCAGGCTGCCTCAGGCGCCCGCCACCCACGCCCTAGCCCAGGCTGCCTCAGGCGTCCGCCACCCACGCCCTAGCCCAGGCTGCCTCAGGTGCCCGCCACTCATGCCCTAGCCCAGGCTGCCTCAGGCGCCCGCCACCCATGCGCTAGCTCAGGCTGCCTCAGGCGCCCGCCACCCACGCCCTAGCCCAGGCTACCTCAGGCGCCCGCCACTCACGCCCTAGCCCAGGCTGCCTCAGGTGCCCGCCACTCACGCCCTAGCCCAGGCTGCCGTAACCTTTTGGGTACTAAGACTATAGCTTTTCCTCTCCTCACACCACCTTTGCCCGAGTTTACTTCCTAAGGTTTGGTACCGACACCTTCTTCCGGGAAGCCCTCAGGACCTCAGGGCCTGCACGGTCCCTGCTCTACCCGAGTCGGCCTCGGTCTTAGCACTACTGGGATTCCAGGCGGCAAGGGCGCGCTGGGGAAGTTGTTACCTCACCTTGACCTGGAAGAAAGCATCCTGGGTACAGTAGCGGATGTCACAGGCAGAGATGAGATCCACACCTGGGAGGGGAAGAGGCCAGGGACAATGAAGAACGACAGGGAGCAATCCGTCCTCCCAAAACATGGGGGACCAAGCCTAATTAGCAACAGCCGAGCTGAGGACAACGGCAGGAGTGGGGGTTTAGCGCCCAAGTAATGGCCGGTGCCTGCAGACTCACCTCCGCCCACGCAGCCACCGTGGACAGCCGCGATCACGGGCTTGGGGCACTAGAACGGAAAAGAATTGGGGTCAACGCTGGAAGAAGAGGGGTAGGCAGAGGGGATGACACGCAGCTCTCAGAGTCACCCCACCTTCTCAATGACGGTGAAGGTTTTCTGGTACTGGCAGATGAGGTTGCGGAGGTACCAGGCGATGCGGGCCCCGTCATCTCCCTTAGGCTGCATGATGTCCGGAGCCGCGTCCACGAGGTCAATCCCTGAGGAGACGGCATGGGGGTGGGGTGGGGGGGTTACTTAGCTGTCATGGCTCCACTCACTACCCCAGACAGGGCTCGGGACCCAAACAAAACATCACCATAGCTGGGAACAAAATTCAGGAAGGTCTAGGGGGTGTAGGGATCGGAAATGTCCAGCGGGGCACCAAATATATGCATGTGTTGTTTTGTTTTGCTAAAGACAAGGTTTCTCAGCCGGGCGGTGGTGGCACACACCTTTAATCCCAGCATCGGGAGGCAGAGGCGGGTGGATCTCCGTGAGTTCGAAGCCAGCCTGGTCTACAGAGTGAGTCCAGGACAGCCAAGGCTACACAGAGAAACCCAGTCTCAAAACAACAACAACAACAACAACAACAAAAGTCACTGGACATCATCCTTGGGCTGATGCCTTCGCACATGTGCACACACATGCAAGTGTACTCACACACATGCAAAAATATAAAGACAAAACAACAACACAACAACAACAAAAGAATACATAAGACTGGGCAAGATGATCAGAAAGTCAAGGCTAGCCTGCGTCACCTAGCGAAGACTTATCACAAAGAACCAACTAGAAATCTGAAGACTGAAAACAAAGCCCCGGAAGTTAAACGTCACTGGGAGGGTTTTACAGCGGAACACTGAAGCAGGAAACCACCAACCATGATGTCAAATGGAGAGCGATTCAATGCGGAGAAAGGACAGTGGAGCAACTTCCCCTCGAAGGCAGCACCATGTGCTGTTACTGTATAAAAACCTGCTATCGCAGGACTTGGTGGCGCACGCCTTTAATCCCAACACTTGGGAGGCAGAGGCAGGCGGATCGCTGTGAGTTCGAGGCCAGCCTGGTCTACAAAGCGAATCCAGGACAGCCAAGGCTACACAGAGAAACCTTGTCTCAAAAAACCAAAAAAAAAAAAAAAAAAAAAAAGAAAGAAAGAAAGAAAGAAAGAAAGAAAACCTGCTATCATGTAACACGCTTGGTTGACACCACTGAGAGGTGTGAGGTCTGAGCGGTCCAGAGCCTCGTTCAAGGTCACAGATGCACTGTGGTAATCCAACCTCAGGATCCGGTCATGTTCAGTTGAGCTAATTTCTACATCTGGATTTCTGAGGAGGGAGTGCTGGGCTTTGTGTCAGGCCCTGAGGACAGCCACACGCGAACGTTTTAAATTAGACTTTAAAAAAAAGAAAAAAACGGTGGCCCGTACTTTTAATGCCGGTACTCTGGGAGGCAGAGGCAGTCAGCTCTCTGTGAGTTTGAGGACAGCCTGGTTTGCAGATGGAATTCCAGGACAGCCAGAGCTATACAGAGAAATCCTGTCTCAAAAATGAAAAACAAAATACATGAACAAAAAAGCCTCTAAGGGGCTGGGCGGTGGTGGCACATGCCTTTAATCCCAGCACTCGGGAGGCAGAGGCAGGCGGATAGCTGTGAGTTCGAGGCCAGCCTGGTCTACAAAGGGAATCCAGGGCAGCCAAGGCTACACAGAGAGACCTTGTCTCGAGGAAAAAAAAAAAGCCTCTAAGGGCCGAAGAGACGGCTCAGCAGTTAAGAGCCGTATACTGTTGAGACGGGCAGGGTTTTATTCCCAGCAACCATGCCAAAGTGAGGGCAACCACCTGTAGCTCCAGCCCTAGCGGATCTGCCATCTCTGGCTTCTGAGGGCACCTACACTCACATACATAGGGAAGGTCACATAGACACACACACACACACACACACACACACACACACACACGTAAGAAAAATAAATAAATCTTAAAAAAAAAAAAAAGTCAAAACCCTAATTGAGGGCTGGAGAGACGACTTGGAAGTTAAGGGCACCGCCTGCTCTTCCAGAGGTCCTGAGTTCAATTCCCAGCAACCACATGGTGGCTCATAGCCATCTATAGTGAGATCTGGCGCCCTCTTCTGGCCTGCAGGTGTACATGCAGGCAGAGCACTGTGTACATAATAATAAATAAATAAATCTTAAACACTCACACACACACAAATAAAAGTAATTTTTTTTCTTTTAGGTTTTTTTGAGCCAGGCTTTCTCTGGCTGTCCTGGACTCACTCTGCAAACCAGGCTGGCCTCGAACTCACAGCGATCTGCCTGCCTCTGCCTCCCGTGCACTGGGATGAAAAGCATGCGCAACTAGCCCAGATATATATATATATTCCCTTCTTCTTTCAAAGCAAGCACTGCAGAAGAACAAGGGGAGGTCAAAAGCACTGCTCAGGCATGGTGTCACACGTGTTTATAAAATCCAAGCATTCAACCTTTAGGAAGCTGAGGCAGGAGGGTTACTTCAAGTTCTAGACTAGCCTAGTCTAAGCTACTGAAGGGAGAAGAAAAAAAAAAAAAAGCAAAGAGCAAAGGTAAGCAAACAAAATCAGCAAAGAAAGCAAAGATCATAGGAGGGCTGTACCACCAGGAGGAAGAGGAGGAGGAGGCGGTTCGTACCTGACGTGAACATTTTTCCTGCACCGGAAATTACCACGGCCCGGCAGTCGGAGTCCTTCGATATCTTTTGGAAGCATTCCACTAGTTCCCTGCAGAGGAGCAAGAGGTCAGTGCTAGCTGCAGAGTGCGGAGCCTCTCTCCCTGAGCACCCCTGCCTCCCGCAGCAGAGGCCTCTGGGGCTGCGGGCCGGACCTCCAGAAGGCTTTGTTCATGGCGTTTCTCTTCTCCGGCCGGCTTAGCTCCACGTGGAGAACATGCTTGTGGGCGGATGTCACTTGAATAGTCTCGTAGTTGTGGTCCGAGAGTTCCTCCTCCGGGGCTCTCTTGGTGGCCTCGCGCGCGGAGGCGCTCAGAGACCGAAGGCTGACGTGGTACAGCTGGCTGGTGCCTCTCAGCTCTGGGGAGAGAAAAGGGGGAGCCTTGGAGAGGCCCCAGAATGGGGAGACTTTGACCGCACCCACTACTAGTGACCTGCGATAGGGGGTGCAGCCGGGCAGTGGTGGCGCACGCCTTTAACAGGCGGGTCGCGGTGAGTTCGAGGCCAGCCTGGTCTACAAAGTGAGTCCAGGACAGCCAAGGCTACACAGAGAGACCCTGTCTCCAAACAAAACAAGACAAAACAAAAGAAGCAAACAAAAAGAATAGGGGGTGCAAGCCAGGAGGTGGTGCACCCCTTTAATCCCAGCACTTGGGAGGCAGAGGCAGGTGGATATCTGAGTTCGATGCCAGCCTGGTCTATAGAGCAAGTCCAGGACAGGCAGGGATACACAGAGAAACCCTGACTGGATTTAAAAGAAGAAGAAGAAGAGGAAGAAGAGGAGGAGGAAGAATAGGGTGAGAAGCCAGGCTGGTGGCGCAGGCCTTTAATGCCAGCACTCAGAGGCAGTCCAAACTCAGAGTTCCAGGGCAGCCAGAGCTACACAGAGAAGTCCTGCCCCGAAAAACAAAAACAGAAAAGAGCAAAAACAAAAACAAAAAACCGATCGGCGTGTTGCTCTGAAGCTACTTTAGACTCTTGTTTGTGGAAGCGACCCAAGCTTAGCGACAGAGACTTCGACTTGGAAGGCTGACCTAAACAAATGACAATTACTACACCACGCAGGGACTTCCGTCTTGCTCGCCGCTATAACTTTACAGGACAACACAGCACCGACCCCCACAGATTAAGGGGTAACTCACGCTGCATCAGCAGGCCGCGGAGTTTGCTGGAAACTGTCATCGCGGTAGCCATTTCGTCTGCTGCTCTGGAGCTGCTGCTGCGGGAGAAAATACAAGCGGGAGGGGGTGGGGGTAGCGGGGGCGGGCGCAGACGGCCGCCATGTTGGTCAAGGGCATCGAAGCCATTGCGGCCGCCGCCTTTTAGGTGCGAGGCGCCTACCTAGGTCGCCATCTTTACTAAGGGCAACCGCAACTAGCATTCCCCTCAGGTCTCATGTGCTTAGGACGCCGCTCCAAAGTAAGACCTTTAGCCTAGTGGGAAGCTGGCCCGAGAAAACATTTCACATTGCTGCCGGAAAATTCTGTATAAAGTTCATCACAGCGCCGCGTTGTAACAGGAAAGCTGCAGACAACTGAAATAGCCCAAGGCGTAATGGCCGCAGCTTAGCAAACTATACAGCCCCTGGCAGGATATGGTGGCAAAAAAAAAAAGTTGCTTGGATAACAGACAGGCCAGAATTATGCCGTTTTTTATTACCTTACCGCCTGAGGAGGTACAACTTCCCGCGGCACTTGCGCAGCTGGTTCCTGCACCGGGGGAAGTTATTGGTTCAAGGTTACTGGAAATTTGGAAGTGCTTAGGCCCGAGTAAAAGGCTCTAATGCTCACCTTCTTTTGTCTTGCGTGCTGCAGCAGCAAACGCAAGGAACACATCCCTAGCCCCTTCTCCTTAGATAACGCCAGGCTGGCCTGGGACTAGACAGGATCCTCTGCCTCCTGAGAAGAGGTGATGTGCACCGATGTGCCCTGCAACAAAGACTCTAAAAAGAGCCCAAAGAAGCTCAGTGTGGTGGCTCACGCCTTTAAGCCCAGCACTCAAGAGACAGGCAGGTGACAAATCTCTGTGAGTTCAAGACAAGCCTCATCTATATAGCAAGTTCCAGGACAGCCAAGACTCTGTAGAGACCCTGTCTCAAAAACAAAAACAAAAACAAAAAACAATTTTAAAAGGGCTATGTTCTTTTTATATTGTTTTCTGGACAAGGTTCCTCTGTGTAGCCATGGCTGTCCTTGAACTGGCTCTGGAACTCACAGAGATCTGTCTGCCTTGATCTCCCCTGTGTTGGGATTAGGGGCATGTGCCAACAACACCTGGCAAAAGGCTATGTTCTTTTTCTTTTTTCGTTTTGTTTTTGTTTTTTGTTTTTTTCAAAACAAGGTTCCTCAGTGTAGCCTTGGCTGTCCTGGAATCTCTTTGTAGACCAGGCTGGCCTGGAACTCAGAGAGCTCTGCCTATCTCTGCCTCCCCAAGTGCTGGGATTACAGTTGTGGGCTGAAAGGCTATATATTTTTGTTTGTTTGTTTGTTTTTGTTTTTGGAGACAGGGTCTCTCTGTGTAGCCTTGACTGTCCTGGACTCACTTTGTAGACCAGGCTGGCCTCGAAGTCACAGTGATCCACCTGCCTCTGCCTCCGGAGTTCTGGGATTAAAGGAGTGTGCCACCACTGCCTGGCTGAAAGGCTGTATCCTTTTTTTCTTTTGGGTTTTTTTTGTTTTTGTTTTGAGACAGGGTTTCTCTGTGTAGCCTTGGCTGTCCTGGACTTCCTTTGTAGACCAGGCTGGCCTCCAACTCACAGCGATCCGCCTGCCTCTGCCTCCCGAGTGCTGGGATTAAAGGTGTGCGCCACTACACCCGGCCAGAAAGGCTATATTCTTAAAACACACACAAACCAAAACAAAAAAACAAAAAACAAAACCGAGACAGTATTTATTGCCCAAGAGCATAAAACACAGTGTAAATGCGCTCCTCAGGGAGATGTTTGCAAGAGGGTGAGCAGATGTCTCTGGGCCAGTGGGACAGTGGGATGTTTCCATCTTTATGAATGTGTCTGCTACCCAGACTTATAGCTGACATAGGCATTGGGTTTTTGGTTTTCCACAAGAGACAGATGCAGTAACAAACAGGAGTAATGTTTTACTCTCTACTCACTGGAAAACTGCAAATCCTATGCAGATGCCAGAATGTGAGTGAAAAGGGCACCCTGATTTCAGCCAAGAACCCCTTAAGGAGATTGTTGGCCCTCATCAACAAAGAGGCTGGAACTTGGGGTCCAAAAGAAAGCCTGGGACAGAAGGCTTGCCGTGCAGCAGCTACTGGTTGTCAGTACCTGCGGCTCTTCAGCTCCTAACTACCAGACCCTAACCTCCAGCTCTTGGGCGCCCCTTCTTCCAGCTTCTGACTCCTATGTGACCCTGCCATTTTGGTCATGTGCCCTTTGTCCTCTCTCCTCTTGGTTCACCCCAACCCAACCCTCCTACTGCTCATGTCCAGTTTCGACTCTCATCCTGCTCTGGCCTCCTGCAGCCGCCTCTGGCTGGACTCCCCCATCTCCAAATAAACTCCTTCTCAACCACACCCTGTGGCAGTCTTGCCCTCGTTTCATGTGCACAACTTAATGTAACTGGTGTAAAAAGAAATTGTGGACGATATACATGGGGGGGGTGTGCGTGTGTCCAATTGCCGACAGATAACAGATGGTAGAACTCACTTTGAATCACCTTGATTGTCCTACATGTGACTGACATGCTCAGCTGCAATGGCCAAGTCAGGCGGCTCTCAGGGACATTATCACCTCTTGTCACTAGTGGGGCTTGCTCCTGGGCAGATGGCCTCCTCCTTCCAGGACATCAGTCTGTAAGCCGTGCTGCTCCTCGCCTCGCCTCTACTGAAGCCATCTTTGGAGGGTTAGGGTTAGCTAATTCCACATCTGCCACACACTCCCAGCAGTTTGCAAACTTTGCCTCAGGATGGACATCAGGTGAGTTAGCCCGACCAGGAAATGACTTTTAGGACTAGGTCAAGTAAGCCATGGCACACCTGACCAGGAAATGACTTTCAGGACTAGGTCAAGTAAGCCATGGCACACCTCAACAGTGATGCCCTGCATGGCCAAGGCTCTTGTCACCTGTCATACAGGGCATCGTCAGCCCCTCCCTACCCACCAAGGTGGCTCCAGCAGGGTAAGGCACTTCCGCCAAACCCAACGACCTTAACTTGCCCTCATTTGGTGGATGGCTGAGTATACATACAGAAAAATGTAAAATACTTCCCTGCAGTGGGAAAAAGAACCCAGAAGTTAATTTTTGCTTCTTATTCTTGTTTTTCTACTCACAAAAGCACAGGTAGGTGTTCCTGTGGATTAAGCCTGTTTCAAGTCTTCTCATGGTTTTGCAACCATATTCTCATGTTGCAGGACCACACTGTCCAGACCAGCCTCAACCAGCACAGTCCTGGGCAGCTGGGCCTCAGGTCAGCACCCCAGCGCTCCAATGTGTTTTCTAAGGCAGGGTTTCTCAGCAACCCCCGCATGCTGGCCCTCCTTCTGTGGACCAGGCTGCCCTGGAACTCATCTGCTTCTGCCTCCTAAGTGGGATTAAAGGTGTCATCACCACGGCAGGCTGCACTTGGTTTACCTATGTACATGCATGTGCAGACGCTATAAAGCACACAGGATCAGAGAAGTCAGACTGGCCAGCAAGCACTTTCACCCTCTGAGCTGTATCTCCATCAGCCCTTTTCAATGACACCCAAAACAAACACGAAGCTGGCCTGGGCAGCGCACCCTTCAGACCACAGGACTGACTCCTGTTTACTGCCCACCTTGTCCCTGTCAAGGCCAGGCCCACCACTCTGCAGATGCTGAGTGGAGAGAAAAGCAGACACACCAGTCCTGGAACCCCAGCAAATAGTTTTATTTTCCAAACCATTTTATTGAAATGTGCTAAGATACATGGGCAGCACAAATGTATGAACAGGAAAAAAAAAATCACACATACAGTTATCTTAAAAAGTGAAGGTTAGTCTCGGGAGACACCAGTTCCCCTCCCCCTCCAGAGCATGTCCGCTGTGGTTAAGCCTCTACTGACCTAGCGTTTAAAAGGAAACAAGAACTGCAAAAGATAAATCGAAACAAAACCAAAGAAACCAACAGCATAAAGGAAAGAAACGTTTTCCGGCTGGGATGGACTCTCCCTTCCCAGCATCTAGTTAGGAGGCGTGCTGTGCAGTGGAGAAACACAGCTTCAGAGTGTACGGGTACGGGCCATCTGCAAACAAGAGACAGGTGTCACACGGGCCTCTGGAGCTGACCAGTCCTCCCAGTCTACACCCCCTCCCTCAGATCAATTACAAGTTCTCACTGTGTAATCAGCACCCAGGGTTGAGCTGAGCAACTCCCAAGCTGCCAGGTGGGTGGGACCAGGCAGCCTGGCTGGCCTCCCAGGAGGATGTCATGAGACTGCTCTCCTGGTGACCAAGTCCCATCTGCCTGTGTCTGCGACACTGGCAGCCTCTAGGGCCCTATCCTGAGGGCAGAAGGCTGGCTCTGGCATGCAGCCAGACAACCGCCAGGCCACCAGGGGTTTTCCGCAGGACACACAGACACTCACTTGGGTTTTTCATCTGGTAATGGTTCAGGAAGCCCAAGGTCTCCAGGGCGTCGCTCTTGGAGTCCCACTCCAGCAGCCCGGAGGAGCTGCGCTCGCCTGAATGAAATAAAAGCCAGGGCTTAGTTAGGCCAAGCCAGAAGAGAAGGCTCCTCCCAGCAACCACCCACATCGGCAGAGGGCTTGGGGGACAAAGTGGTGCCAGACTCACTTTTGCCTGAAAATACTTTCACAGAAGTTGGCCGCTTCACTCCCAGCTCATCACAGATCTGGTGCAGAAACACAGTGACAGAATTCAGAATCCAAGGGCACAAGCAGACCTGCGCCTCCCCTCAACAGAGCAGCACGAGGAGGGAGCCGCTTCTCAAACTCCGACAGGGGGGGGAATGGGTGGGCACAACAACTGACACTAGCCGAGTGTTGCTGACTGCTAGGCTAAGCCTTTTGCATAGGCTCCAAAGCTTCACCTTCTGTTGTGGGTGCCATCCCAGCACCCCAAGGCTTGCTGACCCATCTTCTGACCCCACTTGCACTAGGTTCAGGGCAGATCGGCAGTCAGTACTGCTTGGCCAGATGCCGAAGAGCAGAGCTCTGCGCCACTGTGCCTCAGCTCTCACCTACCCCAGCCATGAGCAGGGGAGCCTGTCCCCATGCCCAGGACTGGTGCTCTCGGGGTCCACTGACTCCTTCAGACGTATCACAACAGACAGCTCCACAGCACCTACCTCAAAGAAGTTCTCCTCGGTCACCTCCAGAGGAGCGTTGAAGAAGTGCAGGACGTTGCTCGGGTGCTGGATGCGGTTCTTAGCCGCCTGCTCCGGGGTGGAAAACCGATTGTTCCTGGACTCGCTGAAGTCTTTGTAACTGCAGGACCCATCTTCTAGCCCGTATGACTGGCCAGGCATGATGGCTGGTTGCTTGGAGACACTGAGGGAGGACAGGAAGTCTTTGTCCGAACTCTGGTCACATGCCTATCTGACACTGCTGGTGTCTGAGCACACACTGCTGCACAGCTGAGGTGACCCCCCCTTCCTTGCAGGGCTTCACAAGGAAGCAGAGAGCACGGCACCCACACCCACACCTGCCTGTGCAAGCACCTCCACCTCAGTCAGTACTTGGACCCCATCTGCCCACGTCTTCCCTCCAACCTTCCCCTGCCCGGGAGGATAGTGCTTACCACACATTCATCTTCTGCCCAAACATGAAGTTGTTGTTGAGGTGAGTGATGGCTCGGTCCACAGCATAGCCATCAGCCATCTCCACCATGGCGGCCCCCGGCTTGCTTTTCATAAATTTCACCTTAGGGAGAAAAGGTGTAATTCAGCACCAGGGTCCTCCTCTCACCCACAAGTCACAAGCTGCCCCTACTCTGGCTCTAGGCATCCATTTCCTCATGGATGAATAGGGACCAGAGCCGGCCTCCACGCAGGCCTGGCCCATGCATGAGCTCAACCCAGGGTGGGCAGTGGAGCCCAGGCAGTGCTGCCCTCCTCACTGGAGATGCGCATGGAGCAAACTATGCAGAGCCAGACAGTAAGCCCTTGGCATGCTGCAGTCACCATGTGGAGAGAGAACAGTGCTAGCGCTGAACCATCCGTAGGCTGACTGCTGCAGTGCATGCTGGCAGAGGCTCTGAAGCCATCTAGCCACGTTCTGCTCCCATGCACAGCACTTAACCCGTCCTTCTGCTACACCTTAACCAGTACAGAGTGTGTGTGTGTGTGTGTGTGTGTGTGTGTGTGTGTGTGTGTGTGTTCGTTCCAGTTTCTCAATATTTTAGCCAGGCATGGTGGCGCAGGCCTTCAATCCCAGCACTCGGGAGGCAGAGGCAGGTGGATCGCTGTGAGCTGCTCCAGGCCAGCCTGTCTACAGAGCGAGTCTAGGACAGACAAGGCTACACAGAGACTCTGTCCTGTGGGGTGGGGGATTGGGGATTAATACAGTGGGAAAAACCACACGACCTGCTGCTGCACAGGGAACCTGTCTCAGTGTGTGGCCTGGGCTTGAGTTCTAAGGCCCAAGTGAGCATCATCATGTGAGGCAGATCAAAGCCTGGCCCATATGCACTTGGCCACCAGTTGGGCAGAGTCAACTTCCCAGCAGCGTACACAAAGGCCCTGAGCTGCCAGACGACCTGGAACTGCCCTGTCCAGGCCATTTTTACCTATCTTCACTACCTACACTCTTCTCTTTAGATTATGTATGCAGTGCTCTGCCTGTGCATCCGCCTGCAGGCCAAAAGAGGGCTTGTAGATGGCTGTGAGCCACCATGTGGTTGCTGGGAACTGAACTCAGGACCTTTGGAAGAACAGTCAGTGCTCTTAACCTCCAAGCCATCTCTCCAGCCCACTCCCTGCATTCTTAGGGCTGACTTCTCAACACCGTGTGATATGGCCCTTGGCTAATGCGGGAAGAAACAGGCTGTCTGTATGACAGACAGGAGCCACCGCTGCACGGCCCCGCCCCCCAAGCTGAGGCCTGAGGCCTGCATCAGCTCTTGGAGGGAAGCAAGCAACTCACCTTCTCCACATTGCCATACAAGCAGAAGACATTGAAGACGCGATCACAGTTCATCTTAGATTGATCCAAGCCATAGACCATGAGCACAGGGCTGTCAGCGTGGGGGCCATAGTCGGGTGGTGGGGGAGGGGGTGGGGGATGACCATACTGGGGGCCATAGCGACTTGGGCCCCGGCGGTGACCCCCCACAGGTGGGCCCATCCTTCTCCCTTCGTAGTGAGGTGGGGGGGGCCCGTAGCCCTCATCATGGTAATGGCTGTGGTACCCACCATGGGGCCCTCCTGGGGGGTGGGAAGGAAAGAGAGGGAGGACGGGTGAGAATTTTCGCGGCGGACGACGGGCAGGGGCACATGAGCCACGGGAGTCCACGGAGGGGAACCCCCTGCCCTCACCATATTCTGCGGGATGATCTCCCAGGAGAGGGGGCTGCCGCTGGCGTTTGTTGGGGTTACTGCCAGGGTCACCTGTAGATCAAAGACAGAGTTAGGAAGAGAACACAAGAAGGAACCCCCACTGTTGACTAGAGGCCAATCTTAGGGCCACTGAGCTGAGCATGGCCACGAAGCCCCTCCTTAGAAGGGCTGCTGGGGCCTCTTTCCTATGATGGGGCAGGGAGGGGCCACTGAAGCCCAGGTCTAAGGCTGGTATCTGCAGCCCACTCGCCCTTCGCTGCACGCACAAGTCAGCTGCTTTCCTTTCAGAGGGCGAGGCCAGCTCCTGGGATTACTTGCTCTGCCCGTCCTGGCTTGTAGTAGGAAAACAGGCAGGGAGCCCAGCTCCTGCCATCTAGGGAAATACAGTGTGGGCCTATTATGTGTGGACAGGGAGCGCACTTTTATAAAGTAATTCCCAACACAAGGAGAAAGGTTAAGGGCAAAAGGCAAATTAAGTGAACCCACACTGGACAGAAATAAGGTGACTGGCCCACAGAGGCTCGATGTTTGGGAACTCAGGCCCCTTTGTCAACCCTAGGCTGGACACCCCCACATCCCACCCAGCCCGAGGGGCTGCAGGAGCCGACAGCAGGGCACGAGCACAGTCCGTTTCAAAGAGCAATTAAGTAGGTACAAGGCATCAACAATCCCAGCCCCAGTGATGGCGCAGAGCCCCTCCCAGCCCCAGTTCTCAACCGTTAGTTCAGCGCTCAAGTGGCAGACACTGATAAGCACTTTACAGACATCATGGCTTCTGAGTTCCTCACAACAACCCTATGAGGTAGGTACTCAAGTCTCAGCCCCAGCTTACAGATGAGGAATTGAGCAGTTACTCTTTCACTGAACAGTTAGACACTTGCGAATCAGTGGCCGAGCCACAACCTCAGCCCAGGGCCGGTGGCACCGGGACCCAGAGCTTGAACCCACTGCCCTTTCTTGCCACCCTGCCTGGGTTTATTTTCCAACAGTTACAAAGATGGAAAAGGGCTACTTACAGCAGAAGTACAGAGTACAATGTCCATTTGTCACAAAAAAACAAATCTGTTTTTTTCTCTTACCATTGGACGCTTCAACAGTGAGTTAGCACAGTTCTGAAAGATGGCGTCCCATCAAACATACACTGCGACCCTGCATCACATGGTTTTACAGTCATAAATACAAGTCACCGTATACATCCGCTACATTTTTCTTTAAAAGTCAATGTTCTGATTAAATCAAAATTGGCTCAGATGTTCTGTCCTCAGAAGATACCAGAAAAGTGGAAATAAAGGTGTATGAAGTGGGTAGTGTCCCTCCATGTTGTCACCTTCTCATATTATGTGCTGCAGTGCGGTGCTTCTGGCTGTGTAGCGCTCCATGTGCGTGTCTCCTGGTATGAGGTGTGCCAGTGGCCCCACTATGCCCGCGCCTTGGCCTTGGGAGCACGCCCGGTTACCCAACAGCAGGTAACTGTGTGCCTCTGAGCTGTTTTGGTTTTAGGTCTGTTTTGGTTTTCTGATTTTTTGTTGTTGTGCTTTAATTTTTTTTTTTAAAATTTCTGATCTCCAGTTGGTGCAGACTGTGTTGGCAGCTGATGACTGCAGGAAAAAAAAAAAATCAAAACACAAAAGAAAAGAGAAGGCCCTCCCCAAAACAAAGGACTTAAAAAGCAAAACCCACATGCCGAGGAATGGAGAGGATCCCACTGTCCTGGAGGCCCATGGGATCTACTGCAGTCTATGGATCGAATCCTCCTCCGAAAAGAGTGCCGCTGGCTGGCTGGGCGAGCTCTGGTCTGTGTTTCCTACTTCTGTGTACATTCTTGGGTTCGAGTTTGCTTGGACTTTGCCTTTTTTAATGTTTAATAAAAAAGCAGTGTCTGCTGCCATGTTGCGTCTCTTTCTTTGTCTCTGTCTGCCTCTGTCTCTGTGCTTGTAGCTGTTCCTTGGAGCGCGGTGTGGTGTCCTTGATGTAGTGAGCTCAGTCTGCGGCTGTCTCTGGGGACGTGGTGAAGGCTGCATGTTCTCTCCAGGAAGAGCTAGTGCTTTGTGCCCTGTGTGTTGGTGCGCAATGTGCAGAGGCAGAGCCGCTGACGTGTGGATCCCGAGGGGGTGGCCAAGCACCGCCCTGACTCCAGGTCACCTCATCAGCCCAGCTGAGAGGCATCAAAAGCAATGCACAGCCCCTGCTACTAGCCCCTGCCGGTCTGCACATCTTCTATTTGTGGCCCTTGGAGAAGAAATGGTTGGTTGCCATGTTTCTGTCAGCAGTCATGTAGTGTCACTGCCCGCTCTGGGACATTCACTTGGTCATAATTTGCCTCTGACCTTTGGAGGGAGCAGCCAGGCCCAGAGGGCCAATTCTGAGGGTCCTTGGGAGAGTCTAGCCCACCCAACCCAGTGGTTCTCAGCTGCAAGGCAAGTGAGACAGGCCCACCTACAGTGTAGGCCGGGCCTGGCCTCCCAGAGCCCCTCTACAGTGTCAGCCTCCAGCCTCCTCCCACAGCCCAAGGCCTAGTCCGCCGTATCAGACCCAGAGCGGTCCGTCTTGCCGATTTTCAGAGGGAGTGACGCTGTGTTTCAAAGAGAGTTCTTCACCTCTCCCGCTTACCAAAGGCAAACCGCTCGTGACAGCACTAGAAAGGGGTTGTACATGTGGGCCCTGAACAGACGCGGCGTCCCCTCTACAAAGGAGACCGGGAGTGTCTGCCCTGACCTCACCCCAAGTGTTTGACCCCTACTTGCTTGGAGGCTCTGCTTCAAAACCCTCCACCACTCAGACCCTCTCTCACAGCGGAGAGTGAAAGGGGCCCTTTCTCCCCTCCAGGAATGGAGCCCAGCAACCCTAGGCAGGCTTCCAGGATGAAGGCAGCGACCTCACCTGGAGAGCCCCACTGCCTGCCCCCTTGCCATTCCTCCTCTTCAGCGCCGCCCCGCTTCCACCCAGCCCAAGACTCAGCCTCAGCTCTGCCCCAAGGCCCTCCCTTGTCTGTCCACAGGGAGCCCTGGGCTGTCAAGCGCGCTATAGTCACGTGAAGAGGCAAGGCGGGTGTATTTACAACAAAGCAGGTCAGGATTACCTTGTCCACTGAGGTTGGGGTTTGTGTAGTCCCAAGTATCTTGATCATTCTTGAATACATTTAAACGCGTAGGCTGCAAGGAAGGCAAAGTTTAAGACGAGCCATGCGTCCGTCCCCTCGCCAGGTAGCCAGCACGGGCAGTCACTCCCCGGCCTACCTTTGCGTATTCAATCTTCAGAGTGCAACAGCCAGAGTAGATGTCAGCCCCATTAAGGGAGGCCTTGGCCCGCTGCGCACTTTGCACAGAATCAAATGTGAGAGGACTTAAGGAAGGCACCACTGTGGAGCTTGGAAAGGCATTATCCTACACTGCCAATAAGACAAGGACCAGAGAGCACCCAAAGGCTGTGAGCACCAACTACAACTTCAGGCAAAAGGCAAGAGCTTTGGAGACACAGCAGGGCCTGGCCTCAGGAAGCAGTCACTGGCCAGGGTTCTCTGTGATCTGTACCTTTCAAAGAAAAGATTATTATGTGTACAGCGCTCTAGCTGCATGTACACCTGCAGGCCAGAAGAGGGCATCAGATTGGATTGTAGATGATTGTGAGCCACCAGGTAGCCCCCTGGGAACTCGGGACCTCTGGAGCAGCAGCCTCTGAGCCTGTGATCTGCACTCTTATCCCAGCCACCACCAGCTAATCTCAAGCTGCTTCATCTCTGAAATCTGTGCCCTGTCCGCCTTCAAAGGTGTCAAGACAGGGTCTCTGGGTAGCCCTGGCTGTCCTGGACTCTGTAGACCAGGCTGGCCTCGAACTCAGAGATCCGCTTGCCTCTGCCTTCCTAGTGCTGCCATCTTTTATCAAAACCTTCTCCACACTGTAAATCACCCTGCAGTTATTGAGTCTGATTTCTCCTCTACATCTAAACTCCGTTCACAGAACGGCGCCGACCACCTGAAGACTGTGGATACACCCAAGTATCTGAGGGGTCTCCCGTGCACAGCACGCAGGAAGCCCTGGGCTCAGTTACCATCAAGGGGATACAAACACCACGCGAACAAGGCAGCACCTCCTCAGGACTGACCTATCAGGACCACTTGTTACATGAGCCTCACCGCCTGGTCTGTTAAGATTTGCGGTGTGTGGCCCCCTGTTCAGACTTCCACATAATGGTCTCTGGGAAGGTGGCACGAACTCTGCCAAGACCTGAGACCCCCAGACCAAACACCACCAGTTCCTCAGAAAAGGATATTCCACCATAGCCTGGACGCCATTCTTCCGAAAAATGACAATTCTCTGGACAGGGCCACAAGGGTTACAGATAGTGTACAGAACATCCTAGAAAAGCAACAACAGGCAGGGTAAGGCCCAGCACAGCCTGCTGGCTTGGGGACAGCACAAGGACAGCAGGGGAAGGGAGCCCAGAGCAGCCTGCAGGACACACCGTGGTTATGGAGTAGATGGGGTTGAGGATGGTAAACAGAAGCACGCTGTTGACGCTCCGCGAGTCGTCAGAGTCCCCAGGGCGAGAGATCTTCTGGCTGGTGGAGTAGTTGACAAAGGCAGGGTGACCAGCGATATAGATTTGGTTGTCCGCTGCGTAGTTGACTGCATTACAAGCCCCCAGCACATCCTCAAATTCCACCAGTGCCTGTCTCTTCTTCGGCATCACCACCACATAGCTGCAGGGAGGGGGGACGGGAACGAGACACGCCTGTGAGCTGACTCCTGCTCTTCTGACCCCTGGCCCGTCCTGCTTCAGAAGATCCCGTCAGGCTGAGCACATCACAACCCTGCCTAGCCACTGCCTGGGGAACTCTGCAGGAGAGGGAATCTAGGGCAAAGGTGTTCACATCTGCTCACAACACCTGGCCTGAAAATACCAGAATAACAGAGCTCCGACTAGAACCACGGGTATATGGTAGATCAGGGGAAGGAGCAGAAATAAGGAACTAAAACTCGAAACACGCAAGAGTGAGCTCTGAGGAGGAGTCGTGGAGACCCCAGGGACACCCCGGTGCTAACAGGATCCAAGCCCTGGCCCCCCAAGTACCTAATAGGCCCAAATTCTTGCAGGGCTTCCACAAGGTCAGCCTCCACCACACCGTCAATCAGGCCCCTGATGTGGACAACCGGGGAGGCAGGGGTTTTGTGGGGGTCATCGTAGTTCTCCTGAAAGAGGAAGGTCACAGTGAGAAGAGAGCCCAACCTAAAGCCACCTGAAGGCCAAAAGCCCCGAGTGAGCGGGCATCTGCCCACTGGCCTTGTGGGAACCCAGCTTCTAAGGCAGGCTGAGTGTGAGGAGAACCGGAGTCTCACACCGACAGTCTCTCTAGAATCCTCCCTCCCCTCAAACAAAGTTCAACAGGAAGAGCAGGTGGAAAGGGGTCACACCCAAAGAGAGCACTCCAGCAGCCGGCTGGGCCCCAGAGCCTCTGCGCTGTCCCTGGCTCCACAAGCTGTGGCACTGTGAGGAATGACTGATACCACAAGTCACCTTCAGGTCCAGTCAGGGCAAACCACCAAGTGTTTCAAGACACTCGGCTACCAGGACAATCTGCCCTTCCTGCCTTACTCCGTCTGTGAGGGCCACGCTCTTCTGCCCCAGCTGCTATCCCACCCTGTAATGGCCTCCTCCTCTCAGGAGGTGTTATCTTTCCACACACAGAGAAGATTCTGAGGCGGAAACTTTCTCCCCTCTCTGGGTTCTCGCTCACTGGGCAGAAGCCATGAATCACAGAAGGCACCCCTGCCTGGCCGCTTCCAGCTGAGGTCTGTCTGCCACAGCCCTCAGTTCTAACCCGAGCCCTGCTCCTCACTCACGACTCAACGCCATTTTCCCAGTGTCTTTACTGCTCCGTGATGGAGTTCAAAAAAAACCTACCCACCTCAGAGGAACATTACATGCCAGATCTTCCGTTTTTAAATATCTGAGGATGGGGGTAAGGCACACACACCACACCTCCCAGGACATGCTCAGAGGAGAACTTTTTGGAGTCTGTTCTCTCCTTCCACTTCACGGGCTTCAGGGGTCTGACTTGGCAGTTAACCCTCCAGACCCAAGTAAATCGTGTTCTCAGGACTCGGAAATCTAGCATCCTTTATAGGGCAAAGTGTATGAAAAAGCAGCCGAAAAAAAGAGGGCACTGTCTGGTTGGGGGTTTTTTTGGTTGTTGATGAGCTTCACTATTATAGCCTGAAAGTCACTATGCAGAAGAGATTAGCCTGCTTCTGCCTCCACCCCCACGGGACTTTGATAAAACTTTAGAAATGAGTGCAGACCGCACCCCAGCCCAGAAATCACAACTGTGATCTTTTTAAGTGTTCGGTTGGGGAAAGCAACCCTAGAGCAAACTGGGCGGATGACGACCTTCAAGCTTGGCTCCATTCCCACAACAGTTAAGACCTGCCTTTCACAAACCCCGTCTTCCATTTTATAACGCACACGGCAACAGAGGTTAAAAATTCGGATCTGGGTGTCACAATCCAGTCAACTTATAAAGGGAGGCGGCCGTGGTGAAGACAGCGATGGGGCGGAATCGCCCACGGGGGTGGGTGGGTGGGGGAGGTCAGGCCGCCGCCCACCCAGTTCCCGCTCACAAGCCCTGGTTGCAGAAGCGCGCTTGCGGACGGGAACACACAGCGAGGGGAGGGGGTGGGGAGGGAAAGGAAGCAGAAAAACCGATAAAGAAAAAAAAAAAAAAACGGCCAGGCCGCGTGCCTAAGGGGGGGGGGTTTCCCTCCCCCGCCACCCCCCGCGCTCGCCGCCACATGCCAGCCCGCGGCGCCTGCGCAGTGCGCCGCCCGCAGGAGCCAGCCGCTTCCTCCGCCCCCTCAAGCCCCGCTCCGGGAGCGCGCGCACGCGCAGGCGCGCCTTGTCCTCGCGCAAACCCCGCCGTTTGCCCAGCGCCCGCCCCTCCCCCCACCCCGCGGCCCGCGCGAGGGCTGCGGCGCGTGCGCAGAGGGTCTCCCTCGCCGCCTCCTCCTCCTCCTCCTCCCCCCCCCACCACCAACCCCCGCAATAAATAAAATAGCTTTTAAAAAGTACGAAATCTCCCCTTCCTTCCAGGAGGCTAAAAGCCCTTAGCCTCGCCTCACCCCGCCGCCGCCGCCGCCGCCCGCCGCCCCGGATCCTCCGCCGCCGCCTCCGTGCTGGTCGCCGGCGTTTTCCGTCTTCAGCCGTTTAGGGGCTCGGCCTCCCTCGTTGCCGCCGCCGTAGTAGCGACCGCCGCCGCCTCCGCCGCCCGCCGCCGCCATCTTCACCATCGCTCCCGCCCGCCTCAGCTGCTCGTCCGGCTGCTGCCTCTGCTCGAGCCGCCGACGCCGCTTCTCCGCCCGGGGCAGCAGCCTCCGCGACATGGCGGCGCAGAACCCGCCTCCCCCCGCCTCTCATTGGGGGAGGGACACGCCCGTCACTCGCCGCCCCCACCCGATAGGGGGAGCCACTGGCCCTGCCGTGGGGGGAGGGGAAGGCCCCGCACGGTTGGCGCCTATTGGCTGGAGCCCGTGCCGTTCTACCGCAAGGGCCGCCCCCTTGGCTCTGCCGCACTCCTTATAGGTGAGCGCCCCCTGCCAGTCACTCCTTCAAGCTCCGCCTCCTTGAGATGAACTCCGATCTCATAGGCCGGATCTTTGGGGATCGCTCCGCCTTCCCGCGGGCAGCGAATGGATGCGGGCCTCCGAAGCCCCGCCTCCTTCCCGCTCTCATTGGCTGCCTAGCTAATCCGTCACTCCGAAACCCCTGCGTCTACCAGTCACAACGGCTACCTTCCCCGCGCCACTCTGCTGGGATACAAGAAAGGCTTTCACTTCTGTGTCCCGTCGTCCTCGTCCTCCCCCCCACCCCCGCCACGCTATGGTTCCCGCAGGTGCCCGTCTTGTACGTCACGACTCGATTGGTCAATGGAGGGTGGGAAAGAATGCCCTCTTTCAAGATGGTACAGGACGGCTGGTAGCTTCTGATTGGTGAAAAGGGGGGGGGGAGCCCTAGGCGCTCTGTGGCGCAATCTAGGAACGGGGGCCCCCAGTGAGGCACGCGTGCGCCACTGTACTTCTCGGGGCCCTCGGGACAGGAGGCGACTCTGAGGATGCGACTTACGGACACCCCCACCCCACCCGCCCGCGATCTTCCCCTGTGACTGTGCAAGGTCCGGGAATGTAAACCAAGACAGCAGTTGGTAAAGCGATGACCCCATTATACGTGTACTTCTCTCTGCCCTATCCAAAGCTGGAGGGTTGTTTAAAAAAAAAAAAAGAAAAGAGGACCTCCAAATCTGAGCACTGCTCACTATCAAAGCGCTCCCTGCCAGCTGACTTCGGGCCCTGCCAGGCGGCACCACTTCGCTATGAATTTAGCCACGGCAGTCCGGCTTTTCAGTTTAACTCGGTTCGCACGTGGTCACTGGGCACCCAGCATCCCCGGGAGTGCTTTGTGGCCTAGACTCGCTCTGAAGGCAGTGGTCTCCCTCCGAGCGTCCTGCGAAGGTTCCCCACCACCCCAGATCCTGGGCACGGTCCGGACCAGAGGCATTAGGGTACTGAGGGGTCCAACAGGCTTAGACGTGGGGTGCCTGCCTAGCACCGACAAGGTGCCAACCTCCCTACCTCTAACACGCACAAAAGAAAGTTTCAAGGCGGTGGAAGACTCGCAGGCCTCCCCAAATGTGCTGGGGCGCCTCTCCACCCGGCCAACGGGATCCCCAGAGCGGGGATCCTCTTGGGACTAACTTCGAGATGTGAGTAAAAGGCACAGGGAGTCGGAACCCCGTTTGGAGAAAGTAAAGTTTTGAGCACGGGACCATGGTTGCCAGCCTATAATTCCAGCGCTCTGAGAGCCTCGAATCTGGAGCCGCCCTGGGCTACACAAGGTCTCTCCGTAGCCAAAACACTCTTAAACGCTAGTCCTCCCAACACCGGGTGCGCAAAGGCGCAGCAGGTGACGCCGGCGGCAGCAGGAAAGGGGGGCAGCAGGAAAGGGGGCCGGGAAGAGGGGGGAACAGGCCGCTCCCGCGGAAGGGCGGGGTCCCGCGCCGACGTCAGAGGCGGTGGGGGGGAGGGGAGCGGGAGGTTCCCCTCCCCCGCGCCCCGCTCGGACGCCCCTCACTCGCGCCGGCGGGTGGCACTGGGCTGGACCCCGGACCCCGGGGACAGCTCCGTGGGCCACGCGCGCCCGGGCCAACGACTGGCGCCCGTGCCCGCTGCCCCCTCCACCTGCCCTCCGCCCTCCCGCCGGTCCACCCCACCCCCACCCCCGCGTCCCTCCCCGACCCCGTGGCCCTGTCCCCTACCAGCTCGGCGGCGAGCTTGGCCGGCCGTCCGGGATCGAAAAAGAGCAGACACTGGGAAGTTTTTTTTTTTGGGGGGGGGAGGGAAGGGCGGGCCTTAAAGGGACCAGGACCTCTTTTTCACTGCTGGAGAAGGGGGTCACCCGGGGAGCCACCCCACCCCACCCCGGGGCCTGGGACGCAATGGGGAGAAGGTTGAGCTGCTGGGTTTGGTCGGGCTCCGCGTTCCTGCTTACCCTCAGTCCCGCTCTCCACCCTAGCCAGGAAGGAAAAAAAAAAATCCCCAAGTTGCTTGTGGTTTTACGTGGCAGTTTTCCCCATTTGCAGAGTGTTTTGGAGATGAATGTGGACAGAAGTTGTACATGTGGGTCTGCAGGATCAGTAAGTGTCTGGCGTCGTCGGAGAACACTGCAGGATGGTGGCTCAGCACCGGGGCTGGGGCTAAGACCCCACGGCCAGGTTCAGCTACCCCAGCGAGGCAGCGAGTCGCTGACAGCTTGGGCTGTGTATCTTAGCCCACAGGCAGGGCATCTGACTCCCACGCCTCCTGTAAACCCAACACCTACCCAAGTCTGTGGAGTCTCTGCCTCTGCCGAGATCAGCATTATCGATCGAATTGCCCAGGGACTGGCTGGAGTTGCCGTGGGTTGTGATCTGACGTGTGGGTGCTTGGAATCGAACCCGGGGACTCCGCAAGAGCCACAGGCGCTCTTAACTTCTGAGCCAACTCTCCGGTCCTCTTCTAAGTCATGGCCCCTCTTAGCCATTTCATTCTAAGTCTCCACCCCAGTTTATTTTATTTATTTATTTTTATTTTTTGGTTTTTTTCGAGACAGGGTCTCTCTGTGTAGCCTTGGCTGTCCTGGACTCACTTTGTAGACCAGGCTGGTCTTGAACTCACAGCGATCCCCCTGCCTCTGCCTCCCGAGTGCTGGGATTAAAGGCGTGCGCCACCACACCCGGCTCAGTTTTTCTTTCTTTCTTTCTTTCTTTCTTTCTTTCTTTCTTTCTTTCTTTCTTTCTTTCTTTCTTAATGTTTTTACTTTCTTTTTTGTGTATTGGTGGTTTGCCTGCATGTAGATCTGTGTGTGAGGATATCAGATGATGGAGTTACAGACAGTTGTGAGCTGCCATGTGGGGGCTGGGAATTAATTGGACGCAGGTCTTTCCTCTGGAAGAGCAGTCGGTTCTCTTAACCACTGAGCCATCCCTCCAGCCCCGCCGCCCGGTTTTAATCACGGCTCTTGTATAATCCCTGAGAGAAAGGGGGTGTGGCCTTCACAACTGACCTGACTCAGAAACTGCCTGTTTTTATTCCCAAGGAGAGAACGAATGAAAAGTATGCCAGACAGGTGGTCGCCCTAAGGGCCACCGGGAGGGCTATGGATTCCCCTCGCCCTGGGACAGAAAGGGTTATGAAACAGCCTGATTGCTGTTGGCCTCCCGAATTGGCTAATCCTCCCTAGCAGGACAAGGACAAAGTGAACCAAGCTAACGAGGTCACTGCTTGGTGTAGTCCAACCTTTAAGCCCCGCCTCCTAGCCGGAATCTCAGCTCTTGGCAAACTGAGCACAAGGTCATCCGTTCTCCACTCCTTTTGAATCAGGGACCAGCCTGAGCTAAATTGTTCTCAAGAAACAAATAATTTAAATAAAAATAATACAGCCAGCAAGACTGGCCAGACGGACAAGGAAAGCTGCTTGGTTACAGGAGCCTGGTGACCTGAATGCAGTCCCCAGAACCCAGTAAAAGTGAAAGGAACAAACTGATACCACAAAGCTGTCCGCTGACTACAAAACCTGTACCATGGCCCTCAACCACCCACCCACACATACATACAAACTCAATAAAATAACACACACACACACACACACACACACACACACACACACACACACACACACACACCCTTCCTGGGCCAGGGCTATAACTCAGACAGCTTGCCAGAATCCTCCAGTGAGAGGCTGGCAGAGCTCTTACATACCGTAAACAGAACCGCAGCTAACAAATCAATACATATTTACAGGACTGGAGCGCGATGGCTTAGCAGTTCAGATCGCTCACCGGCTGCTTTTCCAGATGACTCAGGTTCAATCCCCAACACCTGCACGGTGACTCACAATCATCTACAATTGCAATTCCAGGAGATTTTTTTTTTTTCCAAGACAGAGTCTCTCTGTGTAGCCCTGGCTGTCCTGGACTCACTTCGTAGACCAGGCTGGCCTCGAACTCACAGAGATCCTTCTGCCTCTGCCTCCCAAGTGCTGGGATTAAAGGCGTGCGCCACCACCGCCCGGCAATTCCAGGGGACTCTATGCACTCTCCTGGCTTCCCCGAGCATCAGGCACACGTGCCAATGAACAGACATTCATCTGAGTAAAACACCCATTACATAGGAAATAAAATTGTAAAATATATTTAAATATTAAAAATTTTATATATATATATATTTCTCCTTTGAAGTAATGGGGTAGAACAGCCCCAAACAGATTTCGCCTTGCTCTCAAGTTTGTCTTCCCAGATATTTTGTTTTGTTTATGTAAGACAGGGTCTGGGGAGTGGGGTTGGAAGGGGGACAAAACTAAACAAAACGGCAGGGTCTCATCATATGGCCAGGCCTGACAGAATTCTATGTGGACAGGCTGGCCTTGAACTCACGCCATTTCCCTACCTCTGCCTCCGGAGTGCAGGATTAAAGGCCTGTGGTGCTCAACTTCCCTGTTGATGTTTTTTTTTTTTAATCGTATGGGTGCTTTCCCTGCAAGTCTGTGCAGCACATGGGTATGTGGTGCCCACAGAGGCCAAAAGAGGGCGTCGGACAGATCCCCTGGAATGAAGTTCCAGCCAGGAGGGAGCTGTCATGGTGAGAGCCGGACAGGTGAGAGCCTGTGTCCTCCGGGAGAGCGGCCAGTGTTCTTTCTTTTTCTTTTCTTTTGTCTTGAGGCAGGGTCTCACTATGTAGCTCTGGCTGTCCTGGAACTCGCTATGTAGACCAGGCTGGCCTCAAGCTCAGATCTGCCTGCCTCTGCCTCCTCAGTGCTAGTGCTCTTAAAGCTGCCAGGCTTTTTTGGTTTTTCGAGACAGGGTTTCTCTGTGTAGCCTTGACTGTCCTGGACTCACTTTGTAGACCAGGTTGGCCTCGAACTCACAGCAATCCGCCTGCCTCTGCCTCCCGAGTGCTGGGATTAAAGGCGTGCGCCACCACGCCCGGCCTAAAGCTGCCAGGCTTTTATCATCATCATCATCATCATCATCATCATCATCATCATCATTTTTTTAAAATAAAATTTTTAGATTTATTTATTATGTATACAGTGCACATTAGATCACATTATAGATGGTTGTGAGCTACCATGTGGTTACTGGGAATTGAACTCATGACCTTTGGAAGAGCAGCCAGTGCTCTTAACTGCTGAGCCATCTCTCCAGCCCCCAATCATCATCATCATTATTATTAGAGTGCTTTATCTGCCAAAGAGGGCACCAGATCACATCATAGATGGCTGTGAGCCACCATGTGGTTGCTGGGAATTGAACTCAGGACCTCTGGAAGAGCAGTTGTTGCTCTTAACCGCTGAGCCATCTCTCCAGCCCCCAACTAGTGCTCTTAACTTCAAAGTCATCTCTCCAACTACCTCCCTTTTTGAGACAGGGTCTCACTTTAGTTCTGGCCAGCCTGTAATTGGCTGAGGGTGATCTTGGTTCAGAAATCTACTTGCCTCTGGCCTTCCACATAGATTAAAGACGTGGGCCACCATGCCCAGGTTGCCTGCTAAATTTTGACAAATCTTATCTCCACAATGCCTTTGGGCAAAACACCCAATCAGTCTGTGGGTGCTTCTTGTGAGAGGAAAGAGAGAGAGAGAGAGAGAGAGAGAGAGAGAGAGAGAGAGAGAGTCTCAGAAAGAAAAAAAAAATTGTAGTCACTGCAACTTTCTCCAAACCCCATGTTCAATTATACAGCCCCAATATAGGATTGGAACCCAGTTAAAGCAGTTTTGCTCAACACAAGCCACAACCCTCCTTGTAGTGCCAATTTTGGAATTCTGGTACCTTTAAAACCACAGAAGTAGGGCTGGAGGGACGGCTCAGCGGTTAAGAGCACTGGCTACTCTTCGAAAGATCCCTAGTTCAATTCCCAGCAACCACATGGTGGCTCACAACCATCTATAGTGAGATCTGGCGCCCTCTCCTGGCCTGCAGGCGGAACACTGTATGCATAATAAATAAATAAATCTTTTTTAAAAAAATAGAAATATTCTAAGAATATATTTTCATTTCAATCCCAGGTGTGGGATATAGGACTGCTTTCAAGCAGCGGACTAGTGGAGAGACATGGTCTTGCCAGCTGCAGACAAGTTTCTGTGATTGTGTGACTTTGGAATTCTGGGGACTTTTCAGAGGGCACGTAAACGCTAGGGCCTTGAGATGCAGAAGGTTGGGTTGTTGGCTGTTTGTTGTTGGTCTCAGTTTGTTAAGTAGTCCCGCACAGAGAATAAACAACAGAACGGGGCAGTGGTGGCGCACGCCTTTAATCCCAGCACTCGGGAGGCAGGGGCAGGCGGATCGCTGTGAGTTCGAGGCCAGCCTGGGCTACAAAGCGAGTCCAGGACAGCCAGGGCTACACAGAGAGACCCTGTCTTAAAAAAGAAAGAAAGAAAGAAGAAGGAAAGAAAAAAATAAATTAGGAATCCTGATGCCGAAGATCAAACTTACCCTGAGGAGCTCAGCACCCTAGTCTGCAGGAAGTCGCCCAATGATAACAGCACCCCCTTTCCAAACCCTGACTTTATTCGGGGCTCTCCTTCCGTTCCTCTTCATCCCTTTTCTCTCATATCTAGTGTTAGAGGGTTGAAAGGTTGGAAGAAAGAAGAGCCCACAAAGAGGCAAACGCACGGCTAGTTGAAGGGGGGGCAGGGCTCCCCGCTCCCCTCCTGTGAGTGCATCTAGATTCTTCCAGAAAACACACTTCTGGCTTGTCTATATATATATATATATACATATATATACATACACACACACATATATATATATATATACATACACACACATATATATACACATACACACACATATATATACACATACACACACATATATATATAATGTATACCATGTTCTGCCAGAAGAGGGCGCCAGATCTCACTATAGATGGTTGTGAGCCACCATGTGGTTGCTGGGAATTGAACTCAGGACCTTTGGAGGAGCAGTCAGTGCCTTTAACCTCTAAGCCGTCTCTCCAGCCCTCTGGCTTGTCTTGAGAGATCAAATTAATCCCAAAGATGGGAGGAGGAACACCACCTTTGCCCCAAATCATCACAGCCAAATTACCAGGATTTCTTTCTTTCTTTCTTTCTTTCTTTTTTTTTTTTTTTGGTTGTTCTAGACAGGGTCTCTCTGTGTAGCCTTGGCTGTCCTGAACTCACTTTGTAGACCAGGCTGGCCTCGAACTCACAGCGATCCGCCTGCCTCTGCCTCCCGAGTGCTGGGATGAAAGGCGTGCGCCACGACGCCGAGCATTCTGCCGAATTAATTAAAGCAAGCTTTCTTATTCCTATGCACGGCCTGCTCCCCCACTAAGTCGGGCTTTGAGAGGTCAGCATTGGATATGAGGAAGACCAGGTCTTTATAGGGTAAGGGGTTTCCAGATGCATTTGCCAGGCAAAATAAGTGGGGTTATGGGAGCTGAACATCACTAACAAGTTCGGCCTCCTGAAACACAGGCATGGTTGCAAGGTGGCCATAACAACAGGTGGGCATAACAAGGTAGTCGTAGGTGGTCACATGGCCTTTTGAAACAAAGCTACGGTTGCAGGCCGCTTACAAACAACCTTCTGAAACAAAGACATGATTGCCAGTCCTGGAAGAGGCAGCACTGGGGTCACAGGCGCGCCACTAACACCGACCGGCTCCTCAGCTACCTCCTGAGCATCATTACTCTGCTGGCCACAGAGGTTGCATCTGTGCACACACACACACACACACACACACACACAAGCACACACACGCACATATACACACACGTGCACACATACACAACACACATGCACACATACACTACACACACACACAAGCACACACACGCACATATACACACGTGCACACATACACAACACACATGCACACACACACAAGCACACACACACAAGCACACACACACGCACATATACACACACATGCACACATACATAACACATATGCACACATACACAACACAGACACACACACAAGCACACACACATATACACACACAAGCACACACACACACATATACACACACAACACACATGCACACACACGCATACACACACACGCACACATACACACACATACATACATACACAACACACACACATACACACACATGCACACATACACAACACACATGCACACATACACACACATGCATACACACATATACACACGCACACACACGTACACACACACATACACACACGCATACACACACACGCACACGCACACACGCACACGCACCATTCCTCCCACCATAGAAAAAGCAATTCTGTCTCAGATTGCAGCTAGCTTTCTCTAACTGGGTTCAGATCTGTGATCCCAGCACCCGGGAGGCAGAGGCAGGCCGACCGTTGGGAGTTCCAGGCCAGCCTGGTCTACAGAGCGAGTCCAGGACAGCCAAGGCTACACAGAGAGACCTTGTCTGAAAAAAACAAAACAAACAACAAACAAAAAAAAGCCACCACCACTACCACCACCACCACCAACAACAACAAAGAAACCAACCCCCCCCAAAGCCCCCCAAAACCAGGAATACAGTGTAGAAATCAGGCGTCCAATCAGTTCTCTCTTCCTCTCTGCGATAAAACGCTCCAATGAAGCTTCTGGGGTGTGGATGGTGGCTCGCTTCACTCAGGTGCACGCTCCATCATGAGGGAAGGCAGGCCGGAGCTCACACAGCAACCGTGGCTGGCATCCTGCTAGCTTCCCTATAGAGCTCTGGACCACTCTGCCTAGGGCATGGCGCCCTATTGCCAGTCAAGCTAACCACCCCCACCCCCCGCCCCAGGCATACCCACAGGCGAACCCGATCTGGGCAACTTCTCAGGCGACTTTGGGCTGTGTCATATTGACAAGAGCCATGGAGTACAGCATGGCCACCACCTCCTTCCAGGCTTGTTAAATTAGCTAAGCAACAGATGGGACTCAGTCAGGACAAGCCTTGGGGACAGAATCCTGTAGCTCGACTCCCTCCCTCCATGGTATATGTGTGTGTGTGTGTGTGTGTGTGTGTGTGTGTGTGTGTGTGTGTTACTCTAGGAGTCCAACCAAGTACAAGGTACCCGCTAGGCAAGTGGACTACTGCTGAGCCACGCCCCCCTCTACCCCCCTCACCCCCCCCCAGTTCGTCTGTTTGGAAGCTCTCCCAGCCCACAAAACCTTCTGAGGTTTTGTGAAGATTGCACAAACAGGATTGCTCACTCACTGAGTGGGAAAACCCAGAAAAACCTGTTAGTGCACATTCCTCTGGCCTCCAGGGCAAGAAATAGGATCTGTGTGGAGAGACAGGATAAAGATTTTTTTTTTCCTTTAATAATTCAAAACCGACCACAAGCAGACGGTTTTTTTGTTACAGATTAGACAGGATTTAGGCTTTGCCAGTTCGCATATGCTTGTCAACTGCACATCTCCTGAAGGTCCCAGCCCCAAGGTCACACTGAGCGGTGAAAACAGAGACAAGAGACTGCAAATGTGGCCCTTTTGGACAATTGGGAGATTTACACAGCAAAGTTATTATCATGGTTATTTTCTCACGGGTGTTTTTCCCTTCGAGTTGGGGGAGTAGGTGTTATCTAGGGGCAACCCTGCCTCCCTGGCAGAACTACCTCTTGCTGCCAAGAGGACCAGAAAGCAGTGGCTCACTAGAAGGCAGTGGTGGCTACTGGCCAGGGCCATGCCCTTTGAACTGCCAGGCAGAGGCATTTTTTGAAATTATTTATTTTTATTTTATGTGCATTGTATGTCTAAGGGTTTCAGAACAGTCAGTTTGCTCCCAACTGCTGAGCCATCTCTCCAGACCCCCCCCCCCTTTTTTTAAAGATGGGAATGGAGCTTACTTGGTGGCAATCTTAGTGAACAAATCTTAACAGAACTATATTCTCAGCAAGCCGAAACTGCAATTGTGATCGGAGCACAGAATATCCCTACCGTTTCTAACAAGCCTGGTTAGTCTGATGCTCATCTCCAAATCGTTTCTTAGAGGCAGCACTGATTTAGTTAAACCCTACCTTGTGCAACCTAGTTATTTCCTGAGCAAGTTTATTGATGAATCTTTTTTCTTTCCTTCTTTTTGTTTTTGTTTTTGGTTTACAAAGTGAGTCTAGGACAGCAAAGGCCACACAGAGAAACCCTGTCTCGAAAAATTAAAATTAAAAAACAAGGGCCAGAGAGATGGCTCTGAGGCTAAGAGACCTGACTGCTCTTCCAGAGGTCCTGAGTTCAACTCTCAGCAACCACATGGTGGCTCACAGCCATCTGTAATGTGATCTGGCGCCCTCTTCTGGTCTGCAATGTATATGTAATAAAATAAAAAAGAATCATAATTAAAAAAAAAAAAAAGAAGAAGGGCCAGACAATGTGGCCCACACCTTTAATCCCAGCACTCGGGAGGCAGAGGCAGGGGGATCACTGTGAGTTCGAGGCCAGCCTGGTCTACAAAGTGAGTCCAGGACAGCCAGGGCTGCACAGAGAGACTCTGTCTCGAAAAACAACAACAACAACAACAAAAGGCATGTGCCACCACCACCTGGCCACATTATTTTATTTGTATTAGTGTGTGTTTATATACGCGCTTGCCTGAGGTGTGGGCACAGGTGCCAGGGTCAGAGGTCAAGGACTCCATTCTCTCCTCACGAACCCAAGTTTCAAGCTTGGCAGGTTACTTTACTCTCGTCTTTTTTTTTTTTTTTTTTTTTTTTGAGACAGGGTCCCTCTGCGTAGCCTTGGCTGTCCTGGACTCACTTTGTAGACCAGGCTGGCCTCGAACTCACAGAGATCCGCCTGCCTCTGCCTCCCGAGTGCTGGGATTAAAGGCATGCGCCACCACGCCTGGCCCTTTACCCATGTCTTTTTGCCAGTCCCACATTAAACTATTTGATGTGAGTCCTTTGCTTGCCCGTGTGTGTGTGCCTGGTGCCCACGGGGGTGGGAAGAGGACGCTGGATCCCCTGGAACTGGGGTTAGAGAAGGTCGCGAGCTGCCATGTGGGCGCTGGGAGTCGAACCTGGGTCCTCTGCAAGCGCAACCGACGGCTCGGCGTAACTGCTCCAGCTCCCGTGTTGTGGTTTTTTGAGACAAGGTCTCGCTCTCTGAAGCTGAAGCCTCGGCGCAGGGTTACAGGCACCTGTCGCCATGCCGATGACCCCATGCTTACACAACAGTCCCCCCACCGGGCCATCTCCCTAGCCTAGTTTGGTTTTAGAGAGAGTCTTACTACATAGCCCAGGCTGGCTTAGAGCTTGAGGGAATCCTCCTGCCTCAGCGTTAGACGTTTCAAATATTGATGTTGGGGTGGTTTTGAATGAGATGTCCCCCAGGGGCTCAGGGACTTGAACACTTGGCCCCTGTGTGTTTTGGGGGCGCTGTTTGGGGAGGTTGTGGGGACCTCTAGGGGGTGGAGCCTTATTGGCGGAGCAAAGGGTCTGAGACTTTTCAGCCTGACTCCTCCCTCTCTCCAGGGTGCGGTGTTCCCTGTGGGGGATGAAGATGTCATGTCAAGCTTGCGGCTGCCATATGCCTCCTCCACCACCACCGTGGGCCCCTTCAGAACCTTAAACCAATATAAACCCTTTCATCCTCACCTTGGTTTTGGTCCTGGTGTTACCAAAGCAACAATGGAGGAACGCAGACGAAGTCCGGCTCGTCTCCCTCTGGCTGCCCTCCACCCATCACTGTCCGGTCTGTCTGCATGAAGATTTTTCTCAGTTTTCTAAGAAACGGAGAAGGCCCAGCCGTGGTGCCGCACACTTTTCCATCCCAGCACCGGGAAGGCAGAGGCAGGCGGGTTGTGGTGATCCAACCTGGTCCACAGAGCAAGTTCCAGGACGGCCAAGGCTACATGGAGAAACCCTGTCTCAGGGGAGGGGGAGGAAGAGGAAGGGGAGGAGGAGAGGGAGGAGGAGGGAGGAAGAGAAGAGAAGAAAAAGAAAGAAAGAAAGAAAGAAAGAAAGAAAGAAAGAAAAAGAACCACTCAAGGCTTTCCCCACTCGCACACAATTCGCACACTTCTGACATCAGATGTGTGGCGGTTTCCCACACATACATCAAGAAATCCCACGGCCAATAAAGATGGTTGTCCTGTAATTTAACCCCATCTGAAGATCTGCCTGGATCTGCCAGGAGACAACCTCAGATCACACGGACAGTCGGGCTCGGTCCTCCGGGATGGGCCCAGCTCCTGCTTCTTCCTGGCTTTCAGGTTATAAGCTATGTATCTGGCCAACGGGCCTTCCGATTCCTGTGGGCTCCCCTTGGAGTTAATGTTAGGAAGGTTCACGTAACTCAGGGAAACAGCTATGCTTATCAACCGAGTATGCACATCCCCTACTTTATGATGGTTTCACTTGTATTCTTTTTTTTAGACAGGGTTTCTCTATGTTATCTTGGCTGTCCTGGACTCACTTTGTAGACCAGGCTGGCCTCGAACTCACAGCGATCCGCCTGCCTCTGCCTCCCGAGTGCTGGGATTAAAGGCGTGGGCCACCACCACCCAGCTATCTTCAATGTCTTTCTCATGTCCTCACATTTCCTTTTCTTGTTCCCCTCAGTTCTCCCTGTCTGTCTCCTGTATCATGTGAGCGCTCCCAGGAGATACAGACACATCCCCAGGACATTGTCCCTCATTTTTACCAGTCTTTAATAATGGCTACACAAGCTGAGCATTGGTGGCGCACTCCTTTGATCCCAGCACTCGGGAAGCAGAGGCAGGTGGAGCTCTGAGTTCAAGTCTAGCCTGGTCTACAGAGCGAGTCCAGGACAGCCAGGGCTACACAGAGAGACCCTGTCTCAAAAAAAGAAAAACAACAACAATAATGATAATTATTATTGTAATGGTTGCATAAACACTTTTGCCAAATAAGGAAACATTGATGGGTCACAGAGATTGTGGCAGAGGTGTTTTCAAAGCTGGTTAAAACAAAACAAAACAAAACAACAACAACAACAACAAACCCAACCTATCCCAGTGTTTCCTGAGCACCCACTATGTTTCAGCACCACTGTCTTGTGTCCTCACGTTCCTGGGCTCAAGTAATTCTCCGACCCCATATTGCTGGGGGCGCGGGCTCAGGCCACACCCATGCCTCTGCCCACTTCTCAACTACACAGGATACAGAAGCATCCAGAACAAGCGGCCGTCTCAGGTCCAGAAACGTTGTCTTTCTAAAGCCCTCTCCACCCGGTTCAGCATCACTGTCATTGATGGCATCAGGGATGTAGACATCTTTAGGGGACTGTGCCTTTTTTTTTTTTTCCAATCTTCCGTGCCCCAGAGAGACTCAGGTGAGAGGGCTGTAGCTGTAATACTGTTGGGGGCGTGGCGGGGTCACTTTTGCTGCGGAGAGCCTCACTGAGGTAACTTCTGGGCAGACCAGAACGAGGGGGAGGGGCGGGGGAGTGCTGTGGGCGTTAGGGAACATCCGGTGCAAAAGGTACTTCCCTTTTCCTGCCCCTCTGCGCTGTCCAGCATCTTGCTTAGCAGAGGAGTGGCCCAAAAGGTCCAGGAGTGTCTGGGGTTTGAGGACTCCAATCCTCACTGGTCCCCTATTGCCCACGGCTCCTCAAAGGGTAAGTTGGCCTGTGGAGAGAGATTGGAAGCTGTGTCAGAGGGGCAACCGCTGCCATCCACCCCTCGAGACCTGGGTCCCACACCGGTGGTCACCTGAGCTGTGGGTTGAGTTTGCTGGTGCAGTGTCCGCCTTCGGTGCCACTGGCGCAGGGAGTCCCGGGCCTCGGAGCTGAGCCTCGGGGGCGCGCGGCCAGCGTCTGGCTGGTAGTGAGCGATGTGGTACAGAGCCCCAAACCACGTGGTGAGGTAATACCCAGCTGGAGGAGAGAAGGCGAGTTCATCCACTGGCCCTCTGGGCCCCTCTGAGTGCCCACCTCCCCTTCTGAGTGCACAGGAGGTTGGAGCTCGCCAAGGGTGCCCCCCCTCCGCCAGCATCTGGGCATCCTGGAGGCGGGAGCTCACCTTCTCCTCGCAGCTCCTCCGGATCTAAGAGCTCCATAAGAAACTCCACATCCAACTGCGTCTCCCCAATGTGTGGACTCCAGATCAGCTCCTCCGTCAGGGCCGGCAAAAACGCGTCCGCCCCCAGGGGCTCTGAGGAAGGCACAGCACAGGTCATAAACTTGGCGGGGGGGGGGGGGGGGGAGGCCGCACACAGACACCTTCCTTGGGGTCCCCAGGCCTGAATGGGAGCCTGCGACCACAGGGGGCTACCCATTCCCTGTGCGTGGGGTACCCACCATTAAACCGCTTTATAGCCGGGAGGTGGTGGCGCACGCCTTTAATGCCAGCACTCGAGAGGCAGAGGCAGGCGGATCGCTGTGAGTTCGAGGCCAGCCTGGTCTACAGAGCGAGTCCAGGACAGACAGGGTTACACAGAGAAACCCTGTTTCGGAAACAACAACAACAACAACAACAAAACCCAAAAAACAAAACACCGCTTTATATATGCGCAGAGGTCTTTTACCTTCTTTCTCGCCCCCAGCCAGACCCGCGTAGACGTCGCTGCACACCTCCAGCAGCAGCGCCACCTTGCGGCGTGGGGCGCACGCGGCGTGCAGGTGCTCGAGGCGCGCGTGGATGCGGCTCCGCAAGGCCGCGGCAGGGCTCTGTCCCTCGGGCCCCGCCCCGGCCCGCAAGGCTATTTGGCGCCGGCGCAGTCGCCGCAGTTCCTGGGCTCGGAGAGTTCGGAGTTTGGTCCACAGGGCTGGCTTCAGGGGTTCCAGAACCGCCCGACACAGGGCCACCTCCACAGCGGGGCCTGCGGAGCGGGTGGCACGTGAGGACAGTGGTGACCCCACGCTGTTCCCTAGTCACCCTGTCTCCTGCTCCAGGCCCACCTACAAGCTGTCGATGGGGTTAGGGGGTTTTGGGGGGAATATATGAATACTTCTAAGGATGCGGGGGTGAGGGTGGGGGCGACTTCTAGCTGGCAATGCACGCGTTAGGAGGCAGGTGGATGGTTGTGAGTTCGAGGCCAGCCTGGTCTACAAAGGGAGTCCAGGACAGCCAAGGCTCCACAGAGAAACCAAAAACCAAAAAACCTCAAAAAAAAAAAAAAAAGGATGCTTGCCCATAGGGAACCAGCATAAAGGACCAAGTTATGGCGCGCCTACACACACACACACACACACACACACACACACACCCACACACACACACACACACAAACACCCCTGGGGGATGTTGCCCTCCATCTTCCATTACCAAGATCCTGGTCCTGAGGAGCCCTAGGTCCCCTGTTCCCAAAGACAGCTCTGACGTCGGGGTCTTTTGCCAGGTAGGTCCGGAGGTCAGTGAGCAGCTGGCGCACCTCCTGCAGCAGCTCGGTGGCGGGGTCCCCGGGCCTGTCGGGATTTGCAGAATTAAAAATGAGGCGTGCCTGAAGGCTTCGGTACTGCCTGGCCACATAGCTACTCCGGACCCTGGCCAGGGCCCGGATGTGGGCAGTGAGCACATCCTCCTCCTCCTCCTCCTCGGGGCCTTCCTCTTCCTCTTTGTAGTCGCCGCCGTTGCTGATTTCGGCCTTCTCCTCCGCCACGTTAGCTAGAGCAGGCCTAGGGAGGTGCACTCCTCCGCCTCCAGGATGATGCTCCTGTTGTCCGGGACTCTGCTCTTCTGGTCCAGTTTGGTGAACTTCCGGTTTCGGTGGCTCTTCCACCCAGGAGACCCGGTGTGGGGTGGGCTTCCTGGGGGCTGGATGTGAGAAGCAGGCTGGGACGGTGGCATCCATTCCCTCATCCCTTAAGGTGCCCCCAGGCCCTGTCCAGCTAACCTAGGCTGTTTTCCTGGTCAGGGTCAGGGTCAGGCTCTGTCCGCGGCGGCGTCTGCTCTGTCCCCCAGCCTCCATGCGTCTCCAGGTAGAGCCGGTTCACTACAGACAGCACCGGCCCCGGCCCCGAAGGGTCAGCTTGAACGCAGCCAAGTCGCAGGGGACCTGAGGGGCAGCCCAAGGGACAGTGCCTCAGGTGGGCAGGGGCACCAGGACCACGGATATAGTCCTCGGAGCTCCCAGGGCTCCATACTGTTGACACCCAGAGGTGACGTCATCCCCTCCCAACACAGGTACTACTGCCTTCCTCCTTCTCCTCCTCCTCTTCCCCACTTTCCTTCCCTCTCTCTTTTTTTTTTAAAAGATCTATTTATTTATTATGTATACAGGGCTCTGCCTGCACATACACCCACAGGCCAGCAGAGGGCGCCGGATCACATCACAGATGGCTGTGAGCCACCATGTGGTTGCTGGGAACTGAACTCAGGACCTTTGGAAGAGCAGACAGTGCTCTTAACCTCTGAGCCATCTCTCCAGCCCCATCCCCTCTTCATTTTCTTCTTCTTCTTCTTTTTTTTAATGGGTTTTTGAGACAGAGTTTCTCTCTGTATCCCAGGCTGTCCTGGACTCACTCTATAGACCAAGCTGGCCTTTGAACTCACAGAGATCCGCCTGTCTCTGCTTCCTGAGTGCTGGCTGGGACTTACAGGCATGCGTCACTCCTGGCTACACAGCGTCTTTTCTTTTTCCTTCCTTTCTTTCTGTTGTTGTTGTTGTTGTTTTTTTTTTTTCCCAAGACAGAGTCGCTCTATGTAGCCTTAGCTGTCCTGGACCCACTCTGTAGACCAGGCTGGCCTCGAACTCACAGCGATCTACCTGCCTCTGCCTCCCGAGTGCTGGCTGCGACTACAGGCGTGCGCCGCCTCGCGTGGCCCACAGCGTCACTTCATACGTGCCCCACTCCCAGCATCACTGTCTTTCAAACCCAGTGATCTGGTCCCAGGAGTCATCTGGTCCTTTACGGATCCCGTCTCTCTGGACCCAAAAGACCAACAAGCTGCCCTCCTCCTCCCCGGAGCAGCGCCTCACCCGTGTGCTTGTCTCCCGTTGGAGTGGGCAAGAGCAGCGTCCTTGGCAAAACGTCCCTGAGGATAAAGGGAAACCTCGGTACAGATAGGGTCTCTTGGGGAGCGGTCCCCAGGGCCCCCCCTACCAGTGACCCTTACCTGCTGGCTGACAGAAAGGCCAGGAGATGGGGAAAGTCTGGCATGAAAAGTTTGGAGGACTCTAGGGCTATACCTGGGGGAAGATGAGAGAGAGAAAAGTCACAGGGTGGCCACTGGCCACCTCCACCCAACCCCTGTGGCTCAGCCTCCCCCCCCCCCGACCCCCCCCCGTGACCTCCCAGGAGAGAATATCTTCCTTCATCCCTAGACTCCTTTCCCCCCAGACACAGGAAGTTTCCATCCGTGGGAGCTGACGTCATTTCCTCTCTCAATGTTTGCATCCCAGTTCTGACATCAAATAGGATCCATCAGAAATGTCTTAAGTGGTCTTTTTTTGGGGGGCGGGGGGGGGCGCCAAACAGTGCCCCGCTGTTTCTGGTAGGCCAGCCTGGTCTACAGAGTGAGTTCCAGGACAGCCAGGGCTACATAAAGAATTTTAAAATCTAGCCAGGCATGGTGGCGCACACCTTTAGTCCCAGCACTTGGGAGGCAAGAGGCAGGTGGATGGCTGTGAGTTCCAGGCCAACTTGGTCTACAAAGCGAGTCCAGGACAGCCAGGGTTACACAGAGAAAACCCTGTCTCGAAAAACCAAAAAAGAAGAGAAAAAAAAGAAAAAAAAATCATAAAAAATCTGGGTGTGGTGCCGCACACCTGTAATCCCAGCACTTGGGAGGCAGAGACAGGTGGATCACTGAGAGTTTGAGGCCAGCTTGGTCTACATAGCGAGTCCAGCAGCAGCAGCCCCCCTTTGACCCCCCATCTGCTTGCCTGGAGCTCACTATGTAGACCAGGTTGGCCTCAAAACTTGCGGCCATCTTTCTGCCTGAGATTACAGTCCTGAGCCACCATGCCACGCTTACATTTCTTCCTTTTGATTTTTTCTTTTCAAAGACTTTTAAGATTTATTTAGTATGTATAGTGCTCTGCCTGCGTGTACACCTGCATGCCAGAAGAGGGCACCAGATCTCATTGTAGATGGCTGGTTGCTGGTAACTGAACTCACGACCCTTGGATAGAGCAGCCAGTGCTCCTAACCTCTGAACCATCTCTCCAGCCCCAAACAAACGAATCTTAAAAAGACCACCTGTTTGCTTTGCTCGGCATGGACTGTAAGGAAAGGGCAGCTGCAGAGACACCAGAGAGGGAGCTCCTGCAGTGGGCGTGGCTAGAAGTGGTGGGCAAAGCAGCTCAGACTAAGGGATGGAGGAAGGCGGGACTGAGGGAGCTTCAGGAGGACTGACCACGGCGGACAGGTACCTCACCTCCAGCAGCCTTCTGAACTTGATAGGTGTTGATGTCTTCCGGCGAAGGTCCTGTCTTCAGCATCAGGACCTGCCTAGGATCCTGTCCTATGACCAGGAAGCTCTGGAGAGGAGGGGCGAGAGCAAAAACAAAAAACAAACAAACAAAAAAACCCCAGCTTGGTGCACGCATGCGCGGTTGTTTCTTTTTTTTAGCCGCCTTTTTTTCGCCCCCCCCCCCCGACAGGGTTTCTCTGTGTAGCCTTGGCTGTCCTGCACTCATATGAAGACCAGGCTGACCTCGAATTCACAACGATCCGCCTGCCTCTGCCTCCCGAGTGCTGGGATTAAAGGTGTGCGCCACCACTGCCTGGCAATCTTTTTGCGTCTTGGCGCCTCAAGGATAACGCCCTCTGAGGGAGCAGCTAAACCTTGCTAGTTAAACCATCATCTCCAAATTCATCCTATCTGTCATCTATCTATGTATATTTTGACAGGGTCTCACTGTAGCCCAGGCTGGCTTTGAAGTCACTAAGTAGCCAAAGCTGCCTTTGAGCTCCTGCTCCTCCTGTGACTGACTCTTTTTTTTTTAAGATCGGTAATTAAAAAAAAATATTTATTTATTTATTATATATACAGTGTTCTGCCTGCATGCCAGAAGAGGGCACCAGATCACATTATCGATGGCTGTGAGCCACCATGTGGTTCCTGAGAATTAAACTCAGGACCTCTGGAAGAGCAGCCAGTGGGTGCTCTTAACCTCTGAGCCATCTCTCCAGCTCCGGGACTAACTCCTTAATAATATGGCAGGCATGCGCCACCAGGCACACCCCTGTGCAGTGTCATGTTCTAGGCAGGAGTATGCTGAGCTATGGGAAATAGCAATGATTGGCATCTGGGCTTGGCGGCGCACAGCAGCAGTTCCAGCACTCCAGACACTAAGGCAGGAGGAGGGTGGGTTCCAGGATAACTGGTGACATTGGCGTGGGTAGATGTACTCAGTCTTGGCTTGGCTGTACTGTGTAACTCCCATGTGGCCTCTTTTTGTTTGTTCGTTTGTTTGTTTTTCAAGACAGGGTTTCTCTGTGTAGCCTTGGCTGTCCTGGACACACTTTGTAGACCAGGCTGGCCCCGAACTCACAATGATCCACCTGCCTCTGCCTCCCGAGCTGGGGTTAAAGGTGTGCGCCACCAAGCCTGCCCAGCTTTCAAAGCTTGGCTTCTGGCCTTTGCCTCATGTTCTCCTCAGGTCAGAGGCACAAAGGTCTCTGCCTTCTTCCTGTCTGGACCGCGGGCCAGGTGGGAGGAGCCAAACTCAGAACTGCAGAACAGCCAGCCCTGACCTCACTGTGAAACTCCAGCTGCCAGGTGTCTTGCTGTTGGAAAGACAGAACAGCTGTTTGTCGATGCCACTGCAGAATGGACTTGGAGGGTGAGCTCGGCTGGTAGACTGCCTGCCTTGAATGCATGAAGCGTTGGGCTCAATCCCCAGAACTGCATATGCTGAGTGTGGTGCACACACACACACACACACACACACACATACACATACACACGCACACACACAAACACACACATACACACGCGCACACACATGCACATATACATACACACAAACACACACATGCACACATACAAATGCACACATATATGTACACATGCACACACACACATGCACATACACGTACATACAAACACACACGTACAAACTCACACACACATACATACACACACACATACACACGTACACCCGTAACTTTTGAACTCAGGGTAGGAAAAACAAGAGGGTCAGAAATTCAAGGTCAGCCTCTGCCTCACAGTGAGTTGGGGTCCAGCCTGGGCTATATAAACCCTTTCCTAAAGCAAACTCCTAGGTTCTGGGTTAGCCCAGGTTTTGCGCTGTGTTCGTCACCTACCGGATCCAAGTCGCCATAGGGAAGGTCAGAAGTGACCCCCAGCTCCGAGTACTCACCCCCAGTGGCCACAGTTCCAGAAAGGCCTTGGCATGCTGAGCATCCAGCTCTGGGACCTGCCACACCCTTTGCGTCCTCTGCAGCCGAAGAAGTGTCTCCTGGGTGCCGAGGACCCCCAGTGGGCTCCTGCCTGCTCCGTCCTCTGCTAGTGGCCAAGCCAGCCTGGGATGTGCAGGTTCCAGGAGGTCAAGGGTCATGGTGGAAGCTGACCACTAAGGTGGGGTCCAAGGGCCAGGGATGGAGCTGGGGCGAGGGGGCTGGATAGGGAGGTCTTTGGTTCAGAGCCAACCCTGCAGCCTCACCTGTCCCCCTCAGTCGGGCCTGCAGACACCATGTCCGGCTGGGCTATCCTCAGGCTGCCATATTATGGTCTGGCGTGGAGGAAGACAAGACTCAAGGCTGCTCCAGTTAGGCAGGGGTCGTCCAATATTTTAATTCTATGACATCTGACTCAATCCTGCCTGAACAGAATGGACCGCAATGGACTGTTTTCTTTTCTTTTCTCTCTCTCTCTCCTTCCTCCCTCCCCCCTTCTTCTTTTCTTTTAAAATTTTTTGTTATTTATACAGTTTTCTGCCCACATGTGTGCCTGTCCACCGTAAGCACAAGATGGCACCGGATCTCATTACAGATGGTCGTGAGCCACCACGCGGTTGCTGGGAATTGAACTCAGGACCTCTGGAAGAGCAGCCGGTGCGCTTAACCTCTGAGCCACCTCTCCAGGCCCCTCTTCTCTTTTCTTTTCTTTTCCATTTATTTATTTATTTATTTTGAGACGGGTCAGACTAGCTTGGACCACTCTGTAGTCAAGGCTGGCTCTGAACTGATGGCAATCCTGCTTCAAGTTCTCAAGTGCTGAAACAACAGGCTGAGAGGCACAGGACTCTGGGAACCCCAGGTGAAAGGCCCACTATCTTGGGGTGGGGGACAGCATTCCCAACAGGAACTTAGGAAGCAGAAGGGGGTATTCCAAACTCTTCACAGAGCTATTTGCAACCAAAGTGGTGTGTGTCAACTGGTCGCCTGCCCTTGGGAAAACCCAGAGCCCTGGAAAGCTCTTGTCTCACAATAGGCATGTCATCCACTACCCAGATGTCATGTGATACCCACTTTCTCCCTTCCCACCAGAGGAGCCCCCTCCACCCTCCTCCACATTGGATGATTTATTTTTTATTTTTTATTTTTGAGACAGGGTCTATGTAGCCCTGGCTGTCTTGGAACTCTCTATTTAGACCAGGCTGGCCTCGGACTACCAGGGGCCCTCCTGCCTTTGCCTCCCTAGTGCTCGGATTAAAGATGTGCATCACCATGCCTGGCCTTGATATGTATATATGATTCTAAACATATAGGAAAGTTGAAAGACTTTTCCACAGCCTGTCACATGCCCAGTGCCTGAATCCCCCTGTGAAAACCCTGCTTTTACTCATCTCACTATCCATTTAGCTGTCAAACCGTAACTTCCTTTTTGAGATGGGACCATTTCTAGCCCAGGTTAGTCTCTTACTTGCTGTGTATTGTAGCAGAGGCTAGACTCTTACTCCTGCCCTTCCCGTGCTCTGGCATTCACAGGCATGCACCTCGGTGCTCACACCATCCCCCCCCAAGTCTTCACCAGAAAGGGCGCCTTTAGGGGATTATCTTGGGGTGAGCCCTTTTGGATGGGAATTGAACTCAGGACCTGAGTTCAATCGTCCAGCAGCCTCCGGAATGTGGGTCTGGAGAGAGAGCACGTTCATCCATCTGTCTTTCCATCATCAAGCTCCCCCCTCCCCCACCCCACCCTCCCCCATCCCCCACCCCTCCCCCTCCCTCCCCCTCCCCCTCCCCCACCCCATTGGTCTACCTAACGTATTCAGCCCAGGCCTTGCACTACATGAGGGAGGAGGGCTGATAAGCCGGCTAACCCTATTCTGAAGGGCCCACTCCCGCTGGGGTATTGTGTGCCTGCCAGATCATTAAGAGCTGTATAAATCAGTTAGCTGTCGACTGCCAGCCTCAGGTGTCAGGGAGCCTGGGGGGGGGGGGGGAGCGTGTGTGCAGACACAACACCTCAGGGATAAGCTGAGAAGAAGGGAGGGGAGGGGAAGACGGGTGCTTCTCCCCTTCAGGACCCTTGGGAGATCGACGTGGGTGGTGCTGGGCAGCTGTGGGTGCAGAAGCCAGATGCTGGGTCCCTGGGGGCCCTACCTGTTCCGAGGGGAGCCTGAGCAGCAGGAAGCGAAAGTGTTCTCTGGAGAGGAAGCCAGCAGGCAGGGGAAGAGGCGGGGCTGGGGACCCGAATCACCTTCCTCTCTTTCAGGGGATCAGCCTTTAGGGCTCCATTTTTGGAGGAGTGGACTTCTGGCAGGCTAAGAGCCACCCTCTCCGGGGGACGGGTCCTTTTGGCCTCACTCTCTACTCCTAAGAACCTGGAACCATAGATGGCCCAGGGTCTCTATGGGCCCCCCCACCCCCACCTCAGGTACCCACTAAAAGAAGCAGAGGCCACACGCTCACGGTCAGTTGCTTTGTTTGGTTTTAATTTGTCTCCAGTAAGCAAGTTCTCCTGTTTCACCCCCCACTGGATGACAGGTGGGTCCCCAGGAAAGGGAGAGCAGCACCCGTTTTGTCTGTTGGAGGCAGAGAACTGGGGAGCCTTCAGGCTCAGAGATCCCACAGGCCCCACCCCCTGGATGAAGCTGTGTTGGGGGGAGGGCAGCTCCTGTGTGGGGTAGGTTAGCTTGATCTAGCCACAGCCCCTGAGAACAGAGAAATGCGTTATTCTGGCACCGTTAGGAATTGGGGTGGGGGGGCAGGTAACCTGACCTCCAGGAGTACTTAGAAGTTAGGGTAGGTTGCTTTTTTTGCCCTGGGTGGTTAGAGGCTGAGGGCTGTTAGAGATGGGCTGCATAGGCCTCAGCCCTCAGGTGTATTAGAACTTTCTGGGATTGAGTTGGGACCCCTGGTTTCAAGAAAGTGGTTAAGAGAATGACGGAAATACTGAGCCCCACACAAGCCACGTGTTAGGGGGACCAGTGCTGGCTGGGACTCTGCTGCCGGCTCAGGAGGTGCTGGTCACTGGTGTTCCTCTCCCGCTCTGGTCTTGGCAGGAGGTGGGGACTTTCCGGGGGAGGTGGTGGTGCTGGGGTTGGGGGCCTGTGGGCCTGCTTGCGCGTCTATGCGGGCATGCTCCTTCCGGACAAGGTCTTCCAGCTCCTTCTGCAGGGGGCAAAGTTCACGGAAGTCAGGGGTCACCATCTATCCATACCATGTGACTGAGCTCAGGGTGGCCTGGGGTGGCCCAGTTCCTCACCTTCCATCCCAGGAGGTCAGCGAGGGCCAGGCAGCCTTGGTCACAGTCGCCTATCCAGGCCACGTCCCTGCAGTGTGAGCAGCAGTGAGCGCCGGCTGAGGCCCGGCCAGCCCTGTCTTCTTCCCCGCCTCAGCCTGCCCTCTCAAGCTTTCCCCAGCCAGGCCCAGGCCTCACCTGTAAGCCTTCTTAGAGTCAAAATCCATGTCACTTCCCAAGCCCATCATCCTGCCCAGGAAGGGGTCCGTCTGCGGGGAGAGGACAGTTAGGGTGTGCACAGCCCCAAGCCACCAGACCTGGCTTGTGCAGGATCTCTCTGTGTAGCCCTGACTGTCCTGGAATTTGCTCAATAGACCAGGCTGGCCTCGAACTCACAGAGATCCACCTGCCTCTGCCTCCCGAGTTGCTGGGATGAAAAGCGTGCACCACCATGCCCGGCTTTTTCTTTTCTTTTCTTTTTTGGTTTTTTGAGACAGGGTTTCATTTCTCTGTGTAGCCCTGGCTGCCCTGGACTCTCTTTGTAGACCAGGCTGGCCTCAAACTCAGAGATCCACCCGTCTGCCTCCCGAGTGCTGGAATTAACGATGTGTGCCACTACGCCTGGTTTACATATCCAGACTGACACAGAGGCCTATAGTGTCAGGCTGGTCCTGCGCACAACTCCCACATCCTCTGTCCTGAACTGAAGCCCCAGAGAAGACAATGCTGAGTCTTGTCCTGTCCGCAGGACCACAGGAGGTGGTGACATGAGGAAGGGAGCAGAGGGCGAGGGGGAGGGAAGTGGACGCAGACTCACCTGGCCCGTCTTCTCCTTGTTGATGAGCAGCCGTGGGGTGGACAGTGGTGCCCTGCAAATGGGGAGCTGGGATTCAGGATGTGCCCTGGTGCCCTGTGCCCAGCTGACCCTCAGTCCTAACCCCCTCGACCTACTTGCTGATGAGGGCGGCGAAGGGCTGCACCTGCAGAGAGGTGCCCATGATGATGAGGAGGTCCACCTTTGCGAAATCCTGTGGGCAGAAGCAGTAAGGACTTGCCCCCCCCCCCAATCCCCACTGGCTGCATTGGCTTTGTCCCCAGCTCCCCTTCCGGCCCCACAGCCCACGTGGGTGGGCACTTACTGACTGCATGCAGGAGAAGAAACGCGATGGGAGAGTCTCACCGAAAAACACAATGTCTGAGAGAAACAGACAGGGGGACACAAGGACAGCGGTGAGGAGGCGGGATGACAGCCTCCCTCTGCAGGACAGCAGGGGATGGGCCAGGTAGCAGAGGTAGCCAGATCTAGGCTGTGTGGGGGACAGGGGGGGATAGGGTGGGGGAGGGGAGGGACCCGGCTCCAGTCCCACCCCAGGCCCTGCAGCTCACCAGGCTTGACCAAACTCTGACATTTCTCACACTTGGGAACTCCTTCTGAGAAGACTTTCTCTGCATAGAAAAGAGGGGGAGAGAGGAAGATGTGAGGCCCCCCAAGGGGGAGAGAGGGAGGTGTGAGGCCCCCAAGGGGGAGAGAGGGAGGTGTGAGGTCCCCCAAGGGGGAGAGAGGGAGGTGTGAGGCCCCCAGAGGGAGAGAGGGAGGTGTGAAGCCCCCCAAGGGGGAGAGAGGGAGGTGTGAGGGCCCCTACGGGGAGAGAGGGAGGTGTGAGGCCCCTCAAGCGGGGGAGAGAGAGGTGTGAGGGCCCCCAGGGGGAGAGAGGGAGGTGTGAGGCCCCTCAAGCGGGGGAGAGAGAGGTGTGAGGGCCCCCAGGGGGAGAGAGAGAGGTGTGAGGGCCCCAGGGGGAGAGAGAGAGGTGTGAGGGCCCCAGGGGGAGAGAGGTGTGAGGGCCCCAGGGGGAGAGAGGGAGGTGTGAGGCCCCCAGGGGGAGAGAGGGAGGTGTGAGGCCCCTCAAGGAGGAGAGAGGGAGGTGTGAGGCCCTCAAGGGGGAGAGAGGGAGGTGTGAGGCCCCCCAAGGAGGAGAGAGGGAGGTGTGAGGCCCCCCAAGGAGGAGAGAGGGAGGTGTGAGGCCCCCAGGGGGAGAGAGGGAGGTGTGAGGCCCCCCAGGGGGAGAGAGAGAGGTATGAGGCCCCCCAAGGAGGAGAGAGGGAGGTGTGAGGCCCCCAGGGGGAGAGAGGGAGGTGTGAGGCCCCCAGGGGGAGAGAGGGAGGTGTGAGGCCCCCCAAGGAGGAGAGAGGGAGGTGTGAGGCCCCCAGGGGGAGAGAGGGAGGTGTGAGGCCCCCCAAGGAGGAGAGAGGGAGGTGTGAGGCCCCCAGGGGGAGAGAGGGAGGTGTGAGGCCCCCCAAGGAGGAGAGAGGGAGGTGTGAGGCCCCCCAGGGGGAGAGAGGGAGGTGTGAGGGCCCCAAGGGGGAGAGAGGGAGGTGTGAGGCCCCCCAGGGGGAGAGAGGGAGGTGTGAGGGCCCCAAGGGGGAGAGAGGGAGGTGTGAGGCCCCCAGGGGGAGAGAGGGAGGTGTGAGGGCCCCAAGGGGGAGAGAGGGAGGTGTAAGGCCCCCCAGGGGGAGAGAGGGAGGTGTGAGGGCCCCAAGGGGGAGAGAGGGAGGTATGAGGGCCCCAAGGGGGAGAGAGGGAGGTGTGAGGCCCCCAGGGGGAGAGAGGGAGGTGTGAGGGCCCCCAGGGGGAGAGGGAGGTGTGAGGGCCCCAAGGGGGAGAGAGGGAGGTGTGAGGCCCCCAGGGGGAGAGAGGGAGGTGTGAGGCCCCCCAAGGAGGAGAGAGGGAGGTTTGAGGCCCCCCAGGGGGAGAGAGGGAGGTGTGAGGGCCCCAAGGGGGAGAGAGGGAGGTGTAAGGCCCCCCAGGGGGAGAGAGGGAGGTGTGAGGCCCCCCAAGGAGGAGAGAGGGAGGTGTGAGGCTCCCAGGGGGAGAGAGGGAGGTGTGAGGCCCCCCAAGGAGGAGAGAGGGAGGTGTGAGGCCCCCAGGGGGAGAGAGGGAGGTGTGAGGCCCCCCAAGGAGGAGAGAGGGAGGTGTGAGGCCCCCCAGGGGGAGAGAGGGAGGTGTGAGGGCCCCAAGGGGGAGAGAGGGAGGTGTGAGGCCCCCCAGGGGGAGAGAGGGAGGTGTGAGGGCCCCAAGGGGGAGAGAGGGAGGTGTGAGGCCCCCAGGGGGAGAGAGGGAGGTGTGAGGGCCCCAAGGGGGAGAGAGGGAGGTGTAAGGCCCCCCAGGGGGAGAGAGGGAGGTGTGAGGGCCCCAAGGGGGAGAGAGGGAGGTGTGAGGGCCCCAAGGGGGAGAGAGGGAGGTGTGAGGCCCCCAGGGGGAGAGAGGGAGGTGTGAGGGCCCCCAGGGGGAGAGGGAGGTGTGAGGGCCCCAAGGGGGAGAGAGGGAGGTGTGAGGCCCCCAGGGGGAGAGAGGGAGGTGTGAGGCCCCCCAAGGAGGAGAGAGGGAGGTGTGAGGCCCCCCAGGGGGAGAGAGGGAGGTGTGAGGGCCCCAAGGGGGAGAGAGGGAGGTGTAAGGCCCCCCAGGGGGAGAGAGGGAGGTGTGAGGGCCCCAAGGGGGAGAGAGGGAGGTGTGAGGCCCCCAGGGGGAGAGAGGGAGGTGTGAGGGCCCCAAGGGGGAGAGAGGGAGGTGTAAGGCCCCCCAGGGGGAGAGAGGGAGGTGTGAGGGCCCCAAGGGGGAGAGAGGGAGGTGTAAGGCCCCCCAGGGGGAGAGAGGGAGGTGTGAGGGCCCCAAGGGGGAGAGAGGGAGGTGTGAGGCCCCCAGGGGGAGAGAGGGAGGTGTGAGGGCCCCAAGGGGGAGAGAGGGAGGTGTAAGGCCCCCCAGGGGGAGAGAGGGAGGTGTGAGGGCCCCAAGGGGGAGAGAGGGAGGTGTGAGGGCCCCAGGGGGAGAGAGGGAGGTGTGAGGGCCCCCAGGGGGAGAGGGAGGTGTGAGGGCCCCAAGGGGGAGAGAGGGAGGTGTAAGGCCCCCCAGGGGGAGAGGGAGGTGTGAGGGCCCCAAGGGGGAGAGAGGGAGGTGTAAGGCCCCCCAGGGGGAGAGAGGGAGGTGTGAGGGCCCCAAGGGGGAGAGAGGGAGGTGTGAGGCCCCCAGGGGGAGAGAGGGAGGTGTGAGGGCCCCAAGGGGGAGAGAGGGAGGTGTAAGGCCCCCCAGGGGGAGAGAGGGAGGTGTGAGGCCCCCAGGGGGAGAGAGGGAGGTGTGAGGGCCCCAAGGGGGAGAGAGGGAGGTGTGAGGCCCCCAGGGGGAGAGAGGGAGGTGTAAGGCCCCCCAGGGGGAGAGAGGGAGGTGTAAGGCCCCCAAGGGGGAGAGAGGGAGGTCCGTTCACAGAGCGCAGCCTCACTAGCCATCACTGACGGTATTTCTGCACAAACAACACACTATTCTGTGGGTGGTAGACTCGGTTTCACAAGGACATAGAGGGCGTGATGTCCATTGTCCGTCACACCCAGCTGGGCACGCTTGGGCTGCTCAGGATCCCTCAGTCTGGGGGCAGCTGGCTGGCGCCCTGCCACAAAGGCACCAGCTGTCTGTCCTGATCTCGAGGGGACACCAGAGGCTTTGTGAAGTCAGTGCCAAGAATATAGAAATGGCTTCCCAGAGTGACACGGCACAATGGCCGCCATGAGCTGGCTGGTGCTGGCACTCGTAGCGCGGGGGCTGTTTCTCTCGGATGCTCTGTCTTTACATGAATGGGGACAGTGACAGCAGTGCCTCCCATGAGCTCGGCTTCCCTCTACACAAGCTCCTCTTGCACTGTCCAATATGGAGGCCTAAGCTACATGGGGCTTAGACCATTGACTGTTAAGTTTTTTAATCTTTTTTTTGTTTGTTTGTTTTTTGTCATGTAACCCAGCCTGGCCTGGAAGTTGCTACGTAGCCAAGGTTAGCCCTGAACTTCTGATCCTCCTGCCTCTGTCTCCCAAGCGATAGACTAGTAGGCATGTACCATGGCTCCCGAGGTGACTCCTACAGTTGAAATCAACAAAAAATTATTAAAAATAGAGACCCTGTGTTTAAAAAAAAAAAAGTAAACTATTGTGGGCCAGAAAGGTGGTTCAGAGAGTGAAGGTCCCATCTCCAGGCTAACAACTTGAGTTCAATTCCCGGGCCCCACATGGTGGAAGCAGAGAATTGATTCCGTGGTCGAGGCCGTTTCTAGTACTCAGTAGACATATGGAGCAATTGGTGCCATGCTGGATGCAGACACAGGTCTCCCTTGTCCAGGCAGAGGGCTCCACCACTACCCTCAGAATGTTGCTGTGCTCACCCTGTGTTTCTCATGTAAGACAGTGAAGGCTTCAGAGGACACAGAGCTATGCACTCATGGCTTCACAGTGGCTGTGCGGCCACTGAGGCTGTGAGTGTGTACCGAGTCCATGTGTGGCTGCGAGTGTGCGCTAAGTTCACGTGTGGCTGCGAGTGTACGCTGAGCCCACATGTGGCTGCGGGCGTGCGCCGAGTCCACGTGTGGCTGGCTGTGCTCTGGTTCACATGTAGGACAGGCTGGCCGAGGGTTGCAGGGGAGCGAGACTGGCCGCCACCTCAAATCCCTGGGCTTCTACAGCTACCATAATAAGCAAGGCAGCTGAGTAGGACAGGGCAAGCCTGAGGTCTCAGCAGAAGGGCAGGCTCAAGGCCAGCCTGGGCTACATAGGGAAACCCAGCCTCAAGGGAAACACTGCAATTCAGACTAGCAAGAGCCAAAGAGGACCACACGGGGGCACAGCCACTCAGAGACCCGGCTCCGGCACGGGTGAGCGCAGGAGGTGAGGCTGACCTTTCATCCAGCTCAGGTCGTACTCCTGTCCGCAGGAGGAGCTGATGCAGTGTGACGTGTAGAAGGTGCCGTGGGCCTCCACCACGTCCTGGGGCTCCAGCCCTGCCACTCGCTCCAGCATGTCCACGTTCTGGAAGAGGGGAGATGGAGGGAAGGTCAGGAAGTCAGTCGAGCAGCGCAGCTGGGGCGTGGTGGCGCACGCCTTTCTTCCCAGCACTCGGGAGGCAGAGGCAGGCGGATCGCTGTGAGTTCGAGGCCAGCCTGGTCTACAAAGCGAGTCCAGGACAGGCAAGGCTAACATAGAGAGACCCTGTCTCGAAAAACAAACCAACAAACCAAAGCAACAACAACAACAAGAAAATAAAAGAAAGAAAGAAAAGAAAAAGGAAGGAGGCCGAGCAGCCCTTGAGGGCTCTGGGAAGTGGGAGGAAGCTTGCGGGCCACTGAACAGCTAGCCGCAGGCCTGCCTGAGGGATGCCCAAGCTTGAGTATCTATAAGGCCAGCCCCACGACTGCCATCAGCCCCATGTGACATTCTTCTGCAAACCTGGGTCTTTTTTCCTTCTTCTATTTTTCAGAGAAGCCCTTTAGTTAGGGAGTCGCACACTTTCCCTCCATCCGCCACAAGTTTGTTGAGGTAAATGTACCTCGCCAGTGTCCCCGCAGATGTGGCCTTTTCGTGTGGGACCTCAGCTGCGCAGCTTGCACGCGGCAGTTCTGCCCAAGCATCAACATAAACAGAACGGACCTGGCCAGGAGCGACAGTGGCTGCGGGTAAGCCCTGCACTTGGGAGGCTGAGGCAGGATAATTGCTTTAAGTTTTTTTTTTTTTTAAAGATTTGTTTATTATTATGTATACAGTGCTCTGCCTGCATGTCCACCTGCACACCAGAAGAGGGCATTAGATCACATTATAGATGGTTGTGAGCCACCATGTGGTTGCTAGGAATTGAACTCAGGACCTCTGGAAGAGCAGACAGTGCTCTTAACCTCTGAGCCATCTCTCCAGCCCCCAAATTGCTTTAAGTTTAAAGTCAGCTGGAACTACACAGATAGCTAGTGTCAGGCCAGCCACGGCTACACGGCAAGACCTTGCCTCAAAAACTGAACCGAACACACAATAGACAAAGCTAGGCACGGTATACCAGGCCTATAAATCTACGCTGCTGCGAATCTGAGGCTAGCCTGAGCTACACAGTGAGCTCCAGGCAAGCCTGCATGACAAGAGCGAGACCTGACTTGAAAAACCACAATAAAGGGCAGACAAAGGTGGCTCAGCAGGTAATGGTGCTTGTCACCAAACTCACAACCCGGAAACCACAGGGTACAAGGAAACATCTCCCTCAAGCTGCCCTCTGAACTCTGCACACACACTAAGTAGATGTAATAAAATTGAAAAATAAACACACAAAATAGCAATGGCTTATTTGTCTCTTTGGGGGCTGGTTTTTTGTTTTTTGTTTTTTTGTTTTTTGTTTTTTTTTTTTTGAGACTGCCTCAGACGTGAAAATCTCTCGCCAGAGTGCTGCGATTCCAGGGGTGCACCACCACACCCCTCACTCAGGGCTCCTGCACCTGCTCGGTAGCTGGCTCAGTCTGCCCAGTCCCTCGCTGGAGAGTAAGCAATACACATGCTCAGAGCCGCCCCAGGCAGGCCTCTGCATCCAGGAAAACACGGGTTAGGATCACAGGAGATGGCTGAAATCTCGGGTCATGTTGGATGGGATCCCTACATGGCACCCTCCCTTATAGGGGACTATGTCCTGACGAACACACTGTGAGTTGACTATAAACTGCGGTGAAAACGCCTCCGACATCTGCCCCATTGCACATCGCAGGGACCCAGGGCCTGGGTGGGCGGCACTATGTCCCTCTGGTGTGATGATGTGGCAGGACCGCTGCCGTCTACCCAGAATCTGCAGAGTAGGGCTGGACGACGGTAACGAGCCGGTCACCTCAGCTACAGGAAGGTGGGACGGACGGAAGGATCCCAAGTTCAAGGCCTGCCCGGGCTCATGGCTCAGCAGCAGAGCTTTTGCCTAGAGTCCACCAGGGAGGGGCTGGGGGCGTGACTCAGTGGTAGAACACGGTCCCTAGCACTCAGGAAACCCCGGGGCCTATCACAGCACTACCCACCCCCTCACCCCTGCCGCAAAAAGAAAATGATTAATCCTCATACCCCTGGTATGGACAGGGGTCCCCAGACAAGAGGAAAAGGGGTGGAGGAAAGAGGCGTGCAGAAAGCCTTCGGTACTGTGAATTTCACAGATAACGATTGGAAGGTCTAGACCCATCATCCTTCTGTGGCTTCGGTGGTCACCGACAACCGTCTGACTGTGACAATGGGTTCCTGTGTCCGGGGCTGAAAATAGCATCGCGCAGCTTCAAAGGTGCTGTGTCAGCACAGTTCAGAAGCCGAGCGGGCGTGTTCCAGAAAGTGGGTCAGTGCCTCAGTGACTGAGGAGGGGAAGAGGACGAAAAGGAAAAAAAAAAAAGTCACAGAATAAGTCATTCGTAAACGTCTGTGCGTGGGCTGGAGGGGAGGCTCCGCAGGGGAGTGCTGGTTGTTTTCCCGGAAGCCCCAGGCTTGGGTTAGGGCACCCACAAGGCAGAGCACGCGTCTACAGCGCCCTCTCCTGGCCACCGTGGGCACTGCAGGCGCACGGTACAAGGGCGTGCATGCAGGCAAAACACCCATGTGCATAAAGTGCAAACAAACCCCCTTTAAAAGCATGTGTGTGGGGCCAGCGAGGAAACCAAGCCCGATGACAAGCTGAGTTCCATCCCTGGAGGGAGAGCAGTGACTGCTGCACGATGTCCTCTTGACGCCTTTGACGTGACCAGCCTGCACATGTCCGAGCCCACTATCAAACACACACCGTCCCCCTCGACAGTCAGGGCAGCCCTCACTCACAGGTGGCCTTTGTGGGCTCTTTTTTCTTCTACCCTTTCAACCCCCTAACACTAGACAGGAGAGAAAAAAGGGCATGGAGGAAGAGAAAGAAAAAGATCCCCGAACAAAGCCAGGCGTTGGAACGGGGCGCAGCGAGAGCACGAGGCAAATCATATCACGGTCAGCGGCTGCGAAGCAGCCCACGACCCCCACCTGGGGTTAAAACAAAACCACATTCTTATCACATGTCTGTCTTTTAGGAGAGCGCGGGATCCCGGAATTCTCACTACAGTGGCTATGTCGGGGCCTCCGTTTCTCACCCCATCTGTTGAGTGACACACGTGAGCTGTTTCTACAGCCGTCGCCTTCCTGCTCGGCCCAGGCTCCACGTGCGGCTGCCCTCGCCTTCTGTGCAGCCATCTCCCAGGGGCTCACGGGACTCGGCTTCTCCTCCCCTTCCCGCAGTGCTGGGACAGCGCGGGAGACGCCTGGCCCTCGTCCAAGGTCCGCCTTCCTTCGCTTTGGCGGACCGTGACCGCAGCGTTCTGCCCGCTCCCTGGGCTCCCCCGCCCCTGTCCGCACAGCCACATCCTGAGCCTCTGCGCGAAGGCTCCTTCCTTGGCAGCGCTCAGGTCCCGTGCCACCTTGCGCACCAGCCTCCTGTGTAAACGGTTCCCACACGTGGCACCATCTGACACACTAGGTCTGTGACTCTTCCCTCTTGTCCTTGTCACATGTGGGAGAATATCAGCACCAGGAGGGTAGGGATGTCTGCTCTGCCTCACTCTGGTGCGGCCCAGTCCTGGGTGGACATCTGGTGTCACAGAACCAGCAAACACGGGTGCTAGCGGGGCGGAGGACACGCAACCGCGCGCAGGAAGTGCGGGGCTTCAGGGGGGGTGCGGGCGCCAGGCCTGAGCCCTGCTCTGTGGAGGAGACTGACTCTGGGTTTGAGGGCCCTGAGCTCGGGCAGCGCTTGGAAAGACCAAGCCGGCCCCAAAATAACTTACCCTCCCCCTGGTGGCCATTTCTGGCATTGCAGCGCTTTACCCGGGCTGCCTGAAGAAGCCTATTTGCAGCCACGCTTTAACTGCTTTTCTTTTTTAATTTGGGGGTGGGGGGAGGGGCCGGGCAGTGTTTGACGACGGAGCCAATGTGGCCTTGACTTCACTATGTATCCCAGGTTGGCACTGAGCTCATGACCCTCCTTTGCTGGCCTCCCCGGTGCTCAGGTTACAGCTGTGTGCCACCTTGCTCGGCCAGCTTGTGTTCCGAGATGCAGTTTACAGCACGCATGCACACTGCTGCAGAGCAGACTGAACTTGAACACATCGACAAAACAGGTAAAGGCACAAACATTCCCCCCCCCCCTTTCTGGTTACTAAAATCTAGAAGCCAGCAGCCTGAACAGCCTTTGAAACACTCCAGTGTGGCCACAGTGTCCAAGGCCAGGCTCATACTGTGTCACCTGTTAGAAAACTGTCCCGGTCTCCTGACTTGGCGTAGATGTGCTATGTATGGACGGTGCCCTCAGATGCAGAGTCCTTTTGCAGTAGGAGTGGGGTGGCCTGATGGAATACACTGTCACCTCACAACAGACATGAAATGGCCTAAAGCTGTTCTGGCTCTTTTTATTACTTAAAAATTCTTATATATTTATTAGTTTATATTTTAATTGATTCATCAATTAATTTACAGATATGGCCTCACATCCTGAAGGCTGGCCTTGAATTTCTTTTTTCTTTTCTTTCTTTCTTTCTTTCTTTCTTTTTTTTAAGGCAGGGTCTCTCTGTGTAGTCTTGGCTGTCCTGGACTCACTTTGTAGACCAGGCTGGCCTCGAACTCACAGCGATCCACCTGCCTCTGCCTCCCGAGTGCTGGCATTAAAGGCGTGCGCCACCACGCCCGGCAACCTACCCAGTTTCTAGGCCCTATTTTATGAAGGGGAAACTGTGGCCAAGAGGAAGTGGTTCCCTGAAGGTCACTCACTGTGAGGTCACTGGTTGCTGGCCCTGTGCCTGCCTGGGTCGCCCACAGTCATGGCCGCCCTCCGCCATGGCCGCCCACAGTCATGGCCGCCCACCAGCCATGGCCGCCCACAGTCATGGCCGCCCACAGCCATGGCCGCCCACAGTCCCGCCTACCTGTGTGTAGCAGCGCAGCAGCAGCCCCTTCTCCTTCAGCAGGCGCATGAAGTAGTGGCAGACGGTCGGCTGAGGAAGAAATAACACCGCTAACGGAAACCGCACGCACGGGACACTTCCACAGGGGAGGGGTGGCGCTAGCCACGTGCCCATTCTGCCCTGTGGCCCCATCACAGCTCCAGCGAGGGCGAGTGTGGCGTTCTCCTGTACACGGATGAGGAGATCCACTCGAGGGCGTGGTGCTGGACTGTCGGCGACACCAATTGGTAAACTGCAGAGTTAGGTTCACAGCACCCTTTCTGACACCCTTGGCAGCGCTGTCTTACAGCTTAGGCTCAGAGCCACACAGCAAGGAGGGGAGGGGCCCCGAGGGGAGGGCACACCAACCAGGCCTGCAACCTTTCTCCTTTGTTTTTTTGGTTTTTCAAGACAGGGTTTCTCTCTGTGGATTCACTTTGTAGACCAGGCTGGCCTCCAACTCACAGTGATCTGCCTCCCGAGTGATGGGACTTAAGGTGTGAGCCACCATGTCTGTCTCGCTTTCAATTTTTTTTGGGGGGGGGTTTCAAGACAGGGTTTCTCTGGGTAGCGTTGGCTGACCTGGACTCATATTGTAGACCAGGCTGGCCTCGAACTCACAGAAATCCACCTGCCTCTGCCTCCCGAGTGATGGGATTAAAGGTGTGTGCTACCACTGCCTGGCTGGGATTCTTTTTTATTTTTTTTTAATGATTTATTTATGTTTATTTTATGTGCATTGGTTGGTGTTTTGCCTGCATGTGTGTCTACGTAAAGGTGTCAGATTCCCTGGAGCTGGAGATACAGGGGGCTGTGAGCCTTCTGATATGGGTGCTGAGGATTGAACTTTGGTCTTCTGCAAGTGTGTGCTCTTAAACACAGAGCCATCTACCCACCTCCTCCACCTTTACATTATTTATTTATTTATTTTTTACAGCATCTCAAGACAGCAGGCCTTGGATTTCAAAGTTTTGAAAGTTTCCTGTCTCTGCCTCCCAAATGCTATAGTTATGGGCATACACTATCACACCTGGCCAGAACTTATGTGTTTGCTTTCTTTTTTCTTTTCTTTCTTTCTTTCTTTTTTAGACAGTGTCTGCCATCTGACTGCCTACCTGCCTGCCTGCCTGTCTGCCTACCTGCCTGTCTGCCTGTCTGCTTGCCTGCCTGTCTGTCTGCCTGCCTACCTGTCTGTCTGTCTGCCTGTCTTGCCTGCCTGCCTGCTGCCTACATGCCTGCGGGTACCCACGTGCCACAGTGCAAACATGGAGATCAGAGAGTAATGTGTGGGAGTCGGTTCTCTCCTTTGATCACGAGGGCTCCAGGGACGGAACTTGGGCCATCAGGCTTGGTAGCAAGCACCTCTGCCCACAGAACCATCTTGCTGGCCCAGAGGCTGGGCTCCTAACCTTCATGCAACACTTGTCTGAGAGGCCTATATGGACCCTCCTCCCCGTGCCCGCTCTTCCCAGTCTCCCCTGTAGAAGACGACCTCACCTTGATCTGCCCAGGATAGACCTCTTTGGCAAGGGCAAAGAAGGGTTCTGGATGTTTCTGTGGGAGAGAGAAACAGAGGACCCCATACCCCTGGTAAGAGAAGGACTGGAGTTGGGGACCCCACCCCCACCTTCCATCTCAGCAGTGTACCTTGAAGTAGCTGATATCAAAGATGGCCTCCGGGTAAGGAAGGTGGAACTTCTCCAAAAGGGCATAGATGCCAGTGGACGGGGTGCGGAAATCAGGGATGCCCGCAGCTGGGAGGGCATGCGCAGTCAGAGGTGCTAGCCCAGGGTGCGCGCATGCGCAGACCCTTCCCAGACACCCTCCCTCCCTCCGACCGCCGACGGCTTGGAGGAGGGGACACTTACACGTGGAGATTCCGGCTCCCACCAAACAGACGACCCTGCGGCCTGGAAGGAAGAGTCCTATGGTGTGACAGGGTCACATGCCAGCGGGAGGAGGGTGTGGCACATTACAGCGAGGAACCGGGGACAACAGTGAGTGCGGTCTTGGGGGGCAGGGGGAAGGCCGGGGAGGCCTGTGAGGCCTCCAGTTCCATGCCTAGAGCCCTGGAGAATCAACCCAAACCAAATTACGGTAACAAGCTACCTTCTGGATACAATATTGTATGACGTTAAAACATTACTTTTGGGCAGGGCAGTGGTGGCACACAGCTTTAACCCCAGCACTCGGGAGGCAGAGGCAGTTCGGTCTCTGTGTTGGGAGGCCAGCCTGGTCAGCCAGGTATACGGAACAAGTTCCTGGACAGCCAGAGCTACACAGAGAAACTGTCTCACCCCTCCCCAAAGCCTTTTAATTGTTTTAGTAATTAATCAGAATTTCAAATAACTTGTACAAAGTCTCATTATGTAGCTGTGACTGGCTTACCCACTAGCTATGTAGACTAGACTGGCCTTGAATTTACAAAGATTTATCTGACTGCCTCCCAAGTGCTGAGATTAAAAGTGTGTGCTGTGCTATCATAGCTTGTTTAAAAATAATAATAATAATAAAAAAAGGAGCCGGGGCGTGGTGGCGCACGCCTTTAATCCCAGCACTCGGGAGGCAGAGGCAGGCGGATCGCTGTGAGTTCGAGGCCAGCCTGGTCTACATGCATTTCTGGACAGCCCAGGACTACTTTACTGAGATGAGCAAGGAGGAGGAAGCAGGAGGAGGAAGAAGAGGAAGAGGAGGAGGAAGAAGAAGAACTAACAAATGCATAAATAAATTACAAAATGTAAAGGAAGCTTAGGCACAGGCCACAGAAGCTGACTGGCTTCAGTTTCTGGCATGTTATGCACACCTGTTCACTGCACTGCTTGGTTCACACAAAGCCACCTGGAGCCGTGGCAGTGGCTACAAACAGTGGGTTTTTTTTTCTTTTGGACTGGGTCTCATGTATCCCAGACAAACTTTAAACTTGCTACTACAGGCAATGCATCTCCATGCCCAGCTCTCCTTTTCTTTCTTTGAGATATGGTCTCACAGTGATCTACCTGCCTCTACCTCGTGAGCGTTGGGAGCCGGCCATGCCTAGTTTTTGTGTGTGGTGTAGGGACGTCACTCCTGGGGTCCGTGCGTGCTGGGCAAACACTCCACCAGCCGCGCTGCAGCTCCACCCCCTCAACTGTATTAAACTTCCTCAGACCCCTGGTTTGCGTTCTTACGAGGGCTTTGCTCCCAGGGTTTACTATCAGGGAAGGGTACGGCTGGATCCACAGGCTCACAGCCGGGCCCTGTGCCTGCCTCAGCTGCTGGCTGGCGGGCAGCCCAGCCACACAGCGTCCCGGCATCTGTCTGTCAGCTGATGGGCAGACACAAGTGTGCTGTCCCATGAATCGGGCACCCCCTGGGTGTTCTGTTTAAGGGACAACAAGTGTGAACACTGGCCAAATCCTGCCTCAGGCTGATGAGACGGCTGAGTGGGGAAAGGCACTTGCTGCCAACCCTGACCACCTGAGTTTGACTCCTAGAAACAACATGGGGGAGAGGAAAAAAATGACTTCTGAAAGCTATGCTCTGGCAAGCACGCAGTGGCACACATGCACCTACACTAATACGTACAACACACACAATTTTTAAAGTGGGCGTGGTGGCACATGTCTTTACTCGCAGCCCTTGGGAGACAGAGGCCAGCCCACCTCTGTGAGTTCGAGGCCAGCCTGAACTACAAAGCGAGTTCCAGGTCAGGTAGGGCTGTAACACAGGCAAACCCTGGAAAAAGCCAACAGACCAAACTGAACGAAACCTGTAGGCTCAATTTTCTTAACAATTATATTTTATTATGAACTTATTAAACAAGCCTACCTCCCTTACAACCCAACTAGCCTAAATAAGGGGAAAAGGAGATTAAGGAAAACAGGAATAAAAACTTCTGGGTGTCAGTTCCTAGGAACGATTCTCCTGGCTTAGTCAGCTGGATTTCAGCAGACCAGCAATCCCACCAAAGTTGCTGCCGGAACCAGGAGCCTCAGCTGGACCCTGGAGCAGTTCTCTGTAGGAGCGTCTCAAAGTGGAGAGATGAACAGCTAAACACCAAGTCCCAGCAAAAGCTCCAAGGCCCTTGTTTTCAGCTCATATATATATTCTGTTCAAGGATGTTTTTCAGCTAGCAACAACGAAGTCTCCCCTGAAGTGGTTCGACTTCTAAGTGGAAAAGCATCCTGCCCTCTCACATTTAAGTGATAAACATCTCTTCCCCATCCCACACTTGGGATCAAAACAAAACCAGGTTTATCTCCTCTACAGAAACCAACCAAGCAAGCAAACAAGAAAAGCCTGCTACAGTCTACGTACTCAGCTTCTTTAGAGTGTTCTTGGGCCAAATGTGGTTGGAGATTGTGAGCCCTGATACTGAGGAACCACACATTCTAGATTCAAGGGTCCAGACCCTCCCTGGGTGTGGCCAGTACCTGTCAGGAGACGGAAACAGGATGACCACCCATGGCTACAGAGCAAGACCACGCTTCCTTCAAGGGCCCAGGTATCCAATCTGCCGGCAACGCTAGCCAGATGCTCCTCCAACTCCCAGCCTTTCTGCTCGGCTTACTTCTAAAAGACCTCGCAGCTCCTCTGTAATAACCGGGGCACCTGGCCTGGGTGACCACCACTTATCCGAGGCCCCTCACCAGCATCCAGAGCCTCTAAGACCTGAGTGCAGGAGGGAAGCGAACAAACGCCTCCTGGCCACCGCCTGGGTTCTCTCTGGGGCGGCTGCCCAGCCTGTGGCAGGAGCGGGAGGCCCAGCAGGCGAGCAGACAGCGCCCACAAAGGGCTGTTCAGCACCCTCAGAGCCCCACTGTTCCCACTGAGGGCTGCCAGGGCCTGGCTTCCCAGACGAGGCGACTCAACCTTGGTCGGTTGGCAAGGAATGTACATTCCACGGTGACCCAGCTAGCTGGCGGCTACACGGCACAGCTGAGACAAGCTCCTGCAATAACACCGCAGCCACACTCCAGGGCTCTCAACAGCTCGGGTCCTGCTGTACTCGTTTACCTCCGTGCATGCCTCCTGTGTGTCTGTGTGACATTTCTTGATATGTGTGCGTGCAACATTTCTTTGAGTGTGTGTGCCATCTCCTTGTGTGTGTGTGTGTGCATGCACGCATGTGTGTGTGTATGCCCATGTGATTTCTCTGTGTGTGTGATGTTTTTCTGTGTGTGTGCATGTGTGTGACATTTCTCCATGTGCATGTGTGTATGTGTGCATGGCATTTCTCCGTGTGTTTGGTGTGTATGACATTTCTTCATGTGTGAGTGTGTGTGTGTGCACGTGTGGGTGACTTCTCTAGGGCCAACTGCCTGGTTTTTCCTCTCACAGAGGATAACTTGTGCAAGCCATTTCTCTCTGTCTATCACGTGGGTCCCGGGATGCAGCGGAGGCGTCAGGCTCGGCAGTAAGCGCCTGTACTTGCTGAGCCATCTTGCAGATTCCTGTGCTGTTTTTTTAAGACAGGATCTCTCTCTCTGGGGCCTGGGGCTTGCCTTGGAGCCGCTGCCTCCCCAGCCCTGGAATCACAAGCCCTGAGCTGCTTCTGTGGGGGGTGGGGATCAATCCCAGAGCCCCCCCTACCCTCCACCCCCCGCTAGTGTGCTAGCACTTTATGGACTGAGCTATCTCCTCAGCCTCTATTTCCCTCTTTTTTTAAACTTTTTTTTTTTTTTTTTTTTTTTTTGGTTTTTCAGTTTCTCTGTGTAGCCTTGGCTGTCCTGGACTCCCTTTGTAGACCAGGCTGGCTTCGAACTCACAGCGATCGCCTGCCTCTGCCTCCCGAGTGCTGGGATTAAAGGCGTGCGCCACCACCACCTGGCTCTGTTTCCTTGTCTTTCACGTAGCCCCAGCTGACTTTGACTTTGACTTTAGGTGCTCTAGCTTCGGCCTGCAGGTGTGTCCAGCATGTTGGGTGTGTGTGTGTATATATATATATATTTATATTTCCCTGGCCTCGCCCTGAGTCACCCCGAGGTATTATCACTTCCAGTCTAGGGCACAGGCCTGGCCCATCGGAAGACAGTAATTTATTCTCTAGGGACGTGACCTAAGTCGGGCCTGGTGGTGCTGGCCTATGCTCCCTCCCTGCTATGCGCAGGCTGAGGTGGGCGGACCGACCTTCTGGGACTATAGCGTGCATTCATAGGCTAGTCAAAATAAAACAGGAAAAAGAGGGCCGGGGCCGTGACTCGATGGTAGCGTGTTTGCCTAGCACGCTGGGGGGGGGGAGTGTGGAATGGGGGGCTGGCTCCGCTCCATCCTCAGCACCTGTTCCACTCCCCAATAAATACGTAGATTTAAAAAATAATATTAATTAGCAGTGACTCAGGTCTGAGCAATCACAGACAGGGAACTCAGCAGGAGGAGGGTTCGGGGCAGTCACAGGAGTCAGTCTGGGCCAGTGTAGGCGCCCCCTGCCCCACCCTTGGCTGGACTCCTGTGTGGAGCAGCCTTTCCTTCACCCCCATGCCCAGACTTGTGGGGCTGAGAACATTGCGCAAGCGCCTGCTCCACGCGCTTACCGCTCAGAGCCAACAGTCTTACTATGTAGCCCAGGCTGCCCTCAAACTAACGATTCTCCTGTCTCAACTTCCGGAGAAGCTGAGTTTCTTTTTAAGTGTATGGCTGCTTTGCCTCGGTGAGTGTTTCTGCACCACACGCAGGCGTGAGGCCCACTGTGGCCGTAAGTAGGATCTCTCGAGACTGGAGTTACAGATGAACGTGGACCACCACACGGGTCCTGGGAATCCAAGCCAGGGCATTTGGAAAAGCAGCCAGTGCTGTTAACTGCTAAGCCATCTCTCCAGCCCAAGAGCTGGCTTTCCTCCTTTTTTTTTTTGTTGTTGTTGTTTTGTTTTGTTTTTGTTTTAAAAAAGCTCCCATATAGCTCAAGTTAACCTCAAACACACAATATAGCTGAGGCTAGCCTTGAAATGTTAATCCTTTTCCTATCCGCCCAGAGTTGGGGTTACAGGTGTGTGCCGCCATACTCAGCTGGTCTTCTCGCTACTCATACCCCCCAAAATGAAGTCAGGTGGAGCAGGTGTGGGAGAGGGGGCCAAGCAGCGGGGTACTCACAGCGCTCGCTCTGCATGTAGCGGGTCACTCCGTCAATGGTCAGCTCGTCCAGCAGCCGCTCCTTCTGGGAGCCCAAGCCCAGGGCCTGGGAGAATAAGTCCCGCAGGAATTCCACTGGCCGACAACAAGAGAGACAGTGCCAGGTGGGCACCGAACCAGGACCCGAGGGACTTGTCCCACCCATGGGACCCACTATTCTCCCAGCACTAAGTCCCAGTGTCTCCCCCGGGCAGCAGCCTCCGGTACCAAATCCTTTATTACACGCTTTGGGTATCACTCCTGGTAGCCCCCAGAGCCCCGCACTAAAGTCCCAGACCCCAGCCGCCTCCCCGCCTTCCTCCAGGGACAACACTTACTTTTCACCTCTCCGCCAGTGGCTCCTCCCTCAGTGTCCGAGTCTGAATCCTGGAAGGGTTAGGTGGGATCACCAAGCCCAAGAAGTGGGGTTAGGGCGGAAGGGGAGGGAAGGGGAGGGGGGCTGGGGGAGGGGGTGACACCCAGCGAGTAGGGCTCTGACTGGGAGGGGCCTCATCAGGGACAGGTTACCTGCAGAGAGGCACCTGGGCCTCCTCATGTGACTGACATTTTAGGCCTTATCTCACTCCTCAGGTGGGGTCTCTCTGGCTGGCCTAGAACCAGCTACATACACCAGGCTGACCTGAAACTCCTAAAGAGCTGCCTGGCTCCGTCTTCTGGGATTAAAGACGCTCACCACCGTGCCTGCCCCATCTCTTTTTCTTTTGACAGGGTCTTACTATATACCCCTGGCTGGCCTAGAACTTGCTATGCAGCATAGGGTACCCTTGAGCAAAAGGCCTGTACCACCATGCCTGGCTTGCTTTTGGAGGTGGGGTTTTATGTAGCCCAGGCTGGCCTCGAACTTGCTATGACGTCTACATGACCTTAAACTTCTGATCCACTTGCCCCCTGCGCCTCCACTGCTGGGATTATGGGTGTGACGTTGGGCATCACATCCCACACGCTAACCATTTGCCCTCACAGCCTGACAAGGCACTAGGGAAGGCAGCCAGGGCGTCCTGTTTGCCAGGCAGCCGCTATCACTAGAGCTCCACTAGTACACACAGCCCAGAGGTTGAGCGGGGAATCTCCCCAGGCCTCTCAGCTGGCCTTCTCCACCTCCCGGGGCTACCTGTCACAGCCCAGTCACGAGTGATGTCACTTCTCTGTCACCAGACGTTACCTCTCAAGGTGACCCCACCTTGCTCCAACCGTTTCACGGTGGCCTCAGCGCCCCCATGCGCAGCGGCCTCACGTTCCTTCCTTGGCGTGCCGTGCCATGCCTGCTGTCTCTAGCGTCCTGACATCCTACTGCTGCGCCCCCTCCCAACTCCACCTGGTTCAACCTGTTCTCTCTCTCCTGGAGTCCTGCTCTGGCTTCCTTGACTCAGTTTCCAATCCTCCTACTCCCTAGCATATGATGGCCTGATTAGGGCTGCCCACCCCTCTCTTTTCTACTCTCACCCCTCCCCCCAAGTCACAAACATCTACCAAGCGCCATAACATCAGCCACACAAGGGTGGGGACTTTGTCTATGTTCACCACTTAATGGCCAGCCTAGATAACAGGACTTCCAGAACCTTCTGCCACTAAACCCATGCCAAGTGGGTGCCGGGCCAGGGCTGGCCTTGCAGGAGATGTCAGAAAGAGTCTGATCAGCCCTTCCCTACTTGGCTTCCAAACCTCCTTTCCAAATTATTTTTCTAAGAAGACTCTTTTGGGCAGGCGGATTGCTGAGTTTGAGGCCAACCTGGTCTACAAAGCGAGTCCAGGACAGCCAAGTCTACACAGAGAAACCCTGTCTCGAAAAGCCAAACAAACAAACAAACAAAAACCAAAAAAACCCCAAAACAAAAAAAAAAACCCAAACAAAAACAAAAACAGACCAAAAAAACCCCGCAAAAAACAAAAAACCAACCAAACAAAAAAACCTCCCCAAAACAACAACGACGAGAAGATGAGAAGAATAAAAAGAAGATTCTTTTGTTGTTATTGTTGTTTTGTGACAGGGTCCTAGGTAGCCCAGGCTGGCTCCAACTTGCTATGTATCTGAGTGTGACCTTGAATTCCTGACCCACCTATTTTTATTTCTGAGGTGCTGGGGTTACAGGGTTGTGTCACCACCACATCTGACTCTACAATGACTCTTTTCTGGTTTTCGGTTTCTTTTGGTTTGTTTGTTGTTTTTTTTAGACAGGGTTTCTCTGTGTTAGCTTTGGCTGTCCTGGACTTGCTTTGTAGACCAGGCTGGCCTCGAACTCACAGTGATCCGCCTGCCTCTGCCTTCCGAATGCTAGGATTAAAGGCGTGTGCCACCACGCCTGGCTTCTTTACTGATTTTTTAAAAATTATGTAAGCTGGTTGACCAGGGAAAGGTGCTTGCCACCCAGCCTGACGACTTGAATCTGATCCCTGGACCCCACAAGGTGACAGGAGAGGACACTGTCCTCAGGCTACCGTACGTGCACTGTGGCACGTGCGCCCCACCCACAAACCAAACCAATGAAACAAACGGACTTTTAAAAATTGTAAAGGGCTTACGCAAGCTTAGTTTTTTGAGGTGGGTCTTACTATTTCACCCAAGCTGGCTTCCAAAATACCATCCTCCCTTTCCAGCCTCCTGAGCCAAGCAACAGGTAACCAGAAATAACTCCAGTGTTTTCTCTGCGTGAGTTTTCACGCACGGGTGCTATAGAAACGGGCCTTGCCAGGGTATGATATTACACAATGTTTCACAGACCCGTCTCCTTCTCTTTTTAGATTTATCTTAATTATGTGCATGTGTGAGTGTTTGTGCAGGCGTGTGAAAGTGCCCGTGGAGTCAGATCCCATGCAACTGGAATTATCAGTCCCTTGTGAGCGGTCTGTGCAGTTCTTGGGATGGAGCTCAGATCTTCTGGAACAGCAGGGTACATTCTTAACCACGGAGCCATCTCGCCAGCCCACCCCCCCCATTCTTTATTGTGGCTCCATAGTAACACATTGTATGAAGAACCACAGTTCACTGACTCCCTTCCCTGACGTCCACTGGGGCTACGGCTAGCGGGCCCTGGCTGGATAATGCTGCAATTGACGACAGCCCGTGAGAAGCCCTTCTGACTGTGAAACTTTTTTGGTCTGGCATTACTGGACTTGCTTTGGGAGCCAGACAAGTAAGCCGCTAGAGACCCACAGCAGGCTGTCACAGCTCGGCTGTGCACATGTGGGGTACTATTGACCCCCCTCCCCAGCTTCTCTGCACCTGCCTCCCTCTGAGGACTGACTTCATAGGATGGGCATGCTGGCATTTGGTGGCTGCAGGTGCTGTCTAGCACAGTGTTTCTCAACCAGTGGGTCATGACCCCTTTGGAGACAAACGACCAGGCTGGCCTTGAACTCACAGCGATCCGCTGGCCTCTGCCTCCTGAGTGCTGGGATCAAAGGCCGGCGCCACCACCAACAGGCCAACTTTGCTACTTTTAAAGTGAGCCCTATAAGGTCACTGCCCCCAGCTCATGGGACCTGTGACTTCAGGGATCAAACTGGAAAACAGGTCTCTTCCAAGGCCAGCACAAATGAGGAGGTTCGGAAGGGATTGAGGATGGGGTGGGCCACAGGGAGAAAAGAGGACAATACAGGAGGGCGACCGAGGGTTGAGGCTGTACAGTCCCCAGAAGCCACCTTTCCCCCGCAAGAGGCTGTACCAATGCCCAGTTAGGGATCAGGGCCGTAAGCCAAGGCTTGGCTAAAAGGCTTCCCTTGCCTCCTCCCCCAGTGTGGAATGTGGAACCGAGCGAGCCCATCTCTCTCTTTCCCCTCCACCCCTTTTCCCCAATCTCACCTGAGCCTCGGGCACCTTTTCTGCCTCGGTCTCCAGAGGGTCAGAGGCTGGGGAGGAGGAGGAGGGAAGGGAGAGGGGAGGCAGAGGGTTAAGTGGATGAAGCGCTCCCAGCGGTGGAGGCATCAAGAGGACCCACCGACTTAATTATCCTGGAGTCAGGGATGACAGTAAAACTGTCGGACATGGGGAAAAGGCACACTTCTGAGCGGAGGAATGCGTGAGGGGGGAAAGACTGAGGGAGGGGTTAGGTTTAGGAGGAGAAAGCGGGCGGAACGGGACCGTTGGATGACTTTGGAGTTAGGCAGGGCACGGTAGCGGTGTGTGTCAGCCGGGAGAATGAGGGCGAGCGAAGTTTTTCAAGAGAGGCTAAGTGCGGATACTACCTGCTGGGGGCTGAGCGTGGGGGAGGAGATGCGATGAAGGCTGGGGGGTGGTGGTGGGGGGTGGTGGTGGTAGGGGAGGCACAGGAACTGAGAGGATGAGACAGAAAGAGGCAGCAAAAGGTCCCCCCCGAACGTCCCATAGTTAGTTGCCCCACAACCTTAGCAACCAGGATCGTAGCAACTTTGGTCCTTGGCAGCGAGGGTCCTCAGCAACCAAAGTGCGAGAAATGCAGTCAGAAAGAACTTGCCAAACGGACCCTTAGAACCTCACAATCCAGAAACACACCAACTTAGCAAAACCGACCATGTAGCAACGGCCCTCCAAATCTCACTTCCCTTCACGCAGCCCCCTTGTCTCCCGCCCCACGGAGCCTACCGACCCTCGGGCCCCCGGGGCCTGCAGCCCAAAGTCAGGCCCTGGCGCGGCCCGACCCTCCTGCCCTGGCTCCCTGACTCACGGTCCGGCTGGGCCATAGGAGCGGTGTGGGCGCACTGGAGCTGTCACCGACTGCTCTGTCCCGTGACGGCACGGGAAATAAGACCGGGAGGCGAGGGGTGGGGGAAAGTAATGGGATAGGGTGGGGAACTACAACTCCCGGCAGGCAACGCGGTCCCGTAACCGCACGGGAGACAAGACCGGGAGGCGCGTGGTGCTGGTGGTGGGGAAAAGCGATGCGATAGGGTAGGGAACTACAACTCCCAGCAGGCAACGCGGTCCCGTAACCGCTTTCGGCACCAAACTACAAATCCCAAAAGGCCTGGGCGCCGGTGGCCATATTGATAAAGGGCGTCTGGAAAAAAAAAAAAGTGGGGAAATTCAGCGAGCGTGTGTCCATCTCATTATTCTGATTGGTTCTGGTGCGGTCCAGGGGCGGGGTGCAGCAGTTTAACGCATTTTGATTGGGTGGGTGAGGGGGCGTGTTGGGGGAATTCCCAGCAGGGCGGAAGCGCTGGAGCTCACGGCAGAGCCCAGCGACGGGCAGGCGACCACAGGGGGCCACCCGAGGTGGCAGGGGCCATGGCCGGGGTCGCGTGCTTGGGGAAAACTGCGGACGCCGATGAATGGTGCGACAGCGGCCTGGGCTCTCTAGGTCCCGACGCAGCGGCTCCCGGAGGACCAGGTCTGGGCGCAGAGTTAGGCCCGGAGCTGTCGTGGGCGCCACTGGTCTTCGGCTACGTCACTGAGGATGGGGACACGTGAGTAAACCTTAAATTACCAGATGGAGCCCCAGGATCCCACCTGAGCCCCCGGTTAGCCTATGATTCCTGTGGCTTCTTACCTCCTCGTTCCTGACTCTTGACTTCCCATGCTGGGCTGACTTCCTGACCCCATAACCCTCAAATACTTAAACCGTGGGAAGACCTAGATTTCTCTCACCCACAGTCAGGTGTCCCGCCTTTCTTGAACTCTTAAGCCCGAGCTCCTGGAATCCACACCGCACCTACTGATCCCCAAGCCGGATCTGAACCTTTTCACCCCGGGGTCCCCCCAGGCCTCTGTTGGCACGGTACTTGCCACACCTTCCTGGCCTCTCGCCTCCTTCCAGATGTGGTCTTTGATCCTTAACTCTTGTATAAGCCAGATTTTGTTTCCCAAAACTGGTCCTTGGCCCCGAGCCTACGGCTCGGACACACTTGGAGCACCGATCTGCAGTTGAGAAATCCAGCTGCTGGGTATGGTGGCACAGCACTTGGGAGGCAGAGGCAGGTGGGTCTCCGTGAGCTTGAGGCCACCTGACGTACAAAAGAGAGCTGTGGGCCAGCCACAGCTACAGAAAATTCAACACCGTATGTTTCTCCCCAAAGTACTACCTTCCAGTGTCCGTTTTTAGTTTAGCTGAGTGTGATGGTACACACTTGCAATCCTAAGCGCTCAAGGGGCTGAGGCAGGAGGATCTCTAGTCTGAGGACAGCCTGGGCGGACCGGCTTGCGGGGGGAAAAAAGTTTAAAAAAAAAAAAAAAAGCAGGGCATTTTGATTAGTGGAGAAGCTGGGAGAAGGGGGCAGCTGTGGCGCCGCCGGTCTGTGTAAGGGAAGGTACCCAGGGTTTTTTGTCTTCACGTTATTGCCCAGTGACTCAGAGCCTGGCCCATGAGTGGAACACAAGAAACACTAGTCTTAAAGGGCCAGGTGTAGTTTCCTTAATTCTCTTATTTTTCACTTTCTATTTTATTAGTCCTTGTTCCTTTATTATTTTCCTTTGATTGCTTTGGGTTTTGTTTTTGTCTTTTATTTTTTATTTTTTTATTTTTTGGTTTTGTTTGTTTGTTTTTGTTTTTCGAGACAGGGTCTCTCTGTATAGCTTTGGCAGTCCTGGACTCGCTTTGTAGGCCAGGCTGGTCTCAAACTCACAGCGATCCACCTGCCTCTGCCTCCCAAGTGCTGGGATTAAAGGCGGGCGCCACCACCACCATGCCCGGCCCTCACCATTTAATATTTAACCGGGCTCATCCCGGGCCCACCAGGTAGCCCGATCTGGCCTTGAACTAATAATCCTCCTGCCTCAGCTTCCCCAGGTGCTGGAATTACAGAGCTACTACACTTGGCTAAATTACTTAGCAGACACGGGTCAAACAAAAGTCGGTAGCTGGGCCTACAGGTTTGTCAGCCGAGACCCACGGGAGGCTGAGGCGGGAGGAAAGTGAACCCAAGCTCCCGCCCGCCCCGGGGCAGCGCATGAGGGCCCTGTCACGTGTCAGAACACCCACCAGCCACGCCAGCGCTGCTGGACCAACTCCTGCCTCCATCGCCCCCCCCCCAAATGTCTCCCTACTGTGGGCACGGTTTGCAGCACACACACACTAGGCGCTCTGTGTTCACTGACCTTGTGTCCCCAGGGCCCTGCACTTGGCCGTGATACACCAGCACGAGCCCTTCCTGGACTTCCTCCTGGGCTTCTCTGCCGGCACCGAGTACCTGGACCTGCAGAACGACCTAGGCCAAGTGAGCTGCTGGGGATGGTCGCTCTCATCCCGGGCCCTGGCTGGTTAGTGAGGCCCTGACCCCTGCCCTCTCTCCCGCCCCGCAGACAGCCCTGCACCTCGCAGCCATCCTCGGGGAAGCATCGGCGGTTGAGAAGCTGTACGCGGCTGGCGCTGGGGTGCTGGTGGCCGAGAGAGGGGGCCACACCGCACTACACTTGGCCTGCCGGGTGAGGGCGCACGCCTGCGCGTCCGCGCTGCTCCAGCCCCGTCCCAGATGCTACCTCACTCCGAGCCAGGACCGCAACCCCGACGCCAGCCACGCCCCTGTCGCTGTGAACCCCGAACCCAACCCAGAGAACGAAGAAGAGGAGCCGAGCGATGAGGATTGGAAGCTGCAGCTAGAAGCTGAAAACTATGAGGGTGAGGGCCCCGGGAAGGATGCGAGCTCGCGGCCAGAGCCAGGGCACCAAGGCTCCCAGCTCTTCTAACCCAGCTGCTGGCTTCGCACGGAGCTCAGTCAATGGAGTGCTCATCTGGCATACGTAGAGCCGTGGGTTCGATCCCCAGCACCTCCTGGGCGTGGTGGTACATGGGAGGTGGAAGCAAGGGGAGATCGGGTGAACAAGCTCATTCTTGGTGACGCCTCGCCAGTTTGAGGCCAGACTAGGTCACAGGAGACCCTGTCTCAGACAAACACCTTGCCCCATCTCAGGGCATAGCAGCGTGCCCTTATAATCCTGGCCAGGCAGTGCTGGCGCACGCCTTTAATCCCAGCACTTGGGAGGCAGAGGCAGGCGGATCGCTGTGAGTTCGAGGCCAGCCTGGTCTAGAAAGCAGTCCAGGACAGGCAAGGCTACACAGAGAAACCCTGTCCCCCCCTCCCAAAAAAAAAAGACATACAGGGCCCCTTTCCCCCCAGATCTGATTATCAAACCACTTGTAACCCAGACCTGCCACCCACAGATCGGATATGCCAGGACACAGCGGCTGACTGGGGCTACCACCAGCAAGGTCCTTCCTTCCAGAACTGTTCCCAAGTACAAGCCAACAGCCCAGCCTACCCAGGATGAGAGGATTCATCCTGCCTTCCCAGCCGTGGGCAGAGGGCACAGGGGTTACCTCTTAGTAGACTGAGGTCATCTGGTAGCCAGTGCGCAGAGCCCCAGGTCCTTCAGAGGACTTTTAAAAATTATTATTATTGTTGTTGTTGTTGTTATTATTTTGGTTTTTCAAGACAGGGTGTCTCTGTGTTGCCTTAGCTGTCGTGGACTCGCTTTGTAGACCAGGCTGGCCTCGAACTCACAGCGATCCACCTGCCTCTGCCTCCAGAGTGCTGGGATTAAAGGCATGCACCACTATGCCCGGCTAAGAACTTTTATTGTTACAGTCAGTGTTTCTTTTGTTTTATTATGGTGGTGGGGGTAGAACTCAGGGCTGCACATGCTGGTCAAGCCCCTGTTATTAAGCGTCATCCTCTGTAGATCCCAGACGCCGCAGCACTCAGGTTTGTACCCACCAGCTGCCGACACCCGGGCCTTAGGCTTCTGGCGTTTAGGAGCCTGTATGCATACCTAGGAAGGACTTCAGAAGCCGGGCCCCCAGACGGGGCATCCTTAGCTCACCTGGTCCTTCCCCAGGAAGATGACAGAACTGAGGTTCTTTGTTTTTTGTTTTGTCAAGACAGGGTTTTCTCTGTGTAGCCCTGGCTGTCCTGTACTTGCTTTGTAGACCAGGCTGGCCTCGAACTCACAGAGATCCACCTGCCTCTGCCTCCCGAGTGCTGGGATTAAAGGCGTGCGCGCCCGGCTCATGGTGAGGTTTCTTAATCTATCATCTGACACCAGTTGCTGTGTCCCCAGGCCACACCCCACTCCATGTAGCTGTTGTCCACAAAGATGCCGAGATGGTCCGGCTGCTCAGGGATGCCGGAGCTGACCTCAATAAACCGGTGAGCCACCACGGTGGGCCAGCGCAGGGAAGACAGTGTCCCCTCTTCAGATGCACTGACCTCTCTGGCACATCCCATAGGAGCCCACATGTGGCCGGACCCCTCTGCACCTGGCAGTAGAAGCCCAGTCGGCCAGTGTGCTGGAGCTTCTCCTGAAAGCTGGTGCTGACCCCACTGCCCGCATGTACGGGGGCCGCACCCCGCTTGGCAGCGCCCTGCTCCGGCCCAACCTCGCCCTTGCCCGCCTCCTCCGTGCACATGGAGCTCCCGAAGCCGAGGATGGAGAAGATAAGCTTGGCCCTTGCAGCAGCAGCAGCAGCGACAGCGACAGTGACAGCCGGGATGAGGGCGTGAGTCAGGAGTGGGAAGTGACTGGGAGCAAGAGATGGAGACCGTGGGGTGTAGGCTGGTGGCCCTGGTCAGTGTCTAGAACACCAATGACATGGAAAGGCCTCAGGCACTGGTGAGGGGAGCATAGTGAAAAGCCCAGGCCAGAACACACCCCAGTGTGGCATGAAGAGGGCTGATGGGGGGTGACACGGCAGACAGGGAGGGGAGAAGAGCCTTGTAATGGTAGAAGGCAGCAGTGAGAGTTAAAGGAGGGGCAGGGTGCACCCCACTCTTAGGGCTGTAACCTGAGCAGTGGGTAGGGTGGTGGCACCTGACACCTGTGCTGTCCTCCTCACACCTGTGCCGTCCCCTCCTCACACCTGTGCCGTCCCCTCCTCACACCTGTGCCGTCCCCTCCTCACACCTGTGCCGTCCTCCTCACACCTGTGCCATCCCCTCCTCACACCTGTGCCATCCCCTCCTCACACCTGTGCCGTCCCCTCCTCACACCTGTGCCGTCCTCTCCTCACACCTCTGCCATCCTCCTCACACCTGTGCCGTCCCCTCCTCACACCTGTGCCATCCTCTCCTCACACCTGTGCCATCCTCTCCTCACACCTGTGCCATCCTCCTCACACCTGTGCCATCCTCCTCACACCTGTGCCGTCCCCTCCTCACACCTGTGCCGTCCTCTCCTCACACCTGTGCCATCCTCTCCTCACACCTGTGCCATCCTCTCCTCACACCTGTGCCGTTGTTCTCTGTTCTCAGGGCGAATATGATGACATCGTGGTCCACAGTGGCAGGAGCCAGAAGCAGCTACCTCCCTCCCCAGCATCCAGACCTCTTCCTGATAACTCCAGCCCTGCCTGACTTAAGTTCTAATATTAATTAATATAGTGTTCAGTGTAATAAAAATGCAGACCTGATGCCGGTACCCAGACTGATACTGCTTCCCACTTACTTCAGGCCCCAATCCCCCAAAGCCACGTGTGAGCCTGGGTCCTTTGCTTGTGCTTTATTCACTCAGGGGGATGGAGGGGCTGGGAGTGGGGTCCTGGGGTCCCGAATCCGTCTGAACACAGCCCCTCCCCCACTCAGGCTTCTCTCAGGCGTGGTCCTCAGGCATCCTTGCTTCCCAGTCCCTGCCACTTGGAAGTGGAGCAGGACGCCAGGTGAAGGGCGGACTCTGAGGCCAACAGCACGGGGAAAGGAAGAGAATGGACAGGGGTCAGCCTTCCCTCCCAAGAGCCTCCCCTAGCATGGCGGTGGCCCTCTTCAGCTGGTCCTGCATGCGCTCCAGCTGCTCCACGCTGCGTTCCTAGGGGACATCAGAGACACGGTCACCACCTCTGTGGCCGCTGAACGTCAGCCCGGCCGCTCCATGCACTGTCATGTGGTGGCTACCATCTTGTGTCTCCACAAACCCCACCTGACCAGCATGGAGGTCCACATGGCCTGCCACGTTGATCTCTTGATTCTTGGGCATTCTGAGGGCTGGGGTTACAGATGTGCGTCCTCACAGCTGGCTTGTGTCTGTTGTGGTGCTGGGGAGTGCGCGCAGGGCCTGTGCGTGCTGCTCACACACTCCACCCTGAGCCTACGTTCCTACTGCTGTGCGGCCCATCTACAGAGCAATGGCCATTCTGACAGCTGCTTCCAACTGAGGTGATACTTAATGAATTAGTGGGCCGGGTGGTGGTGGCGCACACCTTTAATCTCAGCACTCAGGAGGCAGAGGCAGGCGGATCGCTGTGAGTTCGAGGCCAGCCTGGTCTACAAAATGAGTCCAGGACAGCCAAGGCTACACAGAGAAACCCTGTCTCGAAAGAACAAAAACAAAAACAAAAAAAAAGCATTCCTGTGTATGGGTGTGTATCACATGTCAGCCTAGTGCCCAAGGAGGCCAGAAGAGGCCATAGGATCCCACGACATGAATCCTAGGAATAGAAGCTGGGTCCTCAGGGAAGAACTGTTAAACTCTTAAATCATTTCTCCAGCCCGTAATCTTACAACACCCCCAAAAGTTTACACATTTGCTTGTCGTGTGTGTATATGTGTACATGTGTATCGCAGCATGTGTGGAGAGGTCAGAGGACAACCCGGGGGGAAGTTAAATCTTCTCCGTCTGCCATGTGGGATCTGGGAATCGAACTCTGGTCGCCAGGCTTGGCAGCAAGCGCCTTGACGCACTGAGCTATCCTCGCTGGCCTGTGGGGCATGTTCAACTCCACACGGCCTAGTCACCGGCTCTGTGACTCTCCTAGTGAGCAGGAGAGTAGCTGCTAGCTTCCGTAGGAGCTGGCTGACTTGGTACACACTGGCAGTGTTGGCTGCCTCTGGTGCTTCTGGGTAATTACTGCTGTCTCCTGGTTCCTGTCCTTGCTTGGGTGGTGCACCCTTGGTCGCTCTGACCCACTCACTGCATGGTGGGTTTCGCTCTGTGGCCCAGCACCAGGGGGTGTTGGGGGAGGCTCCCTTGGGTAGCCTTCCAGTTCCCCCCTCACTCACCTGCTGCTCCTCCGCCTCTTCCTCCTGCTTGGCCTTGCTGCCCGGCTGCTCCAGGTAGGAGGACACTTCCTGCCTCTCTCCCGCGGCCCTCCCAGCCCCCTGCCACCGACTGTGGCCTCCGTCCAGCGGCTTCAGGCCCTTCTCCTGAAACTGGGCCATCTCCTCATCACCGGCTTTCTCAGCCACCCCCTTCTGGGGGCTCCTGGCACCCTCCAGATGTTGCTTTGACATCTGCTCAAAGGTCTTCCCTGGCTGGCTCTCTTCCTCCTCCTCCTCCTCTCTCTCCTCCTCCTCCTGGCGAAGGTGGCTGTGGAGCTGCGTGTGGACCGCCTGCTCCCGCACCTCAGACCTGTGGGTCCTCTCTGCCGCGTCCTCCTCTTCCTCGTGCCTTATCTCCTGACTGGACCTCATCTTTCCGGCCTCCTGCTTGGTGAACCTCTTCTCCTCGGGGGACACACAGCCACAGGGCTCTGTCTCATATATCTCTGGCAGGGGGAAAATAGGACACTCCAACTGAGACTCCAAGATCTGAGACCCTGAGTCCTTCCTAACATGAAGGGAACTGCTTGGCACTGGGACGGGGTGTCACAGGCTGCCTCTGCCCAGTCCCTATCCTGCTCCTGCAGGGAGCCTCAAGGGAGCCAGGCTCTTTCATTGGGGGGGTGGGGTGGGGGGGGTGTAAGTACTACCACACTAACCCAGGCTGGGGGACTCGTCCACCGTGCACTGTGGGCCAGTAGGAGGGTAGCGGAAGGATTTTGGGAGTCTGAGGGGAAGTGGGGCGTCCCTACCTTTGTGGAGCAGAGCTGTGCAGGGGCCTCTCTGGGCCTGGCCCTGGGTGAGCACCTCCATGACCACCTCTGCTAGGCAGCGGGTTAGCTGAGGGACAAGGATGACGGGTCAAAGGGAGGGCAAGGGAGTTGGGACAACAGAGTGGCTACAGGATCAAAAGATGGGGGGGGGGGTCCTGGGAGAAGTCGGGCAGACGGGACCCGCCGGGATGCAGAGGGTAAGGGCATCACTCTCACCTCCTCCTTGGAGGGTCTGAGAGCCAGGGGAGCTGATGAGGCTGTGGAGAATAAGGAAATGGGTGCTGTCCGTGGTACTGATCCCAACTCCCAACCCCTCCCCCAGCCCCCCTCCCCCACACCCGCCAGGTGTGCTATCCCGGTGCCCAAGCTCAGTTACCCAACTTTATAGCCCGATCCCAGGTATGATCCCTACCACACAGGGCCTCTGGGGGCCTTAGACTCACCAGCCCCCATCAGCAGCGGCAGCAGCAGCAGCAGCGCTGCCGAGGCGGGTGCACGGAGCGGCATGGTGTGGAGTCCAGACCCGGGACTTGAGCGGACAGCCACCAGTGCCGGCGCCTTATAAACCAGGTGTAGTGGCCCCTCGCAGGGGAGGAAATGACGTCACCACCGGCCCCCTCCTCGGCGCAGGGAGAGGAGACAGCTGTGGGGCGCTTCAGGGACCTCAATTATTCATGGGGACCCACACTCAAGCATTCAGCCCTCTGGGCTTCTGGCTCAGGAGCACAGGCGGAAGGACCCTTTGGAAGGGTCTCCCCCAAAGACTCACGTGGGAGCTGTGCAACTCCTTCTGTCATCTCTTTATCTGGAAAGTGGATTCTTCTAAATCTACTTCCTTGGCGATGGGAGTTCCTTTTGGCAAAGCGTCTGCTCCATCGTCCACCAGCTATGCAGCTCTGGGACAGCTACCGAAGCAGCTTTCTTTCCTCTCCTTTCCTTTTTTTCGTTTTTCGAGACAGGGTTTCCCTGTGTAGCCCTGGCTATCCTGGACGCACTTTGTAGACCAGGCTGGCCTCAAACTCACAGCGATCCACCTGCCTCAGCCTCCCGAGTGCTGGGATTAAAGGCGTGCGCCACCTCGCCTGGCTGAAGAGCTTTCTTTTATTTTGGAACACCCCACTCCAGAGCTCTTGGGTGAGGATGGAATATGGAAGGGTGCTTGGGCAGCCCTGCATGCACACGTGGAGGCCGGAGGTCAATGGCAGTGTCTCCTCGGTTGCTGTCCACTTCGTTTTTTGAGAGAGGGCCTCTCACTGAACTTGGAGATAGGGTTTCTGGGTAGACCAGCTGACTAGGCCGCTCCTGGACCCAACTGTCTGTTCACTTGGAGACTGGATCTGCACTAGCTTCGCACCTTTCTCAATAAGACATCAATGCAGTCTCAAGTCACTTTTCTTCCTGCTTTTTTTTTTTAAAGAATGTCTTGCTATGGAGCCCAGGCTGCCCTCAAAATTTTTGACAATCCTACTTTCGCTTCTCAAATGCAAGTGTGAACCCCCGCAGATAATATGCGGTAATCTGTTTTTGTATCTTTGAGTTGGGGTCTTGCTAGAGACAGCCTGCCTAGCTGCAAACTCCGTGTGTGCACGCGCGTGCATGTGCGCACGCATGTGTATGCACACGCGTGTGTGCAGGTGTGTGGTGGTGGGTATTTATGAGCATAGGTGACATGGTGTGCGTGTGTGTGTGTGTGTGCGCGTGCGTGCGTGCGCATATGTGCGTGGTAGTGGGTATTTAAGAGTGTAGGTGACATGCACTCCAGAAGAGGCCGTGGAGCAGCGGGTGTGTGAGTTTGAGGCAGTTATGAGCAGCCTGATGTGGCTATTGGGAACTGAGTCCTTTGACAGAGCACCAGGTGGGCGCTAACCACTGGACCATCTCTCCAGCGCCTTAAAACAGGGTCTCCCTGTGCAGCCCTGGCTAGCCTGGAACTTGGTATGTAGACTAGGCTGGCCTCACATCCAGAGAGATCTGTCTGTACCTCCCAAGTGCTGACATTAAAGGCGTGCACTGCTGCTCTGGTCAGCCTTCATCTTTTCATCTTCCTGCCTCAACTTCCCCCCTGCTGGGACCACTGATGTGTGTCACCATCCCAGACTCCAGGAATTTCTATTTTTGAGACAGGACCTGACATATTCCAGGTTGGCTCAAATTTATGCACACAGGTTTGTCGCAGAGATCCACCTGCCTCTGCCCCCCAGTGCTGAGATTACAGACACGTAGCAAAATGCCCAGTAAACTCTATGATACGGAACTGAACACAGGGCTGTGCTCGCTAGGCAAGCACTCTGCCAAATGAGCCACAGCAGATCCCCCAGTAACTATCACTGGGCACTTACTGTATGCTGTGTCTGTGGAGAAGAGTTGGCAGTGCTCACACTGCTCAGTGCCCCTGAGGGCACTGCTGGAGGTGACCTGTAAGACGCGGGGACAGTCAACATTCGCAGACACATGTCATGCAGAAAAGAAAATGGCAGCAGGGATTCTGAGAGGCGGAGATGTCGTGGCACGCTTGCCCTTTACTCTGATAAAGCCACAGGACAACCTGGGCAGGGAAGGGCCACACCCCAGCACAGATGCTCACGGGGAGCAGTGTCTATCGGGAGTCTTTTATGACTGTCCAGGTTTGGGGGCAACTAAAGAGGCCATTGTAAGAACAGGGCTGAGCTGGGCATGGTGGCGCACACCTTTAATGCCAGCACTCGGGAGGTAGAGGCAGGTGGATTGCTGTGAGTTCGAGCCCAGCCTGGTCTATAAAGTGAGTCCAGGACAGCCAAGGCTACACAGAGAAACCCTGTCTCAAAAAACAAAACAAAACAAACAAACAAACAACAACAACAACAAAAAACAGGGCTGAGGAAGGAGAGGGCAACTGGCAGATCCTGGCATATTCTTAAAGTGAAGCCTCAAGTGCTTCCCACTGCTAACCCACTGGACACTGAGAGTAGACCAAAGGTGGCTGGACCAGCTCAAGACGCTGAGCAAAATCCACCAGGGGACGAGGCAGTGTAGGCAACAGGGCCGAGGGATCAGCTTCCACGAATGTGACATTTTGGTCAGCACCAGAGTTGGGGACCACTGACCAAGGATCAGGATGAAGTTGGCTCAGTCTGAGGGAGCCATCAGCGGGCAGTGGTCTCCGCATCCTTCCAGCTCCCCTGGGGATGCTCACCCGGTGTGAGCCCTGTGCACAGCCACAGACCCTTGCTCACATACCCAGAAGGCTTTGTTCTTGTGATCGTTTATTGCGGGCTGTCTGCTCAGCACAAGGTGGGAAGGAGGAAGGATGGATGACCTTCCTGCCACAGACTCAGACATGCCTCCGGCTGCCATCCCTACCGACAGGAAGGGTCACTGACAATAATTCAGTGGCGGGGCAGGAGGGGAGGTAGCCCCAGGCAGTCCAGGAGGGGACGTGACAGCACAGAGACATCAGGGCCAGCCAACTCCAGGGTAAAGGTTCTTAGTGTCTGGGGCCTCTAGAGCAGCTGACAGCTGGCAGCAGGCTGGCCGGGGAGCCTGGGCTTCTGGGGCTGGTTGGGCCCAATGTACCGGAGAGGCACATGGGTGGGGGCCGTGATCCGGTCGGTGCCTACGTAGGGCTGGAGAACGGCAGGCACGAGGACGGAGCCATCCTGGGGACAGAGCAGCCATCAGGATGCCACCCTTCCTCCAGCCCTCCCCTCGGCTGCTGGCGGGAGTCTCAAAACCTCACACTGTTCCCGCACCTCTTTTTGGTACTGCCAACTGAACCCAGAGTTTTGCCCATGCCAGGCAAACTTTTTTTTTTTTCTGAAACAGGGTTTCTCTGTGTAGCCTTAGCTTTCCTGGACTTGCTCTGTAGGCCAGGCTGGCCTTGAACTTACAATCATCCACCTGCCTCTGCCTCCCAAGTGCTGGGATTAAAGGTGTGCGCCACCACACCTGACCACAAGGCAAACTCTTAACCACCCCTATCCCCTCACTGGGGGATTGTAGGCAGGGGCTCTACCACTGAGCCACACCCCAGCCCCTCACTGGGGGATTCTAGGCAGGGGCTCCACCACTGAGCCACGCCCCAGCCCCTCACTGGGGGATTCTAGGCAGAGGCTCTACCACTGAGCCACACCCCAGCCCCTCACTGGGGGATTCTAGGCAGGGGCTCTACCACTGAGCCACGCCCTCAGCCCCTCACTGGGGGATTCTAGGCAGGGGCTCTACCACTGAGCCACGCCCCAGCCCCTCACTGGGGGATTCTAGGCAGGGGCTCTACCACTGAGCCACACCCCCAGCCCCTCACTGGGGGATTCTAGGCAGGGGCTCTACCACTGAGCCACACCCCCAGCCCCTCACTGGGGGATTCTAGGCAGGGGCTCTACCACTGAGCCACGCCCCAGCCCCTCACTGGGGGATGCTAGGCAGGGGCTCTACCACTGAGCCACACTCCAGTCCCTCACTGGGGGATTCTAGGCAGGGGCTCTACCACTGAGCCACACCCCAGCCCCTCACTGGGGGATTCTAGGCAGGGGCTCTACCACTGAGCCACGCCCCAGCCCCTCACTGGGGGATGCTAGGCAGGGGCTCTACCACTGAGCCACACCCCAGCTCTTTTTCACTTTTTCACTGTAGCTGCAGTCCTCATATCCAGTATGTGACTCCCAGCTCGGCAGGTCTCTCACCTCTTGCTGGTTGCTCTCCAGGAGGGCAATGAGGACTCGGGGAACAGCACAAGCAGTGGCATTCACCTGCAAGAAGAGTGTGCTCAGCTGGGCTGTGGTGGCGCACGCCTTTAATCCCAGCACTCAGGGGGCAGAGGCAGGCGGGTCTCTGTGAGTTCGAGGCCAGCCTGGTCTACAGAGTGAGTCTAGGACAGCCAGGGCTAACACAGAGAAACCCTGTCTCAAAAAACCATAAAAAAACCAAAACAACAACAACAAAACACTGTGTGCTCTGGGCCAGGCGCTGACTTCACCCTAGCCCTCAGAGAGAGGTGAGGTGCTGCCGAGGATGGGCAGGCGCAGGTGCGGTGTGGGCCTTACCGTGTGTGTGAACTGCAGCTCCCCAGTCTCTGCCTCAAACATGATATACAGGCGGCGGCTCTGGAAGTCTGTGCAGTTGGAGGCGCTGGTGACCTGGAGCAGGAGTAGGTGAGATCAGGCTGTCTTGGGGGACAGACCAGTCCTCCAATGTCTTCCCACATGTCCCCACTAGGCTAGGGCGTTCACCTCTCCATAGCGGCCTCGGCCGGGCATCCAGGCCTCAATGTCGAACTTGCGGTAAGCAGGAAGGCCTAGCTCCTGGGTAGGCATGTCCAGCACCCTGAGGCCGGGGTGAAAAACAGGGTCAAAGTCACCGGGTGAAGGCGAAGGAGAGGTCAGTGGAGGGGGAGGAAGTGGAGGGAAAGAAAGGGATCAGAGGGACACAGTGGAGCCGGGTGCGGTGGCGCACAGCTTAAACCCAGCCCTCGGGAGGCAGAGGCAGGCAGAGCTCTGTGAGTTCGAGGCCAGCCTGGTCTACAAAAACGAGTCCAGGACAGCCAGGGCTACACAGAGAGACCCTGGGGGAGGGGGAGGGACACAGCGGAAGAGGAGAAAGAGGAGATGGGAGGTGGTACCCAGAGGAGACAGAGAAGGCTGGGGTGGGGGAGGAAGAAAGACAGCCATGCAGTGGTCCAGGGCCTCTCACCATTCTTATGGTCCAGAACAGCGCCTCCAGCTTTGGAGTTCTAACTGCCTTTTTCTTTTGGTATGTTTTTTTGAGTTAGGGTCTCATGTAGCCCAGGATGGCCTAGAATGCGCTAAGCAGGTGAGGATGGCTCTGAACAGGGTCCAGGTCACCTGGCACTGACTGTAGGTGGACATCTCCCGGCCCCGTGTGCCTGCTGACTCCACTAGACAGGCTGAGCAGCGAGCTCTGGGGATCTGCCTGGCTCTGCCTGTCCAGCACCAGGACACGGGGGCACGCCGACACCCCCAGCTTCTATGGGGGTGCCGGGGGTCAGAACTGAGGTCCTCCTCAAGCACTGTAGGCCCTTTCCTTAGTTTGCTTTCTCTTTCCTTTGAAATAGGGTCTCCTGTAGTCCCGGCTGGCCTCAAACTCACAGGCATCCTCCTGCCTCAGTCTCCCAAGTGCTTGGATTCTAAGGATGAGCCATTATATCGGTCAAACCTTTTCTGTTTGATTTACTTAGTTATTGTGAAACAGGGCCCCACGCTATAGAGCTCAGGCTGGCTTTGAACTCGTGAAACCCTGCCACAGCCTCTGCATCGATGAGATGTGTGTGACACCCCCCCCCAACCTGGTCGCATATTCTCAGTCTGTTTGTTTGCAATGAGTCACCTGGAGAAAAGGCCGTCTTCTTCAGCCCTCGGGAAAACTGTGTGTCCTAAAGGACAAGCGGGCTTTGTGGTATCTGGGGCCCCCCTTTCCCCCCACCCCTGCTTCACCCTGGGCCTCACGCCAGGGCGAGGAGCTGCCCCGGGGACCGGGAACAGCTTTGTTGGGCATGCTTTGCACACTCCTATACAGCAAGATAACGCAGGGACAGAGACCATATGGTCCACGGCCTCACCTAGGGCAAAGGAGGCAAAGCAGCTGGTGGTCGCCAGCCCATCAATCCTTCTCCCTCCCCCCAGCCCCCAGCCCCCCAGCCCTGGCCATCTTCCATACCGGAAGTGCAAGCCCAGCTCAGTCAGGATCTCCACCTGCAGGGACAGGAACTCATCCAGCAGCTGCGAGCTCTGCTCCAGCCCAGGGGCTGTCACCCCAAACATCTCCACCTGGGACGGGGCACGGGTACTGGGTCAGGAGGTCCCGGGTGGGGGTGGGGTGACCCGTGCCCGCCAGCCAACTCTGCGCCGCTCACTTTGGTGAAGTGATGAACTCGGTAGAGCCCCCAAGGCTCCTTCGCAGTGTCTGTCTCTGCCCGGTAGCAGGTGCTGGCACAGACCATCCTAGAGGGAGCATGTGAGGGGGGTCAGGGAGGGTAGGAGGTGTCACCAATGGCGTCAAGGGGTAAAGGAACTGGACGTCACCTGACTGGCAGGTCCCTGAAAGCTACGGAGTGGTCCATGAAGTACCCTGGGAGGAGAAAGAGGCAAGGCAGGGTTAGCCAGGCTGCCCTCGCAGGCACCGGAAGTCACGGTAAGATTTAGAATAAAAGTCCACGTTGGAGCACATGGCTAGTCACTGTAATCCCGAGCAGTCAACAGCCTGCATGACTGTTATGTGTTAGCCCCAGGGTTGCTATCTGGTCCCCGCAGGGTGCTGTCCCTCCCCCCCCCCCCACTACCCAGGCAGACACTCACCTGCCAGCCCCACCTCTGCTGTCCCAGCCAGGTTGAGGTCTTGGAAGCGGGAGGGGTCAATGTTGTAAATTTGGGATGGGCTGGCATTTGGTGTCATTCCACAGCCTTCCTGGGGGAAGGTTGTGGGGGGTCAGGTTAACAGGTAACCTCGGTCTCCCCCATCCTGTGGCCTGCCACCCCAGTGGTTCCTTTAAAAGCATCCGGAATTGCGTCCCCCCCCCCCCCCCCATGGCTGACTTCAGTGGCAGTGTCCTCTGGGAGGGAAGGAGGGAGGGGCCTGTCACTCTGGTCTCACTCACAAACACAGCTCCTCGTAGAAGGTCCGGGACCGTCATGGGGGTGAAGCCCTGTGGAGAGCCACATACACCTCAGAGCAGGCCCAGGAGGGAGACAGCGACTGCGCTGCCATTCCAAAGGGTCCACCCCGCAGCCAAGGACGCTAGCGAGGCCTGAGCCCTGGGACCCTGTTCTTGGGGTTCGACTGCAAGTGCCCTGTTTTCCTCGGCAGCTGGAGGTGCCACTGCAAAGCACAGCTGCTCTAACTCATCCCTTCCCTGCCTGACGCCTCCCATGGCTCCCTAGCACCCTCAGAAAGCCTGTTTGGCAAAGGCCTTTAATCCCAGAATTTAGGAGGAGACAGATCTCTGAGTTTGAGGCCAGCCTGGTCTACAGAGGGAGCCAGGCCACCACCTAAGGTTACAATAGTGAGACCCTGTCTCAAAAGAAAGAAAAGAAAAGAAAGAAAGAAAGAGCTGGAGAGATGGCTCAGCAGTTAAGAGCACTATCTGTTCTTCCAGAGGTCCTGAGTTCAATTCCCAACAACCACATGGTGGCTCACAGCCATCTATAATGTGATCTGGTGCCCTCTTCTGGTGTGCAAGCACACATGTAAGCAGAATGCTGTATAAATAATAAATAAGTCAGTTGAGAGAGAGAGAGAGAGAGAGAGAGAGAGAGAGAGAGAGAGAGAGAGAGAGAAAGAGAGAGAACACCTGAAAGCCCATGATGCCCCCACCATGGCCAGCAACCCATGTTATCAGCCTGTGTACTCCTTGCCTCAGTGGACACAGTGCTCCCCATGCCGCCATCACTGCAACAGGAAGTAAGGGGCGATTACTAGTGCGGGCTCTAGGCCAAGCTGAGACCTTGGGCTAGTGACCCCACCTCAAGCCTCAATTTCCCCACCTCAAAAGGGGGCGTAATAACAGCGTCCACCTAGCACAGACAACACAGGAATTAATGGGCTGACAGTATACACTGAAACTGTGCGGGGCGCCCTCTTGATCCAGGACCCCCCTTTGTTTTCCTGAGACAAAGTTTCACTGTGTTGCCCAGGCCATCCTTGAAGTTTTGATCCCCCTGCCTCAGCTTCTCCAGTGCTGATAAACTATCTGCTACCATCCGTGTGTGTATAATTTTCCAGGCAACGGGGCCAGGGCCTTACACACCCCCGGCAAGCGCTTCCCCAGGTAACTGAGCTACCTTCCGGGCCCCTCACGCACCTTTAATCCCGCTACGCTTGGGACCCATGCCACCCTGTCCAAACAGTCCCCAGGTAGCCATACCCTGCGGACAAGCTTGCTGAGGGTAAAGCTGACCAGGCCGTGCTGTAAGAGGGCCCCAGCCCCGCGCAGGTAGTAGGACCGGTGCCCAGACACGTGAGACAGACGCCTAGAGACAGACGGACAGACAGACCAGCAGGGCCTATGGCGCGGGGAGGGTGGGAGAGGCCTCGGTACCCAGAGGGCAGAGGCCCAGATGCCAGGCGGGCCTCCCATCAAATATTCCACCCAACCCTGTACCCTGGGGCGGCGGGGCAGAAGCTGGCTGCCAGCTGTTAGCGCGGGTGTGGTAGGGGAAGAGGGGGTGAACCCAGGGAGGGATGGCGGCGGGGGTGGGGTGGGGGTGGGGGGCCGGGGTGGCGGCGGGGGTGGGGGTGGGGGGCCGGGGGTGGGGGCTCACTTCTGCCGGATGATGTCGAGTTTCTCGCCAATTTCCAGGTGGCCTCGGGGTCGGAAGGAGAACACTGGTCGTAGGTGAAAAGCAATGGGAAGAGAGGTGAGAGAGAGAGGAGGGAGGCGAGAGCAGGCAGAGAGGGGCCACACACACAGAGGTGGCTGCCCCGCGAAGTCAGGGCGGGGGCTCAGGCTCAGCTCGGACCTGGTGGGCTGCCCCGATGCAAGACCTCCCACGCCCCGCTCCCAGCCTGAGATCCCAGGGACAGTGGATTTGAACCCGTGACTCACCTGGCTTGTCTCCCACTACACGGAGCACTCTCGCCTGGCTCTCGTCCCCAACAGGCTAACAGGAAGAGGGAGCGGGTCAGGGGTCAGGAGGCAGCCCCGATGCCCTGTCTGTCCCCTGGCAGCTCCAATGGCCTTTACCGTGTCTGGGTGGGTCCGGTTGGGCAGCCTCAGAGCCTGCAGGTAGAACTGCTCTTCCAGCTGGGCCTCTCTGGGGTACAAGGGCGAGAGCTGTTTCCGGATTTCCCGGCCACGGGCGCGCAGGCCCTGATATTGGGGGTCCTGGATGGGGCAAAGAGAGTTAGCCTCGGGGAGTGTCAGGGATTCCTCAACCGGCCCAACTCATCCTTGTTTGTTGCTGTTTCTTCTGAGACAGGGTCTCTCTGTGTAGCCCTGGCTGTCCTAGACTCGCTTTGTAGACCAGGCTGGCCTCGAACTCACAGCAATCCTCCTGCCTCTGCCTCCCGGGTGCCAGGATTAAAGACGTGCGCCACCACGCCCAGTTTCATCATTGCTTTTTTTTCTTTCTAGCAACCCAAGTTTCCTCTCAACTTTGCAAGTTCATGTGAACAAGGCTCAGGTCGGGCCAACTGGAACTGCCTCTGGAGCTGGCTGTGAGGAAACAGCCAAGCTGAACCACCCATGACCGGCCTGAGGGTAACGGGAACTTTCTGGAAGGCGCATAGGGCTCTGCCTTCCTCAGCTAGAAAGGGAGGAAACAGGGCTCAGAATAAACCTAGTGATGGAGTCAGGAGCTGGCTCCAACGGGGCCTGAAGTCGGTTTTATTTTCACAAAGTAATAGGCTGGTTTTGTTTTTAATATTTATTTAAAATTGTGCACATGCGCGTTGGAGAGCAAATTTCGGTTCTCTGCTAGAGCAGTACAGACTCCACTGAGCCATATCTCTTGCCCCAATGGAAGCTATTCTTTTTATTTTTTGGTTTTTCAAGACAGGGTTGCTATGTGTAGCCCTGGCTGTCCTGGACTTGCTTTGGTAGACCAGGCTGGACTCAAACTCACAGCAATCCACCTGCCTCCGGAGTGCTGGGATTACAAATGTGCATGACCACGCCTCGCTGGAAACTGCTATTTTTTTTTTAAATAAACAAATTTTATTTATTTATTTATTATGTATACAATGTTTTGCTTGCATGTACCCCTGCAGGCCAGAAGAGGGCGCCAGCCAGATCTCATTACAGATGGTTGTGAGCCACCATGTGGTTGCTGGGAATTGAACTCAGGACCTTTAGAAGAGCAGTCAGTGCTCCTAACCACTGAGCCATCTCTCCAGCCCGAAACTGCTATTTTTATCCTACCTCCTAACCCCATCTGAGTTTCGCTGTCAGGCGCAGCGGGAGAACGGTGACCAATGTGGCACCCAACTTGCCCTCCCCGACCAGGGCGCAGACGTCAGGGGCCCGAGTACCTTCTGCACTTGGTCACTGTCTTGGTTTACCTGGCGGAGAAGAGGAAAAAGGAGAGGTGGTTAGGTAGACAGAAGGGCTGGAGAGACGGCTCAGCGGTTAAGAGCACTGTCTACTCTTCCGAAGGTCCTGAGTTCAATTCCCAGCAACCACATGGTGGCTCACAGCCATCTACAGTGAGATCTGGCGCCCTCTTCTGGCCGGCAGGTGTATATGTAGGTAAAACACTGTGTACTTAATACATAAATAAATAAATATTTTAAAAAAAAAGAGTACAGACAGAAGAGGTAGAAGTTCAATGAGGAGGCAGAGGCAGGAGGATCGCTGAGTTCGAGACCAAACTGGTCCACAAAGCTAGTCCAGGCCAGCCAGGGCTACACAGCCCTGGTCTCGAAAAAAAGAAAAAAAAAAAAAAAAGAGAGGTCTGTGACGTCTCCTACTCTGCCTCAGTTTCTCTGCTGGAAAAGTCATGAGGCGGCTGCCTAGCAGAAATGGCACCCAGTGCTGTGAGCTAACTGCTGCCACATCCTGGGCTTTGGGAGGGGAAGACGGGCTCTTATACAAGCTTACCTCTTTATTTTATTTTATTATTTATTTATTTACTTACTTATTTATTTATTTTGGTTTTTCAAGACAGGGTTTCTCTGTATAGCCTTGCCTGTCCTGGACTCACTTTGTAGGCCAGGCTGGCCTCGAACTCACAGCGATCCTCCTGCCTCTGCCTCCCGAGTGCTGGGATTAAAGGCGTGCGTTACCACACCTGGCTTATTTTACTATTTTTTAAAGATTTATTTTTTTTATTACGTATACAATGCTCTGCCTGCATGTACACCTGCAGGCCAGAAGATGGCACCAGATCTCACTATAGATGGCTGTGAGCCACCACGTGGTTGCTGGGAATTGAACTCAGGACTCTGGAAGAGCAGACGGTGCTCTTAACCTCTTATTCAAGCCCGTTCAGTTGTGTTTCCCATCACTCCCAGACAGAGCACCCTGGCCACCTCCAGCCTGCCCTGGCCCACGCAGCTTCCATAAGCCCATGCTCACCACCAGGGCCCGCACTGCCTCTGTCACCGCCTCCTTCTCTGCCTCCAGGCTCCGGATCTGCTCCCGCAGCTGCTGCAGTGCCTGCCACGCGGAGATCTGCGGGCGGACAGGGCGAGAGGATAATGAAATTGCCACCCATCTCCCGGCCACCTGGACGGCAGCAGGCGAGAGGGGCTGGCTCTCCTCCCGAGACAAACCAACGCCATTTCCCAGCTCGCTTTGCAGCTGCTTCTGTTGGCCGGACACAACTAACCAAAGGACAAACCTGGAAATGTGGCTTTTATTTTTTTTGGTTTTGTTTTGTTTTTTTTGAGACAAAGTTTCTATGTAGCCTTGGCTGTCCTGAACTCTCTTTGTAGACCAGGCTGGCCTCGAACTCACAGTGATCCACCTGTCCCTGCCTCCCAAGTGTGAGATTAAAGGCGTGGGGCACTACGGCCCGGCTTTATTTTATTTATTTATTTATTTATTTGTGAGAAAGTGTATTTATGTATAGCCCAGGCTGGCCTAGAACTTGTAATCATCCTGGACTTCTCCGAATGCAGGCACTAGCATGCCTGGCTAAGTCAGCTCTTTAAAGGTGACTAAGCTTTCTTTTATTTATTTAGTGTGTGGCCGCAGTATGGAAGTCAGAAGACAACTTGTAAGAGTTGGTGGTCTCAGGCCGGGCAAAAACAAAAATCAAAAAACAAACAAACTTGGTGGTCTCCTTCCGTGATGTGGATCCCAGGGACAGAACCCAGGTTGTCGGCCTGGCACTAGGTGCCTTTACCTACTGGGCCATCTCCCCTGGCTCTTCTTTAAATAAAAGGTCTCCTTATGTAGCCCTGGCTAGCCTGCAACTCCCTCGGTAGACCAGGCTGGCCTCAAACTCAGAGAGATCTGCCTGTTGGTTTTCTCCTCCCACCCGGGATTTGAACTCAGGATGTTAAGCTTGGCAGCAAGTGCCCTTACTGGCTGGGCCACCTGGCCCACAAAAACTTAAAAGAATCTAAAATGCAGTGTGAGACGGGGCAGTGGTTTGAATGAGAAATGTCCCCCATAGCTTCTGGCATTTGAACAGGTGGGTCAGTTGCTAGTTGCTGGGGGTGTCTGGGAGGTGTGGCTAAAGGAAGCACACCCCTGCAGGCGGGCTTTGAGAGTTTAAAACATCGCCCTACTTCACGCTAGTGGTTAAAGATGAGAGTGCTGAAGCTTACTGCCCTGCTGCCTGCTGCCACGCTGCTCTTGCCACGTCTAAACGAATTCTTCCAAAACGTGGCTTGGCCATGGCGTTGAATCACAGCAACAGAAAAGTAACGGCCTTTAATCCCAGCACTCGGGAGGCAGAGGCAGCTGGATCTCTGTGAGTTCGAGGCCAGCCTGGTCTACAGAGCGAGTGCAGGACAGCCACGGCTAACTCACAAGAGACATGGTGACCACCCCCCCACCCCCCACCCCCGCCCCAATCCCTCGCGCCCAGTTTTAGTTCCCTCTAAGGCAGAATTACGTAAGCAGTCATGGTTTTATTATTCGCACGTAGCCTCAGCATCTGGATCACGGTGCTGCTTAAATATCCTCCCAACCCTGTTTATCAGCTTGCTCTTTATAGCAAGGGTGCACAGCTCTGTCTCCAAGAGTCTCCACCCCCACCTGATTCACATCTCACTCCTCGTTTTCCTTTTGCGGCCTTAGGGTGAGCCTGGCAGTGAAGCGCAAGCACGGAAGACAGACGGTACTTAAGCTCCACGCCTACAGCGGACACCAAAAGTCCAATTACGAAATACATGCAAAAAAAAAAAAAAGAAAAAAAAAAGTGGGGCTGGAGAGATGGCTCAGTGGTTAAGAGCACTGCCTGCTCTTCCAAAGGACCCGGGTTCAATTCCCAGCACCCACATGGCAGCTCACAACTGTCTGTAACTCCAAGGTCTGACACCCTCATACTAAGGCACGTTAAAATTAAATAAAATATATATTTTTAAAAGTGTGTGTGTGGGGGGGCTGGAGAGATAGCGCAGAGGTTAAGGGCATTGACTGCTCCTCCAGAGGTCCCAAGATCAATTCCCAGCAACCACATAATGTTACAACCATCTATAATGTGATCTGATGCCCTCTTCTGATCTACAGGTGTACATGCAACCAGAGCATTGTATACATAATAATAAATAAATAAATATTAAAAAAAAAAAGTGGGTGGGGGTGGGGGTGGCGGGGCGTGCAGGTCCCAGAAGGCATCCACGACGTTCAGTGGGGGCTTAGTTCTCGGTGGATCCCCCGCCCCACCCCCCCGCCCGGCACGGCAGGGGGTGGGGGTGTCACGCACGAAACGCTGCCTAACTTGGGGTGAGGAACCCAAATCCCCAGCTCTGGGGGGGGCGCGGGCCGCGCATGCGCACTCACGATGGCGGGCAGGTCCGCCGGCCGCAGCTCCCCCTTGCGCAGCTCCAGGGAGCGCGCGGCCGCCTCTGGGCATGCGCACACCGACTCCATGTCCAGGCAGGGGAGCCCGCTGTAGCCCTCGCGTGCGTGCTCGTACAGGAGGTTCCGAGCCCGTGTCTCGGTGGCGAAGCTCCTCCCGGGGTTCTCGCCGCACACGCGGCGGCCCCGGGACCGGAGGCCCCGGCGAGCCAGGAGAGGCCGCAGGAGCCGCCGCGCCATGGACGCCGCCATCTTTTGGGCTGGAGTAAGAGCGTAGTCCACTCGCCCGGGGACGAGCCAATCAGACGCGGGAAGAGCCTGTCCAATGAGGACGCTTCAGCTGCAAGATGGATTGGGTCAGTTAAGCCAATCGTCACCTTTGTCCCGCCCCCCCTGGGTGACGCAGGAAAGGAGGAGCCAATCACTAAGGAGGACTCCCGGAAGAGGCTAGAAATAGGCTTCAGTGTGGTCTGCGACCCTGCTAGGTCGCCGAGGTGGGTGCAGTTCGTCTGTTATCCAGACATCTTTATTTATTTTTATTTTTTATTTTTTCCTCCTCGGTTTTTTTCCCCTTCCGGTACCCTGACGAGAGCGGGGTGTAGCTCCTCCTTGGGGGCCAACTTCTGAGGGAGGCAGAGTTTGCGGGGCGTGTGAGGGGGACGTTGTGTTAACGTTAAAGGGTCAGCGTCTTGGCGGAGAGGATGGCGGCCCCTGTCTGAGTGTCTTATGTCCTGACGCAGGGACGCCCCGGGCGGCGAGATGTCCTGGCCGTGCCTCCTCCGCGGCCTCCCCACGTCCCTCAGCCGTGGTAAGTGAGCCTGGACCCCAGGGACGAGGCAGCCCAAGCATGGCGTCAGCTTTCCACCCGGGTTAACCCTGTAGCCCAGGCTAGCCAGCCTCCTCAGGGTGGCCTCGAACCCCTCACCACCGCTCCAGGCGCCCTTGTTGTTTTGGAGACAGGGTTACCCTGTAGTCCAGGCTAGCCTCCTCAGGGTGGCCTCGAACCCCTCACCACCCGCTCCAGTCTCCCCCAAGTTCTGGCGTCACAGGCGGGGTTTTGTTTGTTTGTTTGTTTGTTTTTTAACCGCGCACCGGGCTCCAGGGCCAGGCGGTGGGGAAGCTCGTGTGCCCAGCAGAGCTGAAGGCAGTGGTAGTCATGGCTCCCGCACGCCGACAGCGGTGAGTCCCTCAGACTGTAGGTGCACCCTGACGCTCATACACCCACCGTGCCAACAGGTTCCGAGGCTCACTCAGCTTATCTCCCTAGTTAGGCGTCTCCCCATTTCCCACCCTCACCCCCCCACCCCCCGTTTGTGTTTATTCCTTCAGCGAGGATTTATTGATGGCTTCCTATGGATGAGGACTCCAAGCCAGGAATTTTAGTCATTCATTCAAGTGCTATTTTATTTTATTTTTATTTTTTTGTGGTTTTTGTTTTTTGAGACAGGGTTTCCCTATGTTAGCCTTAGCTGTCCTGGACTCACTTTGTAGACTAGGCTGGCCTCGAACTCACAGAGATCACCTGCCTCTGCCTCCCGAGTGCTGTTTTTCTAAGAGCTGCCACCCACTGGAGGGGAGCTTCTATGTTCTTAGACGTTAGACATCAAGTGTTGTGCACAGTGTCCCGAGGGAGGTCACCCGGTGTATATACTATTCAACCTGGTCTACACAGAGAGTTTCAGGACAGGCAGAGCTACATAGTGAGACCCTGGTTTTTGTTTTTTTTAAGTTCAGTTTTATGTATATAGGTGTTTTGCGTGTATATGTCTGTGCATCACGTTTGTGTGTGGCTCCCAAATCCCCTAGAACTGGAGTTAACAGATGATTGTGAGCCGTCAGGTGGTGCTGGGAATCGAACCCAGGTCCTCTGCAAGGGCAGTCAGTGCCCCTAACCCCCGAGCCACCTCTCCAGCTCCACAGAGCAGCCCTACTGATCTGCCTTGGAAACATCTCCTCCAGTGTTTCCACCTGCCTTTCCTTACGTTGCCCTACAGCCACCACGGTCTCGGGGTTCTGTTCACCTTGACAGCTGGGCCACTTTGAACAAAGAGCCAGTGGGGATGGCAGCAGTGGCAGGTTGGGGAGGGAGAGGGTCTCTGAGAAGGCTTGGCCTTGCTGGCGCGCTCAGCTCACGTAAAATGTTACAGATATGTAAGAAAATTACTGTATAAACATGGGCATAGTCATACAGGGAGGCTTTTGTGTCGTTCCTAATACCGCCACTTAGCCCTGCATATGAGCAGCTTGCGTGCTTGGATGTGTGTCTCACGTATGTGCAGTGTCGTTGGAGGGTGGCAGATCCCTCCAACTGTAGAGGTGGTTGCCAGCCACCGTGTGGCGCTGGGATTCGAACTTGGGTCCTCTGTAAGAGCAGCCAATGCTCTTAACCACCGAGGCATCTTTCCAGCCCCTGTACGAATGTTTGGCCAGCATGTATGTGACATGCATGTGCCAGACTCCCTGGAACTTTGAGCCACTGTCATTCCTGAAAGTGTAACAAGTGTTTCTAACCACTGAGCCATCTGTCCACCCCCCCCCCCCCCCAAATACCTTTAGACACAGGCAGACATGACCTTACAAAGGGCTTGGATCCCTTTCTAGAATATAAAAAGCAAGTGGTCCCTGTTGTGTCTCCTCAGGCCTAGCCCTGGCTCCCCAGCTCTGGGCTACCCGATCCATGGCCACCCTGAACCAGATGCACCGCTTAGGCCGCCGGAAGGAGCCCCCCAAGCCTCTGGGCCCCACAGAGGGCCGGCCGCAGCTGAAGGGTGTGGTGTTACGCACCTTCATCCGAAAGCCGAAGAAGCCCAACTCCGCCAACCGAAAGTGCTGCCGAGTGCGCCTCAGCACAGGCAGGGAGGCCGTGTGCTTCATCCCTGGGGAGGGCCACACCCTGCAGGAGCACCACGTGGTCCTCGTGGAGGGCGGTCGCACCCAGGACCTGCCTGGGGTCAAGCTCAAAGTCGTGAGGGGCAAGCATGACTGTGGCCACGTGCAAAAGAAGAAATGACCACAATTCTCAGTGGTCGGCTCCCGGGGCCTTGGAGAGCAGCCCTCCCTGCTCCAGGGGCGGAGAGTCCTCGGCTCCTCAGGACTGCTGTTGAGAGTTGTGGAGGTGACTTGGAAGGAAGTACTCCCCTGGCCACTCCCTTGGCTTTCACGTTCCGTGTCTGCAGGTTGGACCTCATGCTGGGATGGAGTTTGTAATAAACACACCTGCAGGTTGTGGCATCAGTTTCTGTCCCCCAAGCGTGGTGGCAAATACACCTTAGTTCTCTCTCCCAGAAAACACTCCGCCAACAGAGGAGCTGTTTTAGACCCGTCACATGCTTAGTGTGCCTGTGCGCGTGTGTGTGTGTGCGCGCGCGCGTGCCTGTGTGAGTGTCTGCACATGCATGCAGGTGCCTTGGAGGCCAGAGGGTTCGGATCCCCCAGGAACTGGAGTGAAGTTGGTTGTGAGCTGCCCAGTGGGGGTGCTGGGAACCAAATTTGGGTTTTCTGCAAGAGCAGTCTGTGCTCCTAACCCGTGAGCCATCTGCCAGCCCCTCTAGCACCAGTTTAGTGGGCAGATGGGGGGGATTTAGAATAGGTTTTGGGGGAGCTCCCCGTAGCCTGCTGGCAGCCAGGCCTCTACAGGAGGGCGGAGGGCAGGAGAAAAGCTGGCAAGAGACAGTCGGTCTCAGAGGAACTGAGAAATGGTGCCAGCCTGGCAAAGGTGAGCTGCTGCGTGCAGGCCAATAGAGACAGATGGCGTCCCCAGGGGGATAGGAACAGGGACCCACGGCTGCATCTGAGGCTCCCCAGATCACCAGGGCTTCCCTGGAGGCTGCGGTGGTCTAAGATGTCCTAGTGACCTCTGTCCCCTGCTGGCACTCAGCCCGTCCCCACCGTCCAGGCCTGGGGAGCGAGGAGGGGTGGCTGCCGTCAAGCCTGATGCCCTGAGTGTGACTCCCTGGACCGCGTGGTGAAAGGTGAACCTGTTTCAGCAAGCTGCGCTCTGGCCTCCCTCACAGCTGCAACGCTTTGTCTGCACCCATGGGGATTACATTGCCATTCGTAACAGTAGCAAAAGTAGCCTGGGTAGTGGTGGCGCACGCCTTTAATCCCAGCACTCGGGAGGCAGAGGCAGGAGGATCCCTGTGAGTCCGAGGCCAGCCTGGTCTACAGAGTCCAGGACAGCCAAGGCAGTTATACAGAACACTGCCTAAGAATCTGCACTCAGCGACTCCCTGTAAGATTTGGACACAGCACATACGCACCAACTAAAGGAAGGGATCGGAGCAGCGGAACCAGGCAGGCGACAGGAGAAAGCATCATGCTTGAAGGACAGCTGCACTCAGAGCTGCCCGTTCCCTAGCTCTCTGCCTGAAGGTCCCTGAAGCCCTGCAGGCCTCAAGTCGGAAAGCGGCGGACTCCCTACAGAGGAGAGGGCAGGCTTCAGGGCCTGCCAGGGACAAAACAACAACTCTGAGCTGCGTAAAGATGGATTTCCTGAGTGAGACAGAGGGCAGATCTCTGAGAACAGAGTGGCGTGCTCTGAGCTACATTCCAGTTCCTTCTGCAACCAAATACAAAGTTGGATCAGTTTCTGTTTGTTTTCGAGACAGCTTTTCACTACGTAGCCTTGGCTGGCCCAGACTCAGAAAGCTGCCTGCCTCTGCCTCCCAAGTGCTGGAAGCAAATACCCGTGCCACCATGCATGGCTAGAGCAAATTTTAAAGGAATAAATCTGTAATAGCCTAGGATAGATGTTACTGGAAGACCACAAAGCTTTTGGGAATTGAATCATATATAAGAAACCAGATTCTTTTTTTTCAAGACAGGGTCTCTCTGTGTAGCCCTGGCTGTCCTAGACTCACTTTGTAGACCAGGCTGGCCTCGAACTCACAGCAATCCACCTGCCTCTGCCTCCTGAGTGCTGGGATTAAAGGCGTGCACCACCACCGCCCCAGCTGAAACCAGATCCTTGATTCCTTGCCAGCAGGTCTCTACCCTTTCATTTAAGACAAAATGTTTTTGCCAGGGCTGGAGAGACGGCTCAGAGGTTAAGAGCACTGACTGCTCTTCCAAAGGTCCTGAGTTCAATTCCCAGCAACCACATGGTGGCTTAGAGCCATCTATACTGGGTTCTGGCGCCCTCTTCTGGCCTGCAGGTGTATGTGCAGGCAGAGCACTCATGGATTACATTTTTTTTTAAAAAAGTGGGTCTTCCCATTTCAAATGATTTAATAAAAAAAAGTTTTTTCCCATTTTCTAGTCACTTTTTATCAAATTTACCTTCATCTCTACTCAGGTGCATAAGGCAAAAGGTTTGCATGTTTTAAAAGATTATTCCTGTGCAGCTGGAGTCAGTGCTGTCCGTGTGTCACGGCGCATCTGTGGGAGTCAACATGCGTGCATCGTTTTTCCTTCTGCCATGTGGGTTCTGGGGACCAAACTCTTGGTCATCAGGCATGGTGGACAGTGCCCACCTGATGAGCTGTCTCAGGGTACTCCCCACCCCCAACCATGAGCTGTCTCAGGCCTTGCATAGCCCAGGCTGGCGCAAACTTGCCCTGTATACAGGATTGACCCTGAACTTCTCGCCCTGCCATCTCTCGGCCCTAGAAGGATGAGCGGACACTGCCACGCATGGTGTTGGCTTCCGTGCAGGCCAGGCACGCACCGCACCCGCTGAGCTACACCTCAGCACTGCATGTTTACAGGGCACGTTCGGTGCTAATACAGTTCACCGATGCATACAAATGCATTTTTGTCCCAGCACAGTTTCTGGGGGAGACGAGACGGGGGCAAGGTTTCCTGTAGGGAAAAAGACTGATAGGAGGATTTAAGACATAAGGTCCAGGGTCAATTCCCAGGACTTAAAAAAAAAAAAAAAAAAGAGGGGGGGTGCGCTAGAGAGAAGACTCAGAGGTTAAAGGCACCACCTGCTCTTCCCAAGGTCCTGAGTTCAATTCCCAGCAACCACATGGTGGCTCACAACCATCTATAATGAGATCTGGCGCCCTCTTCTGGCCTGCAGGTGTACATGCAGGCAGAGCACTATATACATAATAAATAAATTTTAAAAAGGGGGGGGAGGGGTGACCGGATACAACAAAACAGCTTCCCAAGGAGGGGGAACCCCTCACCTGAGCCATGGTTTTGAGAGCTGTGAAGGATGAGCGGTCCGCCGTTTGGGCTGCTCTTCAGGAAAGGGGTAGGGCAGTACCTAAAATAGCAGAGCCAGGACGTGGGGAGGGTGGACACCCCAAAACTTACTCGCCCTGCAGCCACCTCCCATGGTTTCCGCCTGGCTGACAAGCAGCTCTCTGTGTTGGTTCTTTTCTCCTCTGTACAGAGAGCCGACGAGCTCTTTCACTCCCGCATGCAAGGATACAGGCTTTTGGAACATGATGGATCTAGGACACGCTGCGCCGACCCTCTCCCCCAAAAGCCTACAGTTACCGGCAGCCCCCAGACAGCTCCCTAAAAAGCCCAAAACTGTGTGTAACGATGCATGGGAATACATGACACTCCACACCCGAGGAACTACATCCTACAGACACGGAGCCTTTTATGGTCCTTTGTTACATTTTCCTAATGTGTTATTTTTGTTTTCCCAAATGGGTATAGACTATGCTTTCAGAGACATTGCCTTGGGCGTCCATCCCAATGTTGTCCCAAACTTGGCACACAGAAGGGGGTGACCTGGGGTCCTGATCCAACTGCCTCCCTTTTATTTAAATTTGTTCATGTGTATGGGTACGGACGTGCACTCTTGCGTTACTGTACCGTTGGGTGACAGAAGATTAAAGACAGTTGTGACCGGCTCTGTGGCTGCCGGGAACAGAACCCAGGTCTTCTGCCAGAGCGGCATGTGCTCTCAACAGCGGAGCTAGCTCTCCGGATGCGTCTCTAACAGGATGGCAGCTGCCAAGTCAGTCAGTGAAATCCCGAAGGCAGAAAATGAGGCATGTGTCAAGACCCAAAACCAGGCACGTGTCAAAAGTCCTTCACTCAAACCCAGAACCCTTTGTTGTAAAGTTTTATGTCCATTCACTTCATCCATGTCTCAATAGGCTGGAAAGTTGAGAGAGAAAAAAAATGTATACATATACATACGTATATATACATACATACACACATACATAGAGATTGAGAATAATTTATCTTTTGTTTATTTGGGTTCTTTTTTGTTTTTTTGAGACAGGGTTTTTCTGTGTAGCTTTGACTGTCCTGGAACTTGTAGACCAGGCTGGCCTCGAACTCACAGCAATCCCCCTGCCTCTGCCTCCCGAGTGCTGGGATTAAAGGTGCGCCACCACTGCCTGGCTGACAAGAATGTATCTTTAAGTGGGTAAACTGTTTTTAGAATATAATTATCTGGGGAGGGGGGACTTTATGCTTCTTTCTCATGAGCGAGAGGCTTCTTCCACTGTGGTGCCACTAGCAACTAAAGTTGTAAGACCATTTTTGACAAAAAAATGTACGTGACTCAAGGGAAAAGTAATTCTTACCTCAACACTGGATGAAGACCCTAAGGGTGGTGGCTGCCTGGGTTGTGTTGGAGCCGAAAGGACTGATGGGACAAGCGAGGTCCACCCAAACAGGTGGGGCCTGCATGTCCAGAGGTCTGCAGGGTCCCAGACAGCAGCTTCCCTTGGGAAATCAGAGAAGACATACACTAAATTACAGCCCTGGCAGTCACGCTGGCCTCCGACCTCTGGTTTCTCTCTTTCCCAGCTCCCGAGCCATTTCATCTGCTCACTTCTCCCCCGTAAGAAGAGACAAAATGGAGGTTAGAGAACTGGGAGAGGGGGTTTGTACATGTGCCTTTCACACTGTGGGCTTCCAAAGGCAGGAAGACTCTGCCATAAAAGAATAAAACAAGGGGCTGGAGAGATGGCTCAGAGGTTAGGAGCATCACCTGCTCTTCCAGAGGTCCTGAGTTCAATTCCCAGCAACCACATGGTGGCTCACAACCATCTATAGTGAGATCTGGCGCCCTCTTCTGGCCTGCAGGTGTACATGCAGGCAGAGCACTGTGTACATAATAATAAATAAATAAATCTTAAGAAAACAAAACAAACAAAAAAAACTGTATCACCCGCTGTGGCCATCATCTGAAGAGTCACCAAGGCCAAGTGAATCCTCGGAGCAACAAATCCTTCCAGGGTCCCGTTTACTCTCCAAAATCGATTACAGATGTGTGCCACCACGCCAGGCACCACACCTTTATTTATAGCCCCGCCTCCCCCAGGTATTAAAGATCTTGAAACTGTACTGTTGACATCGGCTAATTGTGGAACAGCGACCATGGCTGTGGGTAAGAGCAGCAAGATGCTACAGCGCATTGGTCGTAGGGTGAACTGTAACCTGCAGGGCGGAAGAGTCTCCATTGGCACCTTTGAGGCTTTTGACAAGCATAAGAAATTGATCCTCGGGCTGGAGAGACGTCTCAGAGGTTAAGAGCACTGACTGCTCTCCCAGAGGTCCTGAGTTCAAGTCCCAGCACCCACATGGTGGCTCACAACCATCTGTAATGAGATCTGGCGCCCTCTTCTGGCCTGCAGGCATACATGCAGGCGGAGTACTCTATACAAAATGATAATAAATAAACATTTTTTTAAAAAAAGGAATTTGCTCTTCTGTGACTGTGATGAGTTCAGGAAGACCAAGTCGAAGAATGCAAAACGGCCAGAGCGGGAAGAAAACGGATTTTGGGTCTGGGCTTGCTTCGTGGGGAGAACTTGGTTTGACTGTGGAGGGGCCGCCTCCTAAAGATACTGGCATTGCTGATTGGTGGTGGCGCACGCCTTTAATCCCAGCACTCGGGAGGCAGAGGCAGGTGGATCGCTGTGAGTTCGAGGCCAGCCTGGTCTACAAAGCGAGCTCAGGACAGCCAAGGCTACACAGAAAAATCCTGTCTCGAAAAACCAAAAAAAAAAAAAAAAAAAAAAAAAGGATTAGTTAATCAGTAAGCCTCTTGGAGTGAAAGTCTATATGTGATAACGTAGTGAGGGCACAGACCCTATAGATGAAACCGGAAGCCCAGCAGGGTGACTGTTGGGCGCCAGCACCTTGAGATGGGCCAGGGATGGACAGTCAGGACTGGCTCGGGTGAGGCAGAGAACCTGGCCGCTGCGTTCTCATATTCATCCAGTGGGCGGCCCCAGAGCCCGTAGCTGCAGCCGCAGTTCTCACTGTCAAGTGGCACTGCGGTCTTCGGGTCCCTGCCAAGGTCAGAGATGACCTTTGAACCTTTGTTCTCCTCGGCTCTCGCTGCCTCACCTCCATCTCCTGGCTCCAGGCTTCCTTCCTCATTAGCAGCCCAGGAGGGGCAGCACCTGGGTCAGAACCCTCCCCACAGCACCCTGTTCTCAAGCCAAAGGCAGAGCCCTCCCTGGGGCCACGAGCTCCCGCACTGTCTGCTGCCCGCTCTGTCTCTACTCTCATCTCCCCTGCCCCAGGCACACAGACCCTCACACCTCGGGGCCTTTGGTCTGGCTGTCCCCTCCATCAGAAGCGTGCTTGCTTAAATGCCACACGTATCTCTGAGCCCTTCCCTGGCCTCATCACCAAACCTACTCCCGCCTTCTTTCTTCTTAAACTTTTCTCTTTAAAAACTTTACTTCCTGGGCTGGAGAGATGGCTCAGCAGTTAAGAGCACTGTCTGCTCTTCCAGAGGTCCTGAGTTCAATTCCCAGCAGCAACCACATGGTGGCTCACAGCCATCTATAGTGAGATCTGGCGCCCTCTTCTGGTGTACAGGTGTACATGCGGGCAGAGCATCAGTAACACAACAAATAAATCCTTTACAGAATAAAAATAAAAACGTAGGTTTGAGGTCACCTGTTCGTCTGGGTCCCTGAGAGAGCGAGCCTTGGTGGTAAAACGTTTCCCTAATTTGCATAATGCCCTGGGTTGGAGCCTCAGAAAAGGGAGGGGTGGAAAGGAAGAAAAAGGCAAGGCTAAAAAAGCCAAGCAAACCTTGAACCTTGTCTGCTGCACCTAAGGGACTCCAGGACTCTCTTCTTGGGCTGCACACGGCACCTCAAACCACCCCCCCCCCAGTCTGGAGGCTAAGTATCAGTCCCTGGCTGAGACCATTTTGGGTGGGGGAACGCAGATACCGCCTGCCTGCTCCTGCTCAGCCACTGAGATGCAAGTCTGAGTCTGCATGTCTGCTGGGAGGTTATCGTTGGTTGGCATAGCAACCGGGGATGCCGCTGACATTCCATCTGCAAGGACCCGTGGTGACGACGGCACATTCCAGAAAGGACTAAGATGGATGGCGTTTCCTATCTAACACGTGGCTCCATACTTCTGCCACTCCCAAGGCCTCTGGTACTACAGAAGTGACATCACCAAGGGACTTTCCAGGTGGCGTTCTAAAAATGTCAGTGCCTCCTTCTGGGGTCCTGTTCCTTCTCAGAAGCCATAGACTGTTGTTAAGTGGTTAACGACTGGCTGGGGGAAGGGGGTAGGGGTGGGAGGGAGGGGAGGGTGGGGGAGGGATGGGGGAGGGGAGGGGGAGGCGGGGCAGGCTGAAGTCTGTATAGCCTTGGTTGCTGCCCGAGGTGTGAATCACTCACAAACACACCTCCCTGGTGAGGTCCCTAAAGATGGGAGGTTAGAAAAGAGATGCGTGCAATTTGTCGGCTTGAGCCAGTGTAAGCCTGCGCCGCCGCCCCCCCCCCCCGCTCCCCCTCAGTCGCCCCCCCCACCCTCGCCCAGAGTCAGCTGCTGACATTTTAGCCTGAAGAGACACAGGGAGACACGGCCTAGACAACGCCAGCTGTTTCAGGATTCCCAACACAGATACCAACGTAGACGTTGTCGCCAGGGCCTGGCAGTGGTGGCGCACGCCTTTAATCCCACCACCGGGAGGCGGAGGCAGGGGGATCGCTGTGAGTTCCAGTCTCGAAAAACCAAAAATAAATAAATAAAATAAAATAAAATAAAATAAATTTTAAAAAGATGTCGTCAGGTGACCCGGCCTCCTCTTCCATCTGATCGCTATGAAATGAGACCCCTGAATGTGGGTCAGTTGGCTGAGCCCAGTTCTCGGAGCACTTGAAAGAAAACAAAGTCATTATTTATCCAAACACCCATCTTTGCCCTTCCAAGACAAGGCAACTACACTCTCCCCCTCTCAATCCAAGGTGGTTCCTCTTCTTCTTTCTGTCTTTCTTTCTGTTTCTTTCCTTAGGTGTGTGTGTCTTACCATGTATCCCCGGCTGACCTGGAACTCGCTACATAAACCAGGCTATGTTTGAACTCGCAGAGATTCTCCTGCCTCTGCCTTGGGAGAGCTGGGATTAAAGACATGTGCCACCACACTTGGCTTTATTTATTTATTTTTTAATTACATCAATTTCAATTCTCTTCTACCAGGTGGATCTTGGGGGATGGAAGTCGGGCGCGTCACCAGGCGCTTTTACCCACTGAGCCTTGTCCTCAGCCCTCAAGTGTTCTAGAAATCGTCGGCAGTCTTGGTTTTCGCTGGTGTTGCCGTACAGACGACATCCAGTGCCAGCCGGATTAGCAATATGCGGCGCTCCTCCCGCCTCAGTCTGGCTGGGACCCGCTGCTGGAGAACGTGTTGAATTAAAATTGGGCCCTTTGATTAAAAAGTCTTTTTCTCTTCTCTGACGGCTGCCACGCACGATGCTACGGGGTTTCCAGTAGGCGGCGCCGGAGGACGGCTTCTGGGTTCCCTGGTGGCTGCGGTGTCGCCAGGATTCTCCAGCGCCAGGCTCCGGCCACCTGCGGCCAACAGCACCGCCTCGCCCCAGACACCTCCCTGCATGCGGGTTTTGTCTGGCATCCTACGGATAATGCACTTGCGGCAAATTCCATCCCAGCCTGGGGCCGTGCTGGTCTCTTTACCGTCCTCTCTTTGGATTTCTTCTCATCACTTAAGTTTTTTATTTTTGAGCATTCGCTTATTCGAGTGCGTGTTGTTTGCGTGCGGATGCCCGTATGGCACAGCACGCGTGTGGCAGTCACAGGTCAGTTTGCAGGTGTCGGCTTTTTCCTCCCACTGGGTGGTTTTTCCGAGGATGAACTCGGGTTGTCCAGCTTGGCGCCAAGTGCCTGAGCCCTTTTTGGTGCCTCCCTCTCTCCTTCCCTCCTTCCTTCCCTCCCTCCCTCCCTCCTCTCCCTCCTCTCCCTCCCTCCTCTCCCTCCTCCTTTTCCTTTCTTCCTTCTATTTCCCGATGTTGCTCAGGCTGGCCTTGAACTACTGGGCTTATATTATCCTCTTGACTCAAGTCCCCCAGGTAGCAAAGACTACAGACACACACTCAGGCACACACCCACACACATAAAAGAGAAGAAAATGATGTTTTAAAAGTAATACTTTCATGCGTATACGTGCCTGGCCTGCATGAACGTAATAAGTGTATCGCATCCATGCCTGGTGCCTGAGAGGCCAGGAGGGGCCATCGGATCCCCTAGAATATGCGCTAGGGATGGTTGTGAGGCTGTGTGTGTGTGCGCGCGCGCGTGTGTGTATGTGTGTGTGCGCGCGCGTGCGTGTGTGTATGTGTGCGTGTGTGTGCGCGTGTGTGTGCGTGTGCGTGCGTGTGCGTGCGCGCGCGGGCATGCACATAAAGAGGTCAGAGGGCAGCTTGCTGGTTCTTTCTTTCTGCCTCGTGGGCTCTGGGGATCAAACTCAGACCATCAGTCTTGGGGTCCCCCGAGCCATCTGGCCGGCCTGTGGTTTCTTTTGTTTAGTACTAGTTTTCCTGAGACAGAGCCTTGCAAACCTGTTCGCCCTGCCTGAGCCACAGGTACCGCGACCCAGCTGCGCCTGCCTCCCGTGTGCTGGGATCAGAGGCGCGTGCGCCACCACCGCCTGGCTCTCCCTGTCACACTTAATAGCTCTGAGTCATCAACACGAGTTTCCAATGACTGTGCGGTTCCAGGCTCCTGGCTACTCTCTGATTGACACAGATACCACACGTTCCCCGAATCTGGCTTCCTCCTTCAGGGCAGACGGCGGCGTCTCAGCAACTCGTCCACATTGTCGGAGGCATCCCTCAGCGACCCGCTTTCCTTTTTATGGCTGAGTAACACGCCAGTGACCAGACAGACAGAAATCTGTCGATCCCCTCGCCGTGATGGGTGCGTGACTCCCTTCCCATTTGGAGCTTGTTCATGAATGAATGTTCATGTATGAAGGTCTGTGTGAGCATAGGTTACATCTCTCTTGAGTAAATACCTAGGAATGTGATTATTGGGCCACAGGATAAGAATGCGTTTCAGTGTACAACAGAACGCTCAAGGGGGCGGGCGAGATGACTCAGTGGCTGAGCACGCCGGCTGCTCGTCCCAGCACACACGCGGTAATTCCAATTTCCCTGTCATTTCATTTCCAAGGGATCTGATGCCTTCTTACAGCCTATATAGGGACTGTATTCACACTGTAGACCAGGCTGGCCTTGAACTCAGAGATCTGCCTGCCTCTGCCTCCGAGTGCTGGGACTAAAGGTGTCTGACTGGCTGGAAATAACATTAAATTTCATTTTATTTTACGGGTACTGGTGTCCCTGGATCAATGTCTGTGCACATGTAAATGCAGTGCCCTTGGAGGCCACAAGAGGGCGACAGATCCCCAGGACCGGACTTTTTTTTTTTTTTTTTTTTTTTGGTTTTTTGGTTTTTCGAGACACGGTTTCTCTGTGTATCCTTGGCTGTCCTAGACTCGCTCTGTAGACCAGGCTGACCTCGCACTCACAGTGATCCTCCTGTCTCTGCCTCCCGAGTGCTGGGATTAAAGGCGTGCGCCACCAAGCCCGGCTAGGACTGGATTTAATAGATGGTTGCGAGCCTGCGTGTGGGTACTGGAAGTCGTACCCAGGTCCTCTGGAAGAAGAGCCACCACTGCTCTAAACCGATTGGCTATTTCTCCAGCCCCAAGGAATCTCTAGGAGGTACAGGCTTGCTGGAGGAAGTGCCTCGTTGTGGGTGGGCGTTGAGGTTTTGTAGTTTTTTTTTTTCTCTCTCATCCTGTTCTCTCTGCTTCTTGTTGAAATGTGACCAGCCAGCTTCCCCCTCCTGCCGCCATGGCATGACATGCCCTCCCCACCACCACGACACATGTCTCCCTCTGGCACCTTGAGCTAAAGTGAAACCCTTTCTTCCTTCCTTTGCTTTTGGTCATGATGTTTGCCACAACCGCTGAAAAATAATGAATGCAACCCCTACAGCTGGTCTACAAAGTGAGTCCAGGACAGCCAAGGCTACACAGAGAAACCTTGTCTTGAAAACTCAATAAAATAAAATAAAATCAGATTTGTGTTATTTATATTTTCAAAATAGTGAGTCAAATAAACTGAAGATAAATAAATAAATAAATAAATAAAAGGCTTAACCTCAAAAGAACACATTTTAAACTGGGAGGTGTGGCCACAGCTGAAACGCATCGTGTGGCTAAGTCGGGAAATGGCGTGAGACACTGACACACAACACCTCCTGCAGCCGGCGTGATCCAGTGAGGACACGTGCTCGTCTGGGCAGGCTTTTTTTTTTTTTTCTTTTTGGTTGGATATTTGAAGCGGCAAGGGCAGGGCTGCAAGAGTGGAAGTTGGGAGATCCGTTTCTTTCTTTTTTTTTTTTCTTTGCATTTAAATGAAAAAAAAAATTGGGTGCTTGTGGTTGCGTAGGTGTTTGGTGTGTATGTTAGGGTGTGGAGGTCGGAGGACAACATGCAGGGGAAGCCTGTTTTTGCCTTTCAACTCCGAGTCTACCAAAGAAAACACACACACACACACACACACACACACACACACACGAGAAAAGTAAAGCCTTTTCAGTGTGACTTTGCAACTTGCGCGTGCACAGCTCAGTGTAAGAGAGCCTGGCTAAGAACAGAAGAGTCTGGGAGAGGCCACAGGGTGCAGGATGCAGGATGGAGCGAGCCCTCCATCCTCCAGATTGTCCCAACTGCTGCTGTGGACGCCGCCCTGGGTCCCTACCTGGCCCGGAGCTCACCTGGACGCCTGTTCGGAGGAGGCGGCGGCGGCGGGGAGCAGTTGCCCTCGGTGCAGGGAGACCTGGGACCTGGGATCCTGATGGACCGTCTCCTACTGTGCTCTGGATCCCGGGGGCGTGGGGCAGGGGGCGGGGGCGGGGCGGGGCGTGGGGAGGGGACCGGGTGGGGAAGGGGAGGGGGAAAGGGCGTGGTGGTGCGGGGGGAGGGAGCCACGGGGCAAGGTTCCAGCCTGAGTTAGCCTGACCCAGGACCGCCGAGCCAGGAAACTCCGGTCCCCCACGTGGCTCTTACCCCGCACCACACCGCATCCCACCCGGTCCCCCCTGGAGCATCTCCCCCCCCCCCCGCGCCCCGTCCCTCCCGAACCAGCCAGCTTTTCCCAAGGTCGCTAGGAAACGGCTCGGCTGTGGCTCTGACCTCCCTGGGGTTGAAAGCGGAGGATGAAAGGGAGCCAGGGTGCGCGGTTCTCAGAAGCACAATCTGTCCTCAGCAGAACCGCCCAACCGGCAGGCTCCGCGGCAGCAATTAGCGAACCCCTCGCCGCCTCCCAGTCTGGGACGGCCCCCGTGACTAAGCGTCCTTTAATATTTTAACTTATTTACGCATATATTAATTCTCCTCCTCTCTTCTCCTCCCCTTCCCCCTCCCCCCTCCCCCCTCCTCCTCCCCCCTCCTCCTCCCCCTGTGTTCCCAGCAGCGTGGTGGGGGGCGGGGGTGCTCCACACTTACGGCATGGAAGTTATGGACAGGCTAACGTGGCTGGGTGTGGCGGTGCAGGCCTGCAATCCCACCGCTGTGGAGGTGGAGGCAGGAGGATAGTGAATTTGAGGCTAGCTGAGGCTACATAGTGAGTTTCAGGCCAGCCTGGGTTACGTGAAAGCCTATCTTGTCAGGCCAACGAGGGCTGTGGACGGCGTGAGCCAGGCACAGGGTTCAGGCCCCAGGGACTGCGCAAACCCAGGGTGCCCCCCCCCCTCCCGCATGGTCTGTAGTCTCAGGCACTAGGGAGGGTGAGTGAGGCAGGATGGTGCTGGTGGAGGAAAAAGAAACAGGGACTTCCCCCCTCCCCAATGCATGACAGACAAACAAACAACTTTCCCGTGACGGCGGGCACTCAATAACTCTCCAGATCCTAGGATGCCAGCACCACCGGGGAAATTCTCAGAAGTCAGCTGGTTTACCTGTGCCCCAGGTCTGTCCCCAGCGCATCCCTAGGGCTCAGGGAGACTTTAGCCAACACCTCTGGGTGAGCAGAGCCTTATAGAGATTACTGAGTTAGCTTCAGGATTTTCTGCAAGCGCTTGGTGAAGCATCTTGTAACTGCCCGCGACGAGGAGGGCCCCCCCCCCCCTTCTAAAGGTGGTGTGAGGGCGCCTGAGCTGGTGTTTGATTTTATTCATTTTCCCTGTTGTTGTTTTGGGGGTGTTGAGGATTCCACCCATGGCTTTGTATTGAGGAGAGGTGGCTCCGAGGTTAATGGCACTGGTTGATCTCTTCCAGAGGGTCCACTACCACTGTCTACAAGGCTGCTAACAATCTTACTTGTAACTCCAGTTTCCGAGATCTGGCTCCCTCTTCTGGCCACTCTGGGAACTGCATGCACACACACACACACACACACACACACACACACACACACACACACACACTACCCATGTATATAACACAAATAAATCTAAAATAATTTTTAAAAGGAACTTATAGCTAGGTGTAGTGGCGCACACCTTTAATCCCAGCACTTGAGAGGCAGAGGCAGAGGCAGATGAATCACTGTGAGTTCGAGGACAGCCTGGTCTACAAAGTGAGTCCAGGACAGCCAAGGCTACACAGAGAGACCCTGTGTTGAAAAAAAAAAACCTTATGAGTAGACATGTGTGGGTGTATTTGGGTGCAGGTGATCCAGAGATTAGAAGGCCCAGAGTTTAAATAAAGGAGGGGAAAAAAAAAAAGATACACTGTCTTTCTTAGCTACTCGAGTTCTACTTAAAAGTATTAATTCTATCTATAAACCTAGGAAATTGTAACATCCACTTTCTAGGCTTGTTTGATTAATGTTCTGCCAAATCCAGTTTCAACAGTTTCACGGCCCACTTAGAATGGAACTTAATTAAATTCCCTAAATATTCTGCTTTTACAAATTTAAGCCATTAGATTTCCTTCCGAAGCTCAGTAGAAGCAGAAGCAGCCGCAACACTTAGTGCTTATAACAGATTAAACACATCCAGCTCTTTAAACTCCACAGTACCGCAGACTCAGGAGGAAGCACTCCTTCATGGCCCACAGTTCAGTGACAAATCTTGGCTCTTTAACAGCAAATTACTCAACGACACAGTTTATGTTGGGCACATTTGTCACACCATTTAAATGCTGGATTCTTTCAACATTAAAAAGAAATGAGATGGGTCCGGGAGAGAAGGCTCGGCTGTCAAAAGCTCTTGCTGCTCCCACAGAGGACCTGAGATCAGTTCCCAGCACCCACATCTGGCGGCTCACAACTAACTGCCTGTTACCCAGCTCTAGAAGACACCCTCATTGGCCCCAAGAGCACCCACATGCAAGTGGTACACACACACACACACACACACACACACACACACACGTTCAAGAATGTGTGGGGGGCAGCACAGAATTCCTACTGAGCAGAAGTCGGCCATCTTGGCAAGCCCTCCTGAGCCTTGATCAGCAGTCACCCCACCTCACAGCATCCTGGGCTAGAAGGGTCTACATGCCAGGATCCAGCCAGTGAGTAGTGTTGGGTGCTGCGTGGGCAGCTCGAGTTGGTGTGGGCGAGTGTGACTCCCACGAGCTCCCCTCGCCATAGCCCCTGCGGACAGCAAAGTGCTGACGGCGAGGCGGGGAAACACTCTGCCTGACTGCGCCCTTAGTCAAGCAGAAAGTGGAGATCATGAGGGAGGGTCCCTTGGGGATTGTGGAGTTGTCCCTGGGACAGATCATTTTTCACCACTGTGCCCAGAGTTCACAGTCTGAAATTCCCCAGCCCAACAGCTTTTCTTTATCCCTTTGAGCTGGAGATAAAATGTTGGGCCCAGCAAACACTTTACCAGCAGTCATTCCAACAGAGAGAACATTCCACCACTGAGCCACACCCCCAGCCCCTCACTAGGGGGTTCTAGGCAGGGGCTCTACCACTGAGCCACACCCCAGGCCCTCACTGGGGGATTCTAGGCAGGGGCTCTACCACTGAGCCACACTCCAGCCCCTCACTGGGGGTTCTAGGCAGGGGCTCTACCACTGAGCCACACCCCCAGCCCCTCACTGGAGGATTCTAGGCAGGGGCTCTACCACTGAGCCACACCCCAGCCCCTCACTGGGGGATTCTAGGCAGGGGCTCTACCACTGAGCCACGCCCCCAGCCCCTCACTGGGGGATTCTAGGCAGGAGCTCTACCACTGAGCCACACCCCAGCCCCTCACTGGAGGATTCTAGGTAGATGCTCTACCACTGAGCCACACCCCCAGCCCCTCACTGGGGGATTCTAGGCAGGAGCTCTATCACTGAGCCACACCCCAGCCCCTCACTGGAAGATTCTAGGCAGGGGCTCTCCCACTGAGCCACACCCCAGCCCCTCACTGGAGGATTCTAGGTAGATGCTCTACCACTGAGCCACACCCCCAGCCCCTCACTGGGGGATTCTAGGCAGGAGCTCTATCACTGAGCCCCACCCCAGCCCCTCACTGAGGGGTTCTAGGCAGGGGCTCTACCACTGAGCCACGCCCCAGCCTTTCACTGGGGGAACCTAGGCAGGGGCTCTACCACTGAGCCACACCCCAGCCCCTCACTGGGAATCTAGGCAGGAGCTCTACCACTGAGTCACACCCCAGCCCCTCACTGGGGGATTCTAGGCAGGGGCTCTACCACTGAGCCACACCCCAGCCCCTCACTGGGGATTCTAGGCTATTGCTCCAGGGAGATCCAACTCAGAATTGTCCTATGACATCAGCATGCCTTGTAGTCGATGTAAACACGTTTTTGTTTTTAATCCTAAGTGTGGGATGTGAAAATGCCTTATGAGAGGGCATGTGAAAGAGAGCTGCCTTATGCAGGGGCCCATGGTCTTTGCCAGTTGAAAAACATCCTATATGGACTATGGAACGTTATAGAAGTAACTCCCAAAGCAGGAGGGGGCAGGGGGAGAGAGAGAGAGAGAGAGAGAGAGAGAGAGAGAGAGAGAGAGAGAGAGAGAGAGAGAGAGAGAGAGAGCTTTGACATCACTTCATGTCTTGGCTTCCTCACTCCCCATCACTTCTCTTTGAGACGCTCCTAGAGAAAAGTGCTTCGGACCCCACACGTCAAGGTCCCAGCGCCTGTGGTTGCTGTGGCTTTGCCAATTTGCTGTCTAGCGGGTCTTTTGCAGTCTTGACAATGAAGACTGGACTCACCCCAAGGAACTGAGTCTAAAGAGAGCTACGTCTCCTGCTCCCCATTAACCTCTCTCTCCTACCTAGGGTCCGTGGGTTAGAATGGAGAGGTATGTGCTTTAAAGGACCCCAAGAAAAGGAGGTTTTAAAACGATCAAAGCCTACGGTGCCTGAGGTGGTAAACGGTATTCTAAGGGTTTACCCTGGGATGCAGCTTTGTCTTATTGTACATACGCCTGGTTCCGGCCGGATGAGCCATTCCAATCTTGTGCCCAAACATAATAACAGTACAACTGAATAGGATCTGTCTGGGTTTGACGGCTGGGTGTAATGGAAGTTTTGTTTTTTTTAAAATTTTAGTTAAAGCTGGGCATGGTTGCCCATGCCTTTAATCCCAGCACTCAGGGAGGCAGAGGCAGGTGGATTGCTGTGAGTTCGAGGCCAGCCTGGGCTACAAAGTGAGTCCGGGACAGCCAAGGCTACACAGAGATACCCTGTCTCAGGGGAAAAAAAAACCCCACAAAAAACAAGACCAAATCAGACCAAGAAAAAGATTTGAACCAGCTTAGGCAAAATAATCAATTTATTACAGTGCAGCTTGGCAGACAGATATTGCTGGTGTATTGTTCTCTCATAGTTTGAGAAAATGACAAATAACTTGAAACATCACACAGTCACAGAGGTCTTTGGGGGTCAGGGCCTGGGCTGTAGGCACTTCCTCATTGTCTGGAGAAAATCGGTGGGCAGGTACCCTAGTTACCCTGCTACGAGGGGACCTGGTGGAGGCCATGAGCGCTTTGGGCTCCTGACCCGAAAGGGAGCTGGAGTTTTGCACGCCCATAAATTCTAAGTTCAGACATGAGTGCGGGGACAAAGAAAGTCCCTGAGGCAGAAACAGGAGATGACAAGAGGGGTCACCAGGGGATGTTGCTCGGTGGGCAGATTACGTTTGTCAACCAAGCGCTAAACCCTTGGCTCGTCCTCAGCGCTGCGCAAAACTGAGTGGGGCTGGTGCGCGCCCAGATTCCCAGCACTTGAGCGGCAAAGGCAGGAGTTGAAGGTTACCCTCGGCTTGTAGCCAGCCGGGATACACGAGAGCCTGTCTTTAAAACAGAGTTGGGAGGAATCAAGCCCTGGGGACAGGGCAGAGAGGGATCGGACTGAAATAGAGGCGGCTTGGAATATCTCTGAGACCAGCATGCACCGGTGTTCCCAGGCACCCGTGCGCCCCAGGCAGCAGCAATGGCTAAATTTGGTGGAGGATTCCAGTGTCCCAGACTCCGAAAACATGGCGGAAGCAGGACCCGCCTTCACTGGATCCGAGAGTTTCATGTGCCAGGGAGGTTATGAGTGCTTGGTTCACGCCGGACCCCAGCCGACAGCCCCAGCTCCTGGAAGGCACGGTCGGATTGTCTCGCCCAAAATGGTGCGGCCCTTGGCTAGGACTGACGGACTCTCACGATCACACTGGAGTTGGTCACTCTGGCCCCATAGTGGCCAGCCCAGAACTGTGTGTCTTGGCCCCGGTGTTCAAAAGACACAAAACGGACGCCCCTCCTGATGTTGGAGAACACGTGGGTGACCTGGAGGTAGAAGGAACCAGTCAACCTTGGCCACAGCCCTACCCTTCAGCTCGCGACACGCTCTGATTGCTATTGTTTGAACAGTAGAGACCCAGCCCGGCTTTCTCCGTGTCCTGGCATGAGAGAGGGCAGGGCGGGGGACATAGCTCAGCTGACACCGTGCCTGGCACGCGAGTTCAGACCCCTGGCACCCATGTACAAGCCAGCTGTAGTGTATGTATGTATGTATGTATGTATGTATGTATGTATGTATATATATCTGTGTACAACTCTAGTGCTTGGGACAGGCAGGTGGATCCTCACAACGAACTAGCCAGGGAGGGAGCCACTCAGGGAAAGATACTGACTCAAAAACAAAGGTGGAGGGTGATAGAGAAAGAAAGACACACGACATTGGTCTCTCTGCATTCCAGATACACAGGCACAGCCCTCCGTACACACACACACCACACACATAACCCTAAGAACCAAAGACAGAGAGATGGTCACGTAACTGGTATTGATCACAGAGCCCCATGTTGGGGGTCGGGAGACCATCAAAGTCCCCACGACCCTAACGTAAAAACAATTTTATTCTCCTGGCTCAATTGTTGTCTGGGAGGCTTGCTGCCTCCTTCTGCCGGCCTAGGCCTAGTTCTGGAAGCTTCTAGCCTCTGTACATCTAACCTAGGCCTAGGATGTGTCCAGCCTCTGAGACTTACTGCTGAATAAGCTCGCCCTTTCTTGTTCTTTCTGAGCTCTGGGCTGGCTGCTTCAACTCCGCTGTTCGGGCTCAAACTCTCATCCCAGCTGACTTATTTACTCTGGCTTCTCTCCACCTGGAATTGCTCTGCTTGGCCTCAGACTAACTCAGCGATCTGCTCTAATCTCCTGGCTCCTTCAGTCTTCACCTGAGTTCTCTCTCTGCAGCCCGTCTCTCTGTTACTGTCCTGGTAACACTCCCTGCTCTCTCTGTAAAACTGCCTCTTAAGTAGCTTCCCTTTCCTCTCTCTTCTCACGAGAGTGGGCGTATCCTATCCTGTCAAATCTTCTCTGATTTTTCATCTTTTCTGCCACTCAATTAGACATCATTTACATGTGCTTCCTTCTACAAACTAACTTTACCTTCATTGTTTGGGACTAAAGACATGCACCCCCACGCCTGGACCTAAGCTTTTCTTTACCTGATAACTCGCTCTATACCAGGCTGGCCTTGAACTCAGATCCGTTTGCCTCTGTCTCCTGGGTTAAAGGCGTGTTTAGTACTGCATGCATGGGATGCACAGACATAACACTCAAGCAAAACTCATTCATACATATAAAAGGAAATAAACTAGTTACAAACAAAGGTTTTAAAATTTATTCCTAAACCGGGTGTGGTGGCGCACGCCTGTAATCCCAGCACTCGGGAGGCAGAGGCAGGTGGATCGCTGTGAGTTTGAGGCCAGCCTGATTTACAAAGCGAGTCAGGACAGCCAAGGCTACACAGAGAAGCCCTGTCTCAAAAAAACAAAACAAAAACAAGCAACAACAACAACAACAGACATATTTGTATTGCTAGATCACACAGACCAAGAAGACCTTTGGATATGCGCTCTCTCTCTCTCTCTCTCTCTCTCTTTCTCTCTCTCTCTCTCTCTCTCTCTCTCTCTCTCTCTCTCTCTCTAAGACAGGATCTCTCTGTGTAGCCTTGGCTGTCCTGGACTCGCTCTGTAGACCAGGCTGGCCTCGAACTCACAGCGATCCACCTGCCTCTGCCTCCCGAGTGCTGGGATTAAAGGCGTGCGCCACCACCACGCCCGGCCTGGATGTGATCTCTCGCCAGAGCAGCCCTGTTCTGAACTAACATTCTTCTACACCCTCGCTGCAGCCGGTGAGAGGTCCATCCGCAGGCAGCGCTCACCTGATGGTAGGTATCATTGTTCCATCACTCTATGGGCTCCGGCATAGCCGAGAACTTATCGATGACGTTGTGGTGAGCATCAAGAAGTTTGACAAGGAGTCGGTACTTACAGCCACAGTCGTGGCAGGCTCCCCACCTGCCGGGGAGAGCAGATCGGAATGTGTCACCGTCTCTTCGGGTGTCGAGGCTCCCCGTGGGTATAAGTTAAGCCCCTCAAAAAGGGTCTCGTGGGGGGCTGGCAAGATGGCTAAGTCAGTGAGATGCTTGACACCCAAGAATGAAAACCTGGGCTGGGCGTGGCAGGGCGTGGCAGCAGAGGCAAGTGGATCTCTGCGAGTTTTAGGCCAGTTGTTTGTTTGGTTTGGGTTTTTGAGACAGGGTCTCTCTGTGTAGCCTTGGCTGTCCTGGACTCGCTTTGTAGACCAGGCTGGCCTCGGACTCACAGCGATCCACCTGCCTCTGCCTCCCGAGTGCTGGGATTAAAGGCGTGCGACACCAGTGCCCTGGTTTTGGTTTTTGTTTTTGTTTTTTTCAAGACAGGGTTTCTCTGTGAAGACTTGGCTGTCCTAGACTCTCTCTGTAGACCAGGCTGGCCTCCAACTCACAGTGATCCCCCTGCCTCTGCCTCCAAATACATGCTTATAACCCCGGGCGGGCCGAGCCAGGTGGACAGCTCCTGAGGAATCATGGGATGATGGGAAGCTGACCTCTCACCTCCGTGCCATGCACACACATATGGCCTGTGCGTGAGCCATATGAGCCTGCCCTGACCCGCAGATCTTACAAGATGGGCCTGCTGGCCCAGGCATGTATGTAATTCCAGCTGTTACAGAGGCTGACAGGGAGGTATCTCAAATGCAAGGCCAGCCTGGGAAACTAGCTGAGCTCCTGCCTCACCGAGTCTCACAGAAGTAAAAAGGGACCTGGTGGGTGTGGCTTAGTGGTGGTGGGTTTTTCCTAGCATACAGGAGGCACTGGGTTCAATCCCCAGTCCCTGCACTAGTCTCCCACCCCAATAAAAGGTTCTCGTGAAAACGATTTCTGGAGCCGAGAAACCGTGTCCTCCAGGAATGTCTGTTGGAGGCTGAAGTCATGCTGAATAGCCTAAGGAACTGACTGAGGGCAAGAGTTGGCCAGGCCCCACAGATAGGCTTAGGTGAGAGCTGCTCTAGAAAGATCCATAAAGGGCTGGAGAGGTGGCTCAGCGGTTAAGAGCACTGGCTGCTCTTCCAGAGGTCCTGAGTTCAATTTCCAGCAACCACATGGCGGCTCACAACCATCTATAGTGAGATCTGGCGCCCTCTTCTGGCCACTGTATACATAATAAATAAATAAATCAATCAATCTTTAAAAAGATCCACTTTAGCCTAGAGGCCATGGTTAACGAAGCGGATAATCAGCCAACCATTCCATGAGCCTCCAATAAAAACTATGCAGAGAGCTGAAAGTCCTACAGGCATCTCAGTACACAGGACTCCCAGGCTGGGAGCACTGCCTGACTCCACGGAGAGAGGCCATGGGACCAAGGTTTTTAAAATGCGCTCACACTTACAAAGCCCTGACTGAGCCGGGCGTGATGGTGAACCCCTTTAATCTCAGCATTCGGGAGGCAGAGGCAGGTGGATTGGGAAAAACCCTATCTCAGAAAAACCAAAGGGGGCAACACACACACACACACACACACACACACACACACACACACACACACACACACACACACACACACACACACACACACCAAAACCCAAAGCCCTGTGAACTCACTTTATTTCAGTTTCTTAAAAAAGATATTTATTGGGGCTGGAGAGATGGCTCAGTAAGAGCACTGCTTGCTCTTCCAAAGCACCCGAGTTCAATTCCTAGCACCCACGTGGCAGCTCACAACTGTCTGTAACTCCAAGATCTGACACCCTTACACCCACGCACATAAATTAAAAAAAAAAGATATTTATTTATTATGTGCGTATAGTGTTCTGCCTGCATGTACACCTGCAGGCCAGAAGAGGGCACCAGATCTCACTATAGATGGTTGTGAGCCACCATGTGGTTGCTGGGAATTGAACTCAGGACCCTTGGAGGAACAGCCAGTGCTCTTAACCTCTGAGCCGTCTCTCCAGCCCTGCGTGCATCTCTTTAAAGATGAGGTGCTGCTATATTGCCCACACTGGTCTTGATCTCACCTCTGCTATCCTGGGATTCACCATAATCCTTTTAATTCACAGTGCTGGGATTACCAGTGTGCGCCACGGGCCACAGTGCTCGGCGCAGGGCGTCTCCTGGGCCGCTCGCGCACTCACCAGTCAGACACAGCGATCTCCACACCTCCGCTGTCCAGCAGCCCTGGCCACAGCCCATGCTTCTGCAGGTCCACGACTTGCTTCTTGCGACACCATCTAGGAAGGTGGCAGAGGGGTGGTGAGAGCAGGCGGGGCCGTTCTCAAGGCGAGGGGCGCTGGCCCTTGCGGGTACGGGGCTTTCACCTGAAGGAAGTCACAAAGCAGGTCTGTGCGGGGGCCCCCGGCACGGGCCTCCGGTTGTTCTCCACCGCCCAGCCGTCCCCACCGTGCCTCACCTTCCACTTCTGTAGGCCTTCTGTAAAAATGAACACAGCGGAAGCCGGCTGATGGCGGATCCGGGGATGCCGAGGTGAGGCGTCCGCCCCCATCCCCAAAACACTCCCCCCACCACCACCACCACAATCTGAGAAGAATTAGAAACCATCTCAGGCAGGATTGCTTGGTGGGGAAACCTTGATTCAACCCCCAGAATTCATGCAAAAATAAAAGGAGCGGCCGGGCGGTGGTGGTGCACGCCCTTAATCCCAGCACTCGGGAGGCAGAGGCAGGTGGATCGCTGTGAGTTCGAGGCCAGCCTGGTCTACAGAGCGAGTCCAGGACAGCCAAGGCTACACAGAGAAACCCTGTCTCAAAAAACCAAAATAAATAAATAATAAAAAAAATAAAAGGAGAGAATTGCCTGTACCACTGACCGCCCACTACCTGTGCCACGACACTGAGCTCTTTCACACACACACACACTAATAATAATACTTTTGAAAAAGTAAAACTTCTGAGGCCAGCCTGGTCTACAAAGTGAGTCCAGGACAGCTAAGGCTACACAGAGAAACCCTGTCTCAAAAACAAACAAACAAATAAATGCATAAATAACACTTTATGTTTGTGCACCACGTGTGTGCCCGCCGCCTTTGGAGGCCGGAAGTGAGGGCGAGGTCCCCCCGTGACTGGAGCTGCAGATGGGCGTGAGCTTCCATGTGAGTGCTAGAATCTGAACTCAGGACCCTTGGACGAGCCAGAGCCCTCAGCTGCTGAGATAGCTTTCCAGCGGGGGTGGGGGTGGGGGTGGGTGGAGTTAAGGGTGGGGTCGGGGAGACACCAAGAAACAAACAAACAAAAAAACTACTACTAAAAAAATTTTTTTTAAGCTAGGAGCTGTTCCTCCAGGGGACCTGAGTCCCCAACTTCCAAGCCAGGCAGCCTCCCGTAACTCCAATTCCAGGAGATCTCTCTTTTGACCTTCAACAATTGTGCGCGCACGCACACGCGCGCGTACACACACACACACACACACACACACACACACACACACACAAACAAAAATTAATTTTAAATATTCAAAAGCCCAGCCAAGGCTGCACAGAGAAACCCTGTCTCGGAAAAACCAAAAAAAAAAAAAAAAAAAAAAATAATAATAATAATAATAAAATAGAAGCCAGTCAGACAAAAGCTATTGATGCGCCAGTTGTAATTGCTCCCCGGTGGCTCCCCGGTGTGCTTTATCTCTCAGACAGAGGGTAGGCAGTTCGGTCCCCTCCCAAGCTACCTTGTGGTCTGTCAGGTCCTTCCAGTCTCTCTAAGTGGGTCAAGTGTGACCCTTCTTCTAGCCCCTCCCCCTGCTCCATCGGCCGACCTGCCTCTGGGTCTGCTTGTCCCTTAGACCTCGCCCATTACCTATCTCGTGACTCCGTCCTATTTCCTCTCCCTGGTCCCCTCGTGGTCCAAGCCCTCAGCACCTTTCCTCGGGGTTGCCCAGGGAGCCCTGCCTGGAAAACTCTCCCATCTGGTCCATGGTGGCCCAGCCCTATCCCTTCCCATTGGTTCCCTCGTGGCCACACCCTCATTCCGTCCAGGGATTGTCTTGTGACTCCAGCCTCCCAATGGCTTCTTTCCTGGCCCCGCGCCGCCCTTCATCCCTTGCGGTGGATTCTCTCCTGGCGTTGTCCATTAGCATCCTTGGGGCTCCCGCCCTTCGCTTTGCGCAACGGTCCCCTCTCGCGGCCCGGCCCTCGCTGCGCTCCTGGGGGCTCCCTCACCTTGGCCACAAGGGTTGCTGATGAGGTTGCGCCCCAGGGGTTGCCGTGCGCAGAACTGGCCCAGCGGGCAGGGCACTTCTTCGTGGGCCGGGGGCAGGCAGCGGCGGGCCAGGGTCACCAGGGCGCGGCCGGTGGCGCTGCGGTCCCGAGCTAGCAGCAGCAGCCACAGGGCCTGGCCGTCCACCATGGCGCGCCAGGCGCGGCACACCCAGCGGCAGCGTTTCAGCAGCGCGCGCGGGGGCACATAGCTCAGCACCAGCAGGAGCAGCTCCGGGGGCAGACCGCTCAGCTCCAGCGCCTCCTGGGGCTCGGGCTCCGGCGTGGGATCCCGGGTCCTGGAAGTCCAGGTACCCGTGGTACCCGTACCCCGTTTGCTTGAGTCTGCGGCAGGGGGAGAGGGGGGGCAGATGTCAGTGACCAGCCGCCTCCGCGTCACGCAGCCTCCGTTACCCGGCCCTGCAGGGCCCGCGCCTCGAGACTGACAGCTCCGAAGTCATGCGCCACCTCCCCATGTCCCTCACCACCTCGCTGTCCCCAAGCCACCCTCTACCCCCCCCCCCAAAATCCCCCACTCCTCCCAGCCCACTAGCGCTCACCAGCACCCCTGCCAGCTCCCTTCCGCGGCCTGGAGGACCTCGAAGCCATCACCCTGACTAATGCTCTCTCGTTCCCAGGTGGGACCGCTGCGATTCACTGGCGGCCTCTCACTTCATAATGTCCAGCCCTTTGGTCCCAGACCCCACCCCCTTCCGGCCTTCTGCGGACAGCCTGGGAATCCACCTGAAGACAGAGAGTAGGTCAGGGCTCAGAGACAGCCCTAGCGAGTCCGCAAAAACAACCCAACGCTTGGAGTGACCTTAAATCCTCAGTAGACGCCTGGCATCTGCTAACAGCTATGATTTTGGCTAGACAACCAAACGGAAGGCTCTACGCCTTAAACGCCTTAGTCACCTTTAATGTCACACATTGTCATGCGCCATTTCCAGGAAAAAAAAAACCCAGGCTCTAGAGGGCAAAAAAAAAACCAACAACAAACAAACAAACAAACCAAAAACAAAAACAAAAAACTCACTAACTGGAAGCATCAGCTAAAGTTTACTGGTTCCGTTTTTGCCAAGTTAGCACATCTCTGCCATCACAAAGACCTGCCTGCCTCAGCTTTAATAGTGCTTGGCCAAGCCGGGGCGTGGTGGTGCACGCACGCCTATAATCCCAGCACCCGGGAGGCAGAGGCAGGAGGATCTCTGTGAGGTCCAGGCTCAGCTTGGTCTACAAAAAGAAGTTCCAGGACAGCCAGGGGATATTACACAGAGAAACCTTGTCTTACAAAAGAAAACAAAAACAAACAAACTAACTAACAAAAACAGAAGTTCTGGGCCTTTAAAGGCATGTCCCACTATGACCAGCTGCTCGGGAGGCGGAGGCAGGTGGATGGAGGTGTGCTGGGAGGTCAGCCCGGTCCAGGACAGGCAAGGCTACACAGAGAAACCCTGTCTCGAAAAGAACAAAAAAAAAATTACTTTTTAAATTTTGTTTACTGTGTATGGATGTCTTGCCTGCATTTATGGCACCACTGCTTTTGTGCCTAGGAAGGGCAGAGGGACATCCCCCCCCCCGGGTTCCCTGAGATTGGGGTTACAAAGGGTTGTGAGCACCTAGGAAAATGCCAATAAGGTCCTCGTGGAAGACCTTAGCCTGAGCGCTCTTAGCCTGAGCCATCTCTCCGGCCGCACCCAGAGCACGTGCTGTCTTTGATCTCGCTAGGTAGCCAAGCGTGACACTGAACCTCTCTGCCTCTGGAGTACTGGAATTCCAGGCAAGGGCCGCCATGCCCTGGTAGCAGAGCTTTCCTTTTAACCTGTGTGTCAGCTCTGTCCAATGCAAACCTATGTGATATGTGAACTATTTTTTTAAAAATAGTTATAAATATTTATTATACAGCATTCTGCCTGCATGTACCCCTGCAGGCCAGAAGAGGGCGCCGGATCTCACTATAGATGGTTGTGAGCCACCATGTGGTTGCCGGGAACTGAACTCAGGACCTCTGGAAGAGCAGCCAGTGCTCTTAACCTCTGAGCCATCTCTCCAGCCTCCATATGCATATTACTAAAGGTCAACAAATGAAACTGACCCCAGGTTCTTTTTTTTTTTTTTTTTTTTTTTTTGGCCCCAGGTTCTTGCACACACCGAGCTTGCTTTATGAAGGGAGAAACATGACCAATAACATAAATAGACAAAATAAGCAGCCTGTGTGTGTGTGTGTAAGCATGGGTGTGTGTGTGTGTGTGTGTGTGTATGTGTGTCTGGGCATGATGTGGACTCCAGTTACTTGTGGGCTGAGACAAGAATATTTTACACTCTGGGCCTGCCTGGACAACTCTGAGCCCGTCTGAAAATAAAAAGTCAGGAGAGCTACATATAGCGCTTTAGCAGCAAGGTAAAAGGCTTCAGGTAAAGGCTCAGTCTTAAGGACGGGAAAGGCACACAAGGAAAGCAGAGCCGGGCACAGGCATGCTGGAGCACAGCTTTATTCTCCGGGCTCTGGAAGGAGGGGCAGGTGGGTCTCTGTGAGCTCCAGGCCAGCCTGGTCTACATAGTGAGGCCAGAGAGAGGGGGTGGGGGAGGGGAGGGAGGGAAGGAGGGGAGGGAGGGAAGGAGGGGAGGGAGGGAGGGCAGGGGGGAGGGAGGGGAAGGGGGAGAGGGAGAGAAAGAAAGGAAGGAAGGAAATAGTCTACTAACCCCCAAACCCTCTCTGTAAATGTGGAAAAGAACAGCATGGTTAGTGAATGAGCATTTTGGGTTTTTTTGAGACAGGGTCTCTCTGTGTAGCCTTGGCTGTCCTGGACTCACTTTGTAGACCAGGCTGGCCTTAAACTCACAGTGATCCACCTGCCTCTGCCTCCTGAGTGCTGGGATTAAAGGTGTGCGCCACCACTGCCTGGCATGTGAATGAGCATTTACACACCATAAGGTGCATAAGCCATGATGGTCAGACTCCGAGTGAGAAAATTATTTAGTATATTATTGGTCCATGCTGTTAAAAAAAAAAAGTGCAGGCAAGGGCCTGGGCCGTGAGCAGTCTGGCTGGGTGGAGAAGACCAGAGACCCCCTCATTCGAGGGGCCAGACGACTTGACTAAGAGGCAGGCTACAAAGGCTACAAAAGTTTCTTCATTTTATTTAATCTTTTTTTTTTTTTCTCAGTGCTGGGTATCAAACCCAAGACCTTGCTCAAGGGCCACTGAATTCCACCTGTCCCGAGCTTTTAGGTGTTAGAGGCAGTCTTACTCTACAGTTCAGCCTGGTGACTTCCTCCTTAGTGTGTGTGTGTGTGTGTGTGTGTGTGTGTGTGTGTGTGGTCTGTGTGTGTGTGTGTGTGTGTGTGGTCTGTGTGTGTGTGTGTGTGTATGTGCGTGTGTGGTCTGTGTGTGTGTGTGTATGTCTGTGTGTTTGTCTGTGTGTGTATGTGTGTATGTGTGTGTGTGTGTGTGTGTGCGGTCTGTGTGTGTGTGTGTGTGTGTGTGTGTGTGTGGTCTGTGTGTGTGTGTGTGTGTATGTGCGTGTGTGGTCTGTGTGTGTGTGTATGTCTGTGTGTATGTCTGTGTGTGTATGTGTGTATGTGTGTGTGTGTGTGTGTGTGTGTGTGTGGTCTGTGACGCCACACCTGACTAATATATACAATTTTTTGTTTACGTGTGAGGTATGCTGCTGTGGCTGCTGCGCATGTGTGTGCTATACGTGCGTGCGTGTCTTTACCACAGCAACGCTGTTAGGTCCAAAATGGCAGTGCCGGTGACAAAGTCCTAAACTGAAAGACGTTGGCCAGCTAAACAGAAGGATTGCTACCAGATAAACCAGTGCGTAACGGTGGGTTTCTGTTTTCCAGGCCTTAGTCCACCAGGAGCCTCCCTTCATCGTCCCAACGGTCAACTACCTCAGGCAAGGGCATCCAGCTCTGGGTCAACCTATGCAGCCCACATCACCGTGAAGGCCCCACCCTGCTCAACGTCATATGCAATCCGTGTGCTTTTACACCGTTTGCTCCCTGTCGGGAGACAGCCTTGACAGTTTGATCCCAAATAAGCTTTTCTTTTTACCCACGGAGTGGCGTGAACCCCAGCTGACAACCAGGCTTCTGGAGGCCAGAACGTGGCGTCAATTCCCTCCTTCCACGTTTCTGTGGGACCTGGGGGGCTTGTGCTGAGTTCACTAGGCTCGGCAACAAGCACCACCCCCTACCCCCCTCAATCCACCAGGCTCCTTAATGGATACATTGTCAATAAATGCTTTACTATTGAGCGGATCAGATGCATTTAAGAGTCGATCGATGTATGGACCACTGGTTTTGAACAGCTGGCCTCCTGAGGGGGATGCTTTCCTCTCTGCTTCCGCCCATAGGTCAGACCTGGGACTCTTCTGTCTGTAACAATTTGGTACTCTTGATGCTGTGTGCAGGGTGTAGGTGGTCATTTATCCGGGGAGACATCATGAACCGGTGTGGTGGCAAGCATCCGCAGTCCCGGCACCCTGGAGAGAAAAGGAGGAGGAGGAGGAGGAGGAGGAGGAGGAGGGTCAGAAGTTAAGTTCATACACTGCTATAAAGTGTATAATTCAAGGCCATCTCGGGCTACGTGAAACCCCACCTTTAAATTTTTATTTATTCTAGCTGGGCCTGTGGGCGCACACCTTTAATACCAGCACTCAGGAGGTAGAGGCAGGTGGATCGCTGTGAATTCGAGGTCAGCCTGGTGTACAATGCGAGTCTGGGACAGCCAAGGCTACACAGAGAAACCTTGTCTGACAAAAACTAAAAAAAAAAAAAAGAAAGAAAGAAAGAAAAAGAAAAAAGAAAGAAAAGAAAACCCCTAACATTTTTACATTAAAAAAAAAAAGCACCAAAGTGTAAACACTACTCAGTTCCCTTTTCTTTTCCACAATTCTCTTCACAGAAGCAGTCCCCGTCAGTGCCTGGAATTACATCTGCCCTGTACTCTGGAAAAAAGAAATGTCTCTACAGGCTCAAGAGTATACTGAGTAGAGCCTGAGACAGTGGCACACACCTTTAATCCCAGCACTCAGGAGGCAGAGGCAGGGGGATCACTGTGAATTCGAGGCCAGCCTGGTCTACAAAGCGAGTCCAGGACAGCCAAGGCTACACAGAGAAACCCTGTCTCAAAAAACCAAAAAAAAAAAAAAAAAAAAGAAAGAAAGAAAGAAAGAAAGAAAACAAAAACTGAAACAAAGAGTAAAAAGAAAAAAAGCATCCTAGGGAAATTTTGGGGACTGGTGGGCCAGTTCCGTTTTTGGGACGTCTCCTGTACACCAAAAGTCATGGCTAAAAAACTGACCCCATTTTTCTCTCTCTCTTTTCCTTTTTTTTTTTTCTGCTTTGTTTTGTTTTGTTTGTGAGACAGAGTTTGTCTATGTAGCCCTGGCTGTCCTAGAGGCTGAGGCAGGCAGATCTCTGAGTTCAAGGCCAGCCGGAGCTACACAGAGAAACCCTAACTTGAACGATAAAAAAACACTGGGATCAGGCTGTAAAGAGATTAAATTAACAACAACAATAATACACACACACACACACACACACACACACACACACACACTTACATCTCTGTATGGGTGGGTGCCTGTGCCTGCAGTGCCGGAAGAGGCCAAAAGAGCGAGTTGTAGTTCCTGAGTCACAGGGGCCTGTGAGCCGCTTGTCGCTGGTGCTGAGACCTGGGTTCAGGTCTCCCTCTGAGAGAGCAACACCCAACTTTAACTGCTGAGTCTTGTCTTCAGTCCCCAAGATGAACAACAGTTTCAAACATTCCACAATTACAGAGGCCTCTAGGAGTCATGACTGAGCTCAAAGTATTTCTTTTCCTTTCCTCCCAGAGAAATCCCTTTGGACAGATTTTTGCTTGTTTGTTTTGTTTTTTTGAGACAGGGTCTCTCTGTGTAGCTTTGGCTGTCCTAGACTCGCTCTGTAGACCAGGCTGGCCTCGAACTCACAGCGATCCGCCTGCCTCTGGGTTTCCTGTTTAAAGATAGCGTGCAGCCAAAAGTTTTATCGGGCAGTTCGCCATGGGGACCTGTAGGGGTGTTGCTTGCTAGGGGTGTAGCTCGGGTCCCGGGTCTTTTGTTTTCCATCAGGACATGGGAACTTCCGCCTTCTTCCGAGATCTTATACGTTTGGGCCTGTGCTTGCTTCGTCGTATCTAGGCACGGACTGATCAGTAGAGCTTTTTCTCTCCTGGCACGCACGTGTACCCAGAACTGGTTAGGGCTGACTTGGCTCGCGCGCTCTCTAGTTACAGACGGATTTGACTGCAAATTAGTCACACAAGAGTTGTTAGGGGAGACGTGGTGCTTTGCCTGGAAAGCTCCTCGCGGGGTGGGGGAGGGGGAGGGGGGATGGACTGAGGGGGGAGGGGTGACGGGAAGGGGGGACGGCAGGGTTTCCTTGAGTTGCTAAACTATCTCCTTAATCTATCCACGTCAACCGCACCCTTGCTGGCTCCCCTCCGCGGGCCTGAGGGTCCCGAACCCTAGTGATAGGGTAGGAATTAGGCACCTCGCCACCCTAACACTCCCTGCCCCCTCTCCTGATGATACCTTGTTGCTTGGTGGCGGCTACTGCTCAGGCTACTGCAGAGGAAGACGCTGGCTTCCCACAAGGAACGGAGATGAGGCAGCCCACTGTGATTGGCAGCTCATGGCTGCCTCCCACTCAGTCCCTCTTCCTCTTTATTTATTTATTTAAAGAATATTTATTATGTATACAGTGCTCTGCCTGCATGTACACCTGCAGCCAGAAGAGGGCGCCAGATCTCACTATAGATGGCTGTGAGCCACCATGTGGTTGCCGGGAATTGAACTCAGGACCTCTGGAGGAGCAGTCAGCGCTCTTAACCTCTGAGCCATCTCTCCAGCCTCGCCCTCTTCCTCTTTCAAAGCTCTTATGTATGTATGTACTTATTTGCTTATTTACTTCTGTGCATGTGGTGTTTTGCCTGCATGCCTGTCTGTCACTGTGTGAGCAGGTGTCAGAGCCCAGGGAGTCAGAGTTGCAGACAGCTGTGGGCTGCCACTCGGGTGCCGGGAATTGAACCCTGCTCCTTTGGAAGAGCGGCCCAGTGCTCTTAACTGCTGAGCTGTCTCTTCAGCCCCTCAAAGGCCTTTCATAAAACACCAAACAAAAAGTGAGAAACAGAAATCTGCTTTTGGGGGGTGACACCTTGTCCCCTGGCAGTCAATAAACCAGGAGGATCACACGTTTGCATTCTACTGGTTTCAATCCTCGGACTCATGAGTAAGAACGTGGTGTTTGCTGCAGGCATGTGGAGTTCCGGGAACCCTTGCTTCCAGCTCCTTTGGACTAATACTAAGCCTTCTGGATCTGTTGACATGACTCCAGCGAACTTAAAAAAAAATCGCCCACCCGGGCGTGGTGGCGCACACCTCTAATCCCAGCACTCGGGGAGGCAGAGGCAGGAGGATCGCTGTGAGTTCGAGGCCAGCTCTCGTCTACAAAGCGAGTCCAGGACAGCCAGGGCTACACAGAGAAACCTTGTTTAGAAAAAAAAAAAAAAAGAAAAAGAAAAAGAAAAGAAAAAAACAACTCCCAAGTCTCATTTTGGTGGCTGCTGGCTGTGTGCTTCATGTTTCTGCATGGACTATCTCTGTGTAACTAAAGTGGGAATTCAGGTCCGACCCAGTGCGACATCCTAGCTGGGATTTAAAGAAAACCCAACAGACCCTAATTCTTCTTCCAAGGAGAACACCAGCTCTGGGCTGGGAGTCTGATCCTCATCTTCCTGTGATGTGGGCCAATAGAAAGAGACCAATGCCAGTTACTGATGGTCCTTACCTGGCCCCTATACACAGGACCCTGAGGTTCTCCTGCTCTCTGTCTCTGTCTCTGCCCCCAACATCTTCTTGGTTTTTCAGACAGGGTTTCTCTGTGTAGCCTTGGCTGTCCTGGCCTCGCTTTGTACACCAGGCTGGCCTCGAACTCACAGCGATCCGCCTGCCTCTGCCTCCTGAGTGCTGGGATTAAAAGCCTGTGCCACAGCACCCAGCTATTTTCATGTTCCTGAAGACACGTTTTCTTTGGTATTTGGGTTTTTCTCCCCCCCCCCCAAAGAGGGGGAGTCCCTGATTTAGTTACTGTATCATTTGGAACTCTTGACACAATTTGCTAGACTACACAGCTCCCGTAACTAAGCACACCCTGAACGGTATAAGTCAAATGTTTTGAGTCGAACTGAGTGCCAGGACATACCCTCTTTGCATTCAGAGGTTTCTACGAGATCTTATGGTCTAGAACCCTGAAAGAGATTGTCGTTCTCAGTCAATTCGTTGTCTTGGGAACATCCTCAGGCCCATAAGCAGAGAGAACCAATTCAGTATCTGTATTCTTGTGATCTGCCAGCGTCATCTACACCCTTGTCAACTCTCCTCCTCAGCCTGGAAGACCCCTGGCTCTGCTGACAGGAATTTTTGGTTTAAAAAAAAAAAATTGTCTGCTTTGATGGCTTGTTAGCAATGTTCGTGGAGGCCAGAAGAGGGCGTCAGAGCGCTTGGAACTGGAGCTAGCAGCCCGGCTGTGAGCCCTCTGCAAGATAAGTCAATCAATGCTCGACCTTGTATGTAGCCTTCTCTCCAGCCCCGCAGAAGAACTTTTGTACTGAGAGCACACTTGTTTTTCACTCGGCACAGGAAGGGATCTGTGCCATTCCGAGATAGTTTCCTGCCGACTCTGATCACTTCCCCCGAGCCGACAGTATGTAAGATGCTCGGCGGTTTAATAAACTCGCAGGTGGGGTCATCAGTTCGGGCCGGCCCTCTGTCCTGTTTATCTTCTCACCCCTGATCCTCCTGCTCCCCATCTTGTCATCTGGGACCCTTACCCCTGTAGGACCAGGTTACTTCCTGCTCCTTGCTTCCGTCCTCACTGCTGCAAACAACAGCAGAAAACAGAATTTCCAGTTTAATTGGCTTGAGTTGCAAGTTCTGGCACTGGGCAGTGTGAGTGTTCTGGCAAGCCGAGCCGAGCCGAGCCGAGCCGAGCCGAGCCGAGCCGAGCCGAGCCGAGCCGAGCCGAGCCGAGCCGAGCCGAGCCGAGCCGAGCCGAGCCGAGGAGGATGCCTTTATAGGCATGAAAAGGCTGAGGAAACATAACAGAACAAAAAGAGGAATGGCTTCCATTGGGCAGCTCACTGGGTAAAGGCGGCTTGCGGCCAAGCGTGCGGACCTCAGTCTGATCCCTGGGATCGACATGGTAAGAGAGAAGCAACTGCCAACAGTTGTCCTGTGACGGCCACGGATATGCTGTGGCTTCTGTGAAACCATACATTTGGCACCCCTCCACTCCCACACACTAAATAAAGAAATAAACATAATAGGAATTATGTTAAAAAGAATATAATAGATATACTAGAAATTAGTAAGGGGGAAAAAAAAGATTAATGGGGCCGGGATGTGGTGGTGGCGCACGCCTTTAATCCCAGCACTCGGGAGGCAGAGGCAGGTGGATCTCTGAGTTCGAGGCCAGCCTGGACTACAAAGCGAGGCCAGGACAGCCAAGGTTACACAGAGAAACCCTGTCTCTACAAAAGAAAAACGAAAGATCGATGGGTTCAGAGTTCGAAGTTACTTTCCATAAAATAGTGAAAACCGGGCTGGGGAATTAAAAGGATCCTGATCGCCAGCAACCATGTTAGGCATCCGACGGCTGCATCTGATTCTGTCTCTAACGGGGCTGCTGGCCTCCTCTGGCCTCCGTGGGCATTCATGTGCACACACAAATGCACACACACAGTTGCACACTCACACACTTACACACTCACACACATTCTCTCTTTCACACACACATACACACACTCACATACACACATTTTCTCTCACACACTTTCACACTCACAGTTACACACACATACACACACATTCTCTCTCCCACACACATTCACACACTCACGTACACAAGTGCATGTACACTCTCATGCAGGAGCACTGACATACACACACACAAACACACAAACAAAACTAAAAGCAAAAACAAAATTTTTTTTTCGAGACAGGGTTTCTCTGTGTAGCCTTGGCTGTCCTGGACTCGCTTTGTAGACCAGGCTGGCCTCGAACTCACAGCGATCCTCCTGCCTCTGCCTCCCAAGTGCTGGGATTAAAGGCGTGCACCACTATGCCGGACCAAAAAAAAAAATTTTTTTTTTTAAAGTGAAAGGAGAGAAGATGTCTTCTGTGCCCACAAAATCTGGTCTGTCCGGGAATGCAGGCATTCTCTCTCCTGGTTTTTTGAATAAACAAATTCAACTCACGTTTCCACTCGGGGAAGGGCATGCCATGTTGGTCTGGCTCGTTGGCCCTAATGAAGGAGGTGGCTCTGAACCAGCTGCCTCAGCCGCTGCCACCTGTAAATTGGATCCGACAATTCCAAACAAACACAAGAAAGGGTGATTAGCCTCTTTCAGCACCAGGAAAACACACATTAAAACTACCACTCATGGCCCAGATGTCAAGACAAACAAACAAACAGCTTTTAATGCTGGGGCCGAGATGGGACACTCACCCTCTTCTGACCAGAAGCGCGTGAGTGGTGGCGGGAACCGCCACGTGGGCAGGCTGTCCCTAACTGCAGCGTGCCCTGCAGCTGTGCTCTCGCGTGCTCAGGGACGCGTGCGCATAGGTACACACAGAAGCTCAAGAGCGCTCCCAGCCTTCTTAGTGTCACGGGCTTAAACAAAACAAACCAACGATGTCTGCCCACGGCTGTGGATGGCAAATCGATGCTTCCGCAAGCCGCAAGCCGGAGGGGAGGACCTGCCAAATACAATGGGGGGTGTGGGGGGAAAGAGCTCAGACAATTAAGATTAAGGAGATAAGCCACACGCAGCGCGCGGGGAGGGCACATTTCAGAAGGATGTGCCCAGCTGTGTTTGGGAACCGAGGCTTGCTGTGCAGTCCGGGCTGGCCCGGAACTCAGGCGGGATAGAGCCCCGGGCTTGGCGCCTTTGAGGCGAGCACTCTACCCACTGAGCCACGCCCCCCAGGCCGGCCCCGGGGCGTTTCGGGTTCCCCCACCCTGTGGATATCAGAAAACACAACCGAGCTTTGATCCACACACTCAGGGTCAGGAGTGCGGTGAGCCCGGATGTGTGGTGAATCTCCCCACCTGGCAAGTGCGTCTTCAGCCAGCACCTGCTGTGCGTCCTCTGGGTCAAATTCTCTTCCAGCAAAGCGCTACCCTAGTTGCTCTCTACCAACACCAAGCCCTGCCTGGCGCGGTGAGGGCTTCGAAACCAGCCGCCTGTAAACTGAGGTTGGCACAGCACCTCTGGGGGTTCCATTAATTTTATGTGTTCGTTCACAGACCTCAGGAAAACACCCACTTTAGGTTACCCTTCTTTCCCTCTCTCCCGCCTTAAAATTTTTTTTATTTGTCGGGCGGTGGTGGCGCACGCCTTTAATCCCAGCACTCGGGAGGCAGAGGCAGGGGGATCGCTGTGAGTTGGAGGCCAGCCTGGTCTACAAAGCGAGTCCAGGACAGCCAAGGCTACACAGAGAAACCCTGTCTTGAAAAACCAAAAAACAAACAAACAAACAAACAAACAAAAAAACAAAATAAGAAAACAACAACAAAAAAAAGCAAGTTGGGTACAACAGCACACACCTGTAGTCCCAGCATTGGGGAAGCTGAGGCAGGAGAATCACTGACCTGTGAGGCCAGCCTGGCAATAGAATGATAGTTTGTTTCAAGAGGTAAAATAATAATGATAATGTTGTTGTTGTGGATGCTGATGCTGATGCTGATGCTGATGCTGATGCTGATGCTGATGCTGGGAGTAGTGGCACATGCCTTTAATCCCAGCACTTGAGAGGACAGACAAAGGTGGAGCTCTGTGAGTTCAAGGCCAGCTTGGTCTACATAGAGTCCAGGCAACCAGAGCTACAGTGAGACTCTGTCTCAAAAAAGGTGAATAAATTGGGACTGGAGAAGCTAAGCTGAGGACCCAGAGGACTTAAGTTTATGCTAGTGGCGTAAAACACACACACACACACACACACACACACACACACACACACTCATGCACACACACACATACACACATGCACACATGCGCGCGCGCACACACACAGACAGACAGAGACAGACAGAACAAATCTAAAAATATACAAATAAGACTAAAAAATTAAGGCCGTGTGATGAGAACCCTCACATAACTCTGCAGGGGGCAGCCGGGCTGTAGCTGGCCGCTGGCCTGCAGCCTAAGTTATTTCCCAACGAGAGATGCTGTCATGCCCATCTGGTCATTGCCTTATTGTCTGCTTCCCTCTCACATCGGAGGCCATAAATCTATCCACATATCTCAAGGAATGAGGGTGTGGTAACCATCCCAACAGCAGGTGTCCAGCCAGGCTTTCTTCCACGGTGCGCTGCTACCTGGACTCGCTCCAAACCTTACAGCCTTCATGTTTTGGTCTATGCCTGGATCCTCCAGAACGCACCCCGGTGGGTGCCGTTGGCTACAGCTGGGCTGGCTGCCTGTTTCTGAACCCGTCGTGCTCAGGGGTTAGGGAGGCTCCCGCTGTCCCAAGGTGCTCAGTGAAAACACAGCTGAAGGGATGTGGGACACCCTCCACCGTGCCCTCCACACTGGGGATGGGAGTCGGTGCAGGACGCTCCTGTGGCTCTCTCACAAGGTTTTCTGCAACACTGGATCCCCATTGGTGTTGACTCCCCAATACTCAATCCACTGATTTCATGGAGGGACAGTGGGAGTGTTTGCTTCAAAAAACCTCCGGACCCCTTGTCTTAGCATATGCCTGTAATTTCCAGCACTTGGCAGGGTGAGGCAAGTGGAGTGCTCTGAATTCTGGGCTAGCCTGAGCTACATAGCTGCATCCCTGTCTCCAAAAGAGACACTCTGTGGATAGAAGAGAAGCCTCAGAGTGCGCGCGCGCGCGTGCGCACACACACACACACACACACACACACACACACACACATACACACACACATGCACACACACACATACACACGCATGCACACACACACATACACACACGCGCATGCACACACATACACACACGTAGGCATTACACTTTTTCAAACATACTTTATTTGGGGTTCTTTAATGCCTACACCCCCCCTTCCAACCCACCCACCCCTAGCCCCTAGATAGGAGAGAAAAGAGGTTAATGGGAACAGGAGAAGTAGACCTTTTTAGACTAAGTTCCTTGGAGCGACTCCGCCCTTTGTCGGTGAGGATTTCAGCAGACACATTGAACAGCAAAGCAGCAGTTCAGCAGAGGTGACAGCAACCGCGGCAGCAGGAACCCGGAACCGTGAGGTGTTCTCTGCAGCGGTTCTAAGAGCATCGTGAAGTGGAGCGACGAACAGCAAAGCGACGGGGAGGCGATTCCCAAACCAAAAAGCCAAGCCTCTTGCTTTGTGCTCATATATACACGTATATGCATGCATATATGTATGTGTATACACACACACACACTCATAGTCTGTACTAGGTTGTTTATTAGTTGGCAAAGACCATGCCCCCGCAAGAGGCCGTTGCTCTTCTAGAGGACAAACATCATCTATTCTCTCACAAGTCTGTTTCCACACACCACACACCACATACCAGACACCCTCACACAAATCTGTTTCACATCACTTGGGATCAAAACAAAATAATGTTTGTATCCACTACACACACACACACACACACACACACATACACACATACACACACACACACACACACACACACACACACACACACACGAAGGAGGCAGCAGGCTACCACCCCTGGTGACAAGGAAACTATGGGATGGGAGCAGGGCTCAGCTGTGGGGCACTTACCTAACGTCCCCCAGTGAGGGCCTGTGGCTACGGCTCAGGGGTAGAGCACTCGCTCAGCATGCGAGGTGCCCTCGCGCACGCGCACACATACAGAAACAACCCCACGGAATGCCAAGCGACCACCACGACGATTGGGGGGGCTGCTTTGTTTCTGCGGGCTGTGACTGACCAGTGCCCCCACCCCATCCCAGGGCACACATGTGCGTTGAGAGGACGGCTTGCACCACACGGGACCCGGGGATGGAGGTTGCCTTGTCAGGCTGAGCCACCTCACCAGCACCTGTTCGGGGTGGTTTAAATGGAGATCTTAATCTGTAGCCCAGGATGACCTGAAACTTGGGGTCTTCCCAGTGTTAGTTAGGGCTCTTTAGAGGAACAGGGCTCACAGGATGAACCTGTCTCCTATGTATGTATGTATGTATGTATGTACGTACGTACGTATGTATGTATGTATGTATCCTCTATGTATCTATGTGTCTATCATCTATCATGTGTCTGTCTGTCTGTCTATCTATCTACCAACCTGTCCCCCTTTCAGATCAGAGGAGGCCATTAAGGGTAGGAGACCTCAAGTTCCAGGCCAGCCTGGGACACATAACGAGATCCTATATAAAAAGAAAAGAGGTTAATTCCAGCACTCAGAAGGCAGAGGCAGGCCAATCTCTATGAGTTCAAGGCCAACCCGGTCTATTTAGTGATTTCCAAGGCAGCCAAGGTTACATAGTGAGACTTTTATTTCAAAATAAAACAATAAATAAATACATCTTAAAATTAAGGATGGAGGCGGGCGTGGTGGCGCACGCCTTTAATCCCAGCACTCGGGAGGCAGAGGCAGGCGGATCGCTGTGAGTTGGAGCCCAGCCTGGTCTACAGCGCGTGTCCAGGACAGCCAAAGCTACACAGAGAAACCCTGTCTCGAAAAACAAAACAAAAAAGAGCCAACAAAGGCAGGATCTCAGGAACCCAAACTGGCCCTGAATTCCCGGTGTGGCTGAGGATGGCCTTGAACTCCTGGCCTGTTCAGTTCTCACTGTTCTGGGATCACAGGAGATCACTGCTGTTCCTGGTTTAGGGAGGTTTATAGCGAACGAACCCAGCGCTAGGCAAGCACACTCCCAAATGGGTTACATCCCCAGGCCAGAATGTGACAAGGAAGGTGGGCAGAGTGCTGGGACTTAAGCAGAGTGTTTCCTCACAGGAGGCCTGGCACAGCAAAGGCCCTGAGGTGGCAAGAAAATAGCCCAGCAGTGCTCAACCCGTGGGTCGGGACCCCCATGGCGGAGGGTCGCATATCCGCTATCCTGTATACCAGAGAGCTACACTCCCGCTCACAGCAGTAGCAAAAATCACAGTTATGAAGTAACAACAAAAATAATTGTATGGTTGGGGCTGTCCTCCTCCACTTGATGAACTGTACCAAAGGGTCACAGGGTCACCGCGTTAGGGAGGTTGAGAACCAGAGCCTGAGGCTGTGTCACAAGATGAGTCAGTGAGTAAAATGAGGCAGGCGGGAGGTCACCGGGTCAGAGAGATGACAGGGGCAGATCTTGTGGAGCACACACAGTGCTTAGCCACTTCCTCAGAGCCAGATGACAGGCCACGGGGGAGGGGGCAGTAGCCTCCTGCGCATGCTCCAGGCTCTTCATGGATGGGTGGGGAAGGGTTAGGGCCTCCTCCCTGGGTCCCTGCTGGGGCTGGGGCTGGGGCTGGGGCTGGGGCTGGGGCTGGGGCTGGGGTTGAGGCTCAGGCTGGGGCTGGGGCTAACAGGAGCAGGGAGGCAGCAAGGCAGAATGGAACAGCCAGCAGATGCCAGACAGGTTAGATGGAGGGCTGGGGCTGGGGCTGGTAGTGGGTGTGACAAGGACGTGGCCTGGCAGCCTGGCAGGACTAGGTAGGGTCCAGTCCACAATGGGCTTTCCCAGCCCATCGTGCAGGGGACTATGCCACCCCCAGGCCTCTGAGTCATATGGGGCTGTCTTGGGGGTTGCAGACACCTGACAGTGACTGGTTCCGGGTGTCCCCCCCTAACCCGGGATGGCAGTTTCTTTTGGCCGCCTCTTAGGTCTTTGGAAGATGACAGCACCTAGGCCAGGTGTGGCTGTGGAGAGCTGATCTGAGAAAAGCGGGACACACAGGGTGCACGATAAGAATGCACGATAAGGTTTAGCTCCTGCGTCTCCTGACTGTCTCTTTTCCGCTCCTGAGGGAGGAAGGGATGGAAAAGAAAAACCCAGGAAAGCTGGGGTTCAGGCAGGGAAGGAGCTCAGAGGGGGGGTGCCTTCTGCGAGACACACAGGTGGCTGGGGATACAATGCTGAAGTAGGGATCCCCGCCCAGAACCTGTAGGAAGAGCCCTGAGGGGTGAAGGAAGTTGCCGTAGGTGGTGTTGAGGTGCGGGCTGCAGGGGGGGCTGTCCACGGGGGACTCCACTTCCCACCACCCACCCCGTCCCAAAGCCCGAGACAGCCCAACGTTTAAGGGCGGGACGTTCCCCACACTCCAAAATAGCACGGAGAGACCAGAGCATTCGATAAAGCAACACTTTCAGGATTGCTTTAAGAACCCAGTCCCCTTGTGCCGGGCGGTGACGCCTTTAATCTCAGCGCTCGGGGAGGCAGGAGGATCGCTGTGAGTTCGGGGCCAGCCTGGTCTACAAAGGGAGTCCAGGACAGGCAAGGCTAACACAGAGAGAAACAAAAACAAAACAAGACACATCCTGCCTCCTCTCCCCAGTCTGTGGTTTGCCCACGGAGAGTTCGAAGGCGGCCGACTCAATCCCCAGGTGATGATCGGTGATGGTGATGCCGTGGGTGGTGTTTGTGAGGCCCCTCCCATCTTCTGGTTCTCTCTCTTGGGTAGGTGACCGCCATCCTGATCCCACGTGCAGGGCTCCCCTCGCCAGAGGACCACGCCATTTGGGACTCTTCCACTTCTTTTCTTTATACAGCCTTGGAGGGTTTCACCATAGTAACCATAGTAACCCAGAATACCCACAGCCCGCCCCACTGGATCCCTGTTTAAGGAAAAGAGCTCGTTCATGATCAACCTGAGCCCGGACTGAACCGTCTTTACTCATGCACAGTTATAGAAACATTTTCCCCGTGAGGTGGGCAGTGGTTCATCGGGTAGTGACGTTGTCGCAGAGCTTGACCGCCTGAGTTCGGCCCCTCCAGCCGCTGCGGAGGACTGAGAGCAGCAACTCCTACAAGCTGTCCCTCTGACCCGCACGAGTACACTGTACACACATAAACACAGACTCACACGCACCCCATCGTGTACGGACATAATTGCACAACACACATACACACGTGCGCACACACCACACGCCCCATTGTACACATACATAATTTTACACGTGGGGCATTGCTGGGCGAGGTCGAAGTCCACCCCTCCTCTGGTTAGCCACTTTAACGCGCTTAGGAAAAGGGGGTGACTCCCTTTTGATTCCAGCGGGCCCCTAAATCCCATTTGGTAAAAGGTGTTCCCCCCTTCTCAATATGAGGCTCTTAAGATATTCACTATAAACAGAAGCTGTGACCTGGGATCGCCCCCCCCCCCTTTTTTTTTTTACAACTCTCAATTCCCCTTTTACAACGCCCGGGGCATATAACTCCCCCTCCCCCCTCCTTTCCCCCCTCCCCTCTCCTCCCCCTCCCCCCTCCCCCCTCCCTCCCCGCCCGCCGATTCACTAGCGGGGGTCCGTCCTTTTCGTCCTTCCTTTCCGGCCTTTTTGGTCCCTTTGGTGCCTCCTTTTCGCCTTGTCCATCCTTTTGGTATTTTGGCTTTTGGCTCAGCTTAGACTCCCCCCTTCAACACCGAATGCACGATACGGTTTAGCTCCTGCGTCTCCTGACTGTCTCTTTTCCGCTCCTGATTCCCGTGGCTTGCTTTCTGCACTTTCTAAGCCCTGGCACTGCCTCCCTGCTAGTGAGAAGCAGCCGGGCCTTGGGGCCTCTTCCCCCGCAGAGGCCTGAGTACCAGGATTCTCTCTGCTCCGTAGGAGGATCCCGGTAGGTAAAAGCCTGCACTCACTCCAGGAGAGCGGCGGCTGCGCCCCTTCATAGTCCCGAGGCACCTGGGCCTTGGAGCTGAAGGTGAGCATGCTCCCCCATAGCAAGGAGGATTAAAGGCATGCCACCATTTCCTCTTTATTACAATAAGAACATGGTCCTGATCTATAAACAATTTCCAGGTAGGTATTACTATATGATCCATAAATCTCACTTCAGAATAATGAATATAAAGGCATTTATTATGACATAAATCTATGGTGATAAAAATCAAAACAGAAGGTACCCCAGGAGTTAAGAAGTGGGTGGTGAGAAGACTGACTATAATGGGGCTCGGAGGAACTTTCTGGAATGCTGGGAACATTCTCTCTCTGAAATGGGGTGCTGTGCAGTTGTCAAAGCCCATCAGATGACATGGCTAAGGTAGGCGGATTTTATTGCAGTTCAACAGGAAATTATACCTTACACAAGTGGAATCGAACATACGTTTAAAAATATCTGTTCAGAAACCTTTTTTTTTTTAAATGTATTTGTCCACTTAATCTTTAATCTCAGGATTTAGGAGGCCTGGGCAGGAGTTCAAGGTGAATTTGAGGCCAGCCTGAACTACAGGAAACCCTGTCTCAAAGAGCAAAACAAAGAAACAAACTACATTTAAGTTTGGAAAATGAAACTAAACCGAGGGCCAGCAAGACGTTGGCTCGGTGGTAAAGGCGTTTGGTACCACGGCTGATATCCTGAGTTTGATCTCCAGGACGCACATGGAGGAATGAGAGAGCAGTGGCCTGCCGGTTGTCCTTTGACCTCCACACACTTGCCATGGCACACATGCTCTCTCTACATGGAAAATAAATAAATATAAAACCAAAACCCGAGGGCCAGCAAGATGGCTCGGTGGAGAAAAGTCCCGCCCACTAATCATGACAACCTGCTTCAGTCACGTATTAAGAGAGACGCCGCACAGCTAGGAATGGGCTTTGGTGGGAGAGCACCTGTCTAGAATCTACCAGGAAGGACTGGGTGCACGGCTCAGTGGTGGAATGCTTGCCAAGCCTTCGTGAGGCTCTGGGCTTTATCCCCTGTGCAAGCTTGTGGGGGAGGCGGCAGCGGTGGCAGCGCACACCTGTAATGCCAGCACTCAGGGAGGCAGAGGCAGGTGGATCTCTGTGAGTTCGAGGCCAGCCTGCTCTACAAAGCGAGTCCAGGACAGCCAAGGCTACACAGAGAGACCCTGTCTCAAAACAAAGAAACAAACAAACAAACAAACCAAAACAAAACCCCTAACCAACCAATGTAACAAACAAGAAAGAGAGAAAGATTTTCCAGGCGGTGGTGGCGCACGCCTTTAATCCTAGCACTCGGGAGGCAGAGGCAGGCGGATTGCTGTGAGTTCGAGGCCAGCCTGGTCTACAAAGTGAGTCCAGGACAGCCAAGGCTACACAGAGAAACCCTGTCTCGGAAAAAAAAAGAAAAAAGAAAAAAGTTTGTGAGTGTACACACACACACCCATGTGTGCTTGTGTCAGCATGCATGGGGAAGCCAGAGTCCAATGCCTGGTGCCTTCCACAATCATCCTCCATCTTGGTTTTGAGACCCCCATCTCTCGCAGAACCTGGAATTTACCAGTTTGGGTAGACTGGCTGACCATTGAGCTCCGGGAGTGCACCCTCTGCCCTCTGACGTGCATGCGTGCCAGGCCCAGCTTTCCATGGGTGCTGGAGATGGACTCCAGGTCCCCCAAGCTTGCACAGCGAGCACTTCCCTGACTGAGCCTCTCACTCCTTTTCTTTTTTTAAAATAATACTCTTTCTACTATTATTATAACTTAGTCAGATTACATCCTGATTGTTTTTTTTTGTTTATTTTGTTTATTTTTATTTATTTATTTTGTTCTTTTTTTGCTTTTGGTTTTTCGAGGCAGGGTTTCTCTGTGTAGCCTTGGCTGTCCTGGACTCGCTTTGTAGACCAGGCTGGCTTTTGAACTCGCAGCGATCCTCCTGCCTCTGCCTCCCGAGTGCTTACATCCCGATTTTTATCCCCTCACTCTTACTTTCTGTTCCCACCCTCCCTCCCTCCCTCCATTTTCCACACTATTCCCCTCCCCTAGACCTCTGACAGGTGGAGTTCCCCCTCCCCCACTGTCTGACCACAGCGTATCCGGTCTCCTCTGGAAAACCTGCATCCCCTTCCTCCGTGTTCCCACAGGGCCTCTCCACCAAGGGACAGCGAGTTTGTGGCAAAGGCAGTCCCCGCTCCCCGCCTTCCCCCTGTGGAAGGAGCTGTCCATTGGCCACATCTGAACAGGGGTCTAGGTCCTCTGTTTGCAGTGTCCTTGGTTGGTGCATCATTTTGTGTAGCCCCGCCCCCCGCCGCCGCCGCCCGGGTCCAGATCCGCCAGCCTTGATAGTGTTCTTGTGGAGTTCCTGACAACTCTTTGCCCAGAGTCCAGCTGCACGTCCCAGCATCTGTCCTCATCCCCCCCTGCTGGGTGGAGTCCCTCAGAGGACATCTATTCTGGGCTACTGTCCACTTAGGAGTGAGTATTTACCTTGCATGTCTTTCTGGGCCTGGGTTACCTCACTCAGGATGATCTTTTCTAGTTCCATCCATTTGCCTGCAAATTTCAAGATCTCCTTAGGCTTCTGGCCTTTAGGAGCCTGTATGCATACCTAGGAAGGACTTCAGAAGCCCGGCCCCGAGACCGGGCATCCTTAGCTCACCTGGTCCTTCCCCAGGAAGATGACAGAACTGAGGTTTCTTTGTTTTTTGTTTTGTTTGTCGCTCATGGTCAGGTTTCTTTCTTTCTTTCTTTTTCTTTTTTTTTCTTTTTTTGGTTTTTTGAGACAGGGTTTCTCTGTGTAGCCTTGGCTGTCCTGGACTCACTCTGTAGACCAGGCTGGCCTCGAACTCACAGTGATCCAACTGCCTCTGCCTTCCGAGTGCTGGGATTAAAGGCGTGCGCCACCACGCCCGGCGATTTCCTTGTTTTTAATAGCTGAGTAGTGTTCCACCGTGTAGATGCACCACAGTTTCTTTATCTATTCTTCAACCAAGGGACATCTAGGTTGTTTCCAGATTCTGGCTATCACGGAATGAAGCTGCTACAAACATGGTTGAGCAAACAGATGCAATTGGATTATCGCGGTTTATACCGGAAAAGCTTGCCAGTCGGGAGCTTGTGTGTGCAAAGAGGATTACTGTGTGGTAAGAGGAGTTCTAGTGACAGAAATGACAGGTAGGATTAGGGAATTAAGCCCTCGCCGTTCATACTGAGGAGGTCAGAGGAAACTTGTGAACTTCATTTCTTCCGGAATTAGCACTAACCAGCAAAAGTTAAAATACAAACTGTGTGACTCATGCTTATCAGCCTGGCATCGAGGAGGCCAAAATCAGGAAGGCTTGCCCTGAGTTCAAAGACAGCCCGAGTTATAAAGTGAGATTCTGTCCCGTAGAACAAGAGATAGAAACTGCATTATATAGTGGACTAATTACATCTATATAGAATACATACACACATGTTTCCAACAAACCAGTAAAAAAGGGTATCGTCCCATAAGGAAGATAACACAAGCAGAGGGACCATTAGTGTGTGTGTGTGTGTGTGTGTGTGGTGTGTGTGTGTGTCTCGTTGCACTAGGTGAGGACAGAGGGCTCTCAAGACGAGTCAGTCAGTGACGGTGCGTGCAGTCAAGCCCAGTGATCTGAGTTCAATCCCCAGGACCCACAGGGTAGAACTAACTGTCCTCCACATGCGTACGCACCTGGCACCCCATGCTTGCATGCAAAATACTCAGCAGCATTTGCCTAGACTCCGACAGTGACAGGCTGAGGGTGTGACTAGGCAGTAGACTGTGTGCCTAGGATTCGAAAGTGACGGGGCTGGGGCGTGAGGAGAGTTAGCCCGTGCGAGGCCTTGGATTTAATCATCCCCAGCATGGCAAAATAAAATAAATAGCCTCCCACAATAAACACGGAGGCCACATGGTATTTCTAACACAGCACTTGGCGCACAGCCATGCAAAGCAAATCTGCCTGCAGTCAGCAGGTATTTTTATCTCAGCAACCACAAGTGACCAACGCAAGCTTCTTTATTCTACGAACAAACTGCCATGCTCTCGGCGGGCGTGGTGGCACACACCTTTAATCCTGGAAAAACAACAGACAGACAAACCGCCAGGCTCTCAGGGACAGCATCTCTGGGAGAATTGGCTGACAGCTGTCACCAGACCGTGGACATGGTTTGCGTGTGGCTTGGCCTGCTAAGGGACGTATGTTAGAAGCTTGTTTTGCAGTTTGGTCCTGGTATTGAGAACTGATGAAGCTGGGCGTGGTGGCGCATACTTTTGTGTTTTTGTTTGTTTGTTTTGTTTTGAGACAGGGTTTCTCTATTTTTCGAGAGACGGTCTCTCTGTGTAGCTCTGGCTGTGCTGGACTCGCTTTGTAGACCAGGCTGGCCACGAACTCACAACGATCCCCCTGCCTCTGCCTCACTGTGGTGGCGCACACCTTTAATCCCAGCACTCGGGAGGCAGAGGCAGGCGGATCGTTGTGAGTTCAAGGCCAGCCTGGTCTACAAAGCGAGTCCAGGACAGACGAGGCTACACAGAAAGACCCTGTCTCAAAAAACAAACAAACAACCCCAAAAAAACCAAAAAACAGTATAAGAACTAATGAAACTTTTACTTTTATTTATTAACTTTTGGGGGGGTGGGCGTCTCTAGCTCAGGCTAGTCTCAAATTATAGTTAAGGCCAGCCAGTGATGACCTCCACCTCCTAAGTTCTGGGATTATAAGTGAGCATCACTGTGTGCAGTTTTTTCTTTTTTTAAAGATTTATTTATTTATTATTATGTATACAGTGCCCTGCCTGCATGTACACCTACTGGCCAGAAGAGGGAGCCATATCTCATTACAGATGGCTGTGAGCCACCACGTGGTTGCTGGGAATTGAACTCAGGACCTCTGGAGGAGCAGCCAGTGCTCTTAACCTCTGAGCCATCTCTCCAGCCCAGCAGTTTTATTTGGACAAAAATGACCCCAGAGTAGGCAAGTCCTGCACGAACCACGCCACTTCCCAGCTCCATGGCGGACCCTTTAAATGGGATGATATGCTTGCAAGGGAATTTTGTCCACCCTCGGCAGGCATTAATGAAGTCCTCATGAGAGCCTGGCTAATTCCAAGAATAGATGATGATAAATGATTCTATAATAGGGAGGTTTACCTCTGGGCCCCTCCTGGATTTCTCTCTCCTACCCTGCCATAACTCTTTCTTTCCTTCCCTCTTTTCTTTCTTTTCTTTCTTTCCTTCCCGTTTGTATTCTGAGACAGGTTTCACCGGTTAGCCCAGGCTAATCTTAAACACATGGCCCTCCTTCTTGGCCGAGGTCCTGAGTGCTTAGATGTTGGGGTAAGTCACTTTGTGCACACTCCCAATCATGACGTCATCTGCCCTCACGCGATACAGCCAAGGGTCCCTCGCAAGACGTAGAGCCTAGGGGGTCTGCCTAATCGTAGGCTTCCAACCGCAAAGCCAAGAGCCAAGCAGGCCTCTCACATTCTGGATTTGTTGTTGTTGTTGTTTTGGTTTTGTTTTGTTTGGTTTTTCGAGACAGGGTTTCTCTGTGTAGCCTTGGCTGTCGTGGATTCGCTTTGTAGACCAGGCTGGCCCCAAACTCACAGCGATCCCCCTGCCTCCGCCTCCTGAGTGCTGGGATTAAAGGTGTGCGCCAACACGCCTGGCTAAAAGAATTTTTTTTTTAAAGAAGGAAAAATAGAATTCCAATTTTCCTACCTCAATAATTGCTCACTACCTCAGCAGAAGGAGCCTCTTCCATGCGGTGTCCTGTTTTCTACTATTCGGGGTCTGATGTGACAGCAGATTCCTGCCAGCGTTGCCTTCACGATTGATCTGACCTGTGAGCAGCTCTCCTAGCCTCCCACCAAAGACCCTCTCCCGCTTCCAGCTTGGCATCTGCCTGTTTACCTCACAGCCGCTCAAGTCCTCAGGACAGAATTTGCTGTGACGCTGGAAGGCAAGGGACCTGCCACCAAGGCTGACACCTTGGGTTGGATGCCAGAGACCCACACTGGCAGTTCGTCAGCGCCTGGCCTCCCCACCTTGAGTAAACCAATACATGTAGAGGTTTTATTGCTGTTGTTGTTCGGTCGGTTGGTTTTTCGAAACGGGGTCTCTCTGTGTAGCCTTGGCTGTTCTGGAACTCTCTTTGTGGTTTAGGCAGGCCTCGAACTCACAGAGATCCACCTGCCTCTGCCTCTGCCTCCTGAGTGCTGGGGTTAAAGGTGTGCGCCACTATGCCCAGAGAATAAATATAGTTTTTAAAAAGGGCCTTTTGTTTTTGTTTTTGGTTTTTTTGGGTTTTTTTTGGTTTTTTTTTGTTTTTTGAGACAGGGTTTATCTATGTAGTCCTGGCTGTCCTGGACTTGCTTTGTAGACCAGGCTGGCCTCGAACTCACGGAGATCTGCCTGTCTCTGCCTCCCAAGTACTGGGATTAAAGGCGTGCGCCACTGCCGAGCCAAAAATGGCTTTTAAAACAGAAAGAGTCTTAGCTTTCAGGGTATGTAGTAGCTACTTTTTGTTGCTGTGATAAAACACTGTGACTGGGGCAAGTTATAAAAGAAAGCATTGTGATAATTGGGCTTATGGTTTCAGAGGGTTGGTGCCCATGATGGCAGAGAAAAGGGGGACAGCCCAGAGCTCTCATCTTGGTTGGCAAGCAGGAGCCAGAGAGAGCACTATGGGGATGCCCACCCACACACTCCCAACAAGGCCACACCTCCCAATCCTTCCCAAACTGGTCCACTAGCTGGGGACCAGGTGTTCATGTATAGGAGCCTCCGGTGGCCATTCAAACCAGCCCAGGGAACAGGATATAGACAATAATAACAACAATAACAAAAACATGGAAGCAGAAAAGTCAAACAGGCATGGTGGTGCTCCTGTATGGGAGCACTGAAGACGCTGATGTGGGAGGACTCCATTTCCAGCCACTGTGAGCTGCATAGCAAAACACTGTGGCAACCAACCAGACAGAAGCAGCAGAATGTTTTGCATTTCTCTAGAATGATATTGCAAAAGAGAAAGGCAGGGGCTCTGCCTCTGAGCCACACCCCAGCCCCTCACTGGGGGATTCTAGGCAGGGGCTCTACCACTGAGCCACACCCCAGCCCCTCACTGGGGGATTCTAGGCAGGGGCTCTACCACTGAGCCACACCCCAGCCCCTCACTGGGGGATCCTAGGGAGGGGCTCTACCACTGAGCCACACCCCAGCCCCTCACTGGGGGATTCTAGGCAGGGGCTCTACCACTGAGCCACATCCCAGCCCCTCACTAGGGGATTCTAGGCAGGGGCTCTACCACTGAGCCACACCCCAGCCCCTCACTGGGGGATTCTAGGCAGGGGCTCTACCACTGAGCCACACCCCAGCCCCTCACTGGGGGATCCTAGGCAGGGGCTCTACCACTGAGCCACGCCCCCAGCCCCTCACTGGGGGATTCTAGGCAGGGGCTCTACCACTGAGCCACACCCCAGCCCCTCACTGGGGGATTCTAGGCAGGGGCTCTACCACTGAGCCACACCCCCAGCCCCTCACTGGGGGATTCTAGGCAGGGGCTCTACCACTGAGCCACGCCCCAGCCCCTCACTGGAGGATTCTAGGCAGGGGCTCTACCACTGAGCCACGCCCCAGCCCCTCACTGGGGGATTCTAGGCAGGGGCTCTACCACTGAGCCACGCCCCCAGCCCCTCACTGGGGGATTCTAGGCAGGGGCTCTACCACTGAGCCACACCCCAGCCCCTCACTGGGGGATTCTAGGCAGGGGCTCTACCACTGAGGCGTACCCAATCCCTCACTGGGGGATTCTAGGCATCTTTTGTCAAAATTCTCCAGCAAAACTGATTTCTGTCAGCAAAGAGGAGAGCATGGAAGCTTTTTCAAGTGGGCAAGAACTCCTATGAAGCATTTCCCTAGAAGCTACAGACAGGATGTGCTCCTGAAAACCAAAAGCATCAGTAAGAAAGGGGAAGAGCTGTGCTCAGGACACAGGGCACCAAGCACAGGAGAAGTGAGGGGAGCTTTCCAGGATGAGGCAAAGGGAGATTCCTGCACAGGCATCCAGCTAGGCATCAAAAGTCCTGGGACAAGTGATCTAAATTAGGTCACATGACTCATGAGATAACTGCGTTAAGGTCTATAGTCACCAAGAGGCTCACTTCCATTTTACTGTTTCCCTCTGGCCCTCTGTGTCCTGAAACACACTTTGTAGGCCAGCTTGGCCTGAGAAATCAACCTCAAAACAGGTGCATTTACCTGCTGAGCCATCTGCTTGGCCCTGAAGAGAGTTATTTAGTTCTGAAAATTAAGGGCCAAGCGTGGTGACACACACCTATAATCCCAGCATTCAGGAGGCAGAGGCAGGGGGATCTCTGTGAGTTCGAGGCCAGTCTGGTCTACAAAGTGAGTCCAGGACAGTCAAGGCTACACAGAGACCCTGTCTCGGAAAAACAGAACAAACAAACAAACAAAAAAAACAAAAAAAAAACAAAAAAAAGAACTTCTCTCTTTGTCTCTGTTTCTGTCTCTCTCTGTGTACACACACACACACACACACACACACACACACACGTATGTATGTATTTAATTTTATGTGTCTAGATTTTTTTTGTCAGCATGTATGTCATACACCACACACCTCCCTGATGCCCCCAGAAGCCAGAAGAGGACATCAGATGCCCAGGAACCAGATTTACAGGTGGTTGTGAGCCATGATTTTGGTGCTGGGAATTGAATCCCAGATTTGTGCTCTTAACTGCAGAGCCAGCTCTCCAGCCCCCAAGAGGCTTTTTAAAAGCTCTTTTTTGGTTTTGTTTTGTTTTTGTTTTTTTGAGACAAGGTTTCTCTGTGGAGCCTTGGCTGTCATGGATTCCCTTTGTAGACCAGGCTGGCCTCAAACTCACAGAGATCCTGAGTGCTGGGATTAAAGGCAGGCACCACCACCGCCCAGCTTAAAGCTCTTTTGTTTGTTTGTGTTTGTTAGTATTCACCTTTGCCTCTTCATTGACTTTATTTATTTATTTTTTTAATTTTGGCTTTTCGAGACAGGATCTCTGTGTAGCCCTGGCTGTCCTGGACTCGCTTTGTAGACCAGGCTGGCCTTGAACTCACAGCGATCCGCTTGCCTCTGCCTCCCGAGTGCTGGGATTAAAGAGGCGGCTGCCACCACCCCCTGGCTTATTCATTGACTTTAAAATTCACCTCTCACCCTTCAGCCTCTCTCCAGTGGGAAAAGTGACCAGCGTTAGTTACAATAGACGTCTGGACCTGGAAGAGAACACTGGACCGGAGGCCGGAGGGTCAGTGTGTAGCAGCAGATGCTTGGTATTTGTTTTGATTGTGTTTCTTTGTTTGCTTAGTGAGTACGTGTATGTGTGTACACATCATGGGACACCCATGGAAACTGATTCTCTCCTTCCACCTATGGGGCCCGGAGATCAGGGCCATCTCACCGGCCCTGGCACAGTGTTCTGTTAGTAGTGGTGACACCCAGTAGTTAAGAGTCACGGTTGGAGCCGAGAGCGGTGGGGCACGCCTGTAATCCCAGCACTCAGGAGGCAGAGGCAGGTGGATCGCTGTGAGTTCGAGGCCAGCCTGGTCTACAAAGTGAGTCTAGGACAGTCGAGGCTACACAGAGAGACCCTGTCTCAAAAAAAAAAAAGAAAAAAGAAAAAAGAAAGAAAAAGAAAACAGAAAAAAGCCCCTCGCCGCCAAAAAAAGAATCATGGTTGGACGTCTTGGGGAGGATGGACGTAGCTCTTATCACCAGTATTATATCACGTGAGCATGCTCACTGGTGCTTTAGTTTCCTCTTCTGGAAAAAAAAAAAAAAGGATAAGGCGCATGCGCCATCGCGCATGGCGCCCACCTGACTTGCGGGGCGGTGAAGGTGAGCATGAAGAAGCTTTGTGGAGTAGGGGGCTGCACTAGGTCCATCCCAGCAGCTCCCATAGTTCAAAGAGCTACCCGGGCTTCCTCTCAGCTGTAATTAAGGCCGGTGATGTGCTCCGGTAGGTGAGCTGTGCCCTGGGCACGCCCCTCACTTCCGCGGGCTCACGGGTTCCCCCGATGTGTGATGGCGCGCAGTCATGAGGAAATCAGATGCCGTTTTTTTTTGGAAGAGCGGAAGTGGGTCTCCGTGTTCTTCCAGCTCCCAGCCTCCGTTTCCTGTCCCTGGGGCCTGGTAAGTCCCTTTCTGAAAATGAGCTGGCACTCGGGTGTGGGCGTTGGCTGTGCTGACCAGTGCTGAGGAAGGTGACACCAAGAGGGCGCAGGTAGTGAGCTGGCTCCCAGTGGCAATAGTCACTAGGTGTCATGCACATGCGCCATCATTTTATAAATCCTTGTTACGTGCTTCCTCTGAGCCGGGCACGCAAAAATCCCAGCCTTCCCGATTGTGACAGTCACCGGGAAAGCCCATTAACAAACAGATGAACAAGCAAGAGTGACCATCCCATCGAAGTGACGGAGGCCACAGAAAAAATGTCAGACACAAGCCCGGGAGGTGGTGGCCCACGCCCTTAAATCCCAGCACTCGGGAGGCAGAGGCAGGTGGATCTTTGTGAGTTCGAGGCCAGCCTAGTCTATAAAGTGAGTCCAGGACAGCTAGGGCTACACAGAGAAACCCCTTCTCGAAAAACTGAAAAACAAAACAAAACAAAACAAAAACCACCAGAAGCCCTGCCAGGTAAAAGGTAAAGGATTAGGTATCCAGAGCCACCGTCCACAGCACAAGTGTGAGGCCGGCCTGGGCTACCTGAGATTACAAACAGGGCCTGGAAAGATGGCTCTCCAGCAGTTAAAAGTACTTGCTGCTCAACCATAAGGATGACAGTCTGAACCCTATAGTTCACATTGAGCAGCTCACAATCTCCCGCAAGTCCAGCTCCACGGGACCCGACACACTTCTCTAAGCCTCCACGAGCACCTGCACGCACGTGTGCAGCACCCGCACAGACCTCCACACGTAGACATGCACATAAAAGGAAAATAAAGATCGAACACCGCGTTATAGACGTCCGGTGACACTAGTTCATCCACAGAACGCCGGGCACACGGCGGGAAATCCTTTTTTCTCCTCTGGATTTTGCTGTGACTGTCACCAGCCATGGCCACGCAGTGGTCCCCGTGTTTTCCGAAACCATTGGTGAAGAACATTTCAAACAAGGGGGAAAAAACACAAGAGGCTTTTTACAAGGAACACACACACACACACACACACACACACACACACACACACACACAGAATGCTTGGATTCTCCTGTCTGCAGCTCCCAGCCACTTTGTTTCATGCCAACTGATGCGCTAGGCCTCCAACAATCCATCTTACTTGGTTAGCATGAATTATAAAACCTCGGAGTATTTCAGACAGGATCTTCGGGGAGCTGGGCGTGGCAGCACACACCTATAACACTAGTACTAGGAGGCCAAAGCGGAAAGGCAGTCAGCTCAAGTAAAGCCTGGGCTACATAGGGAGGTCCTATTTCAAATAAACAAAATAAACTATCCGGGCAGTGGTGGTGCATGCCTTTAACCCCAGAACTCAGGAGGCAGAGGCAGGTGGATCGCTGATTTGGAGGCCAGCCTGGTCTACAGAGTGAGTTCCAGAACAGACAGGACTACACAGAGAAACACAGTAAAACAAAAGCAAAAACACAAAACCAAAACAAAAAAAAAATAAACTAACAACGAACACTAGATCTGGCAGCCTTGAAATCCTATCTACAGGGGGTGAGAGTGGCTTCTGGGCAGTTTAGTGATGAGACCTTTGGAAACTAAAAGTAAAAAAAAAAGCAAACAAAAAAAAAAAAGGCCAGGCATTGTGGCTCATGCCTTTAATCCTTTAATCCTAGCACTCAGGAGGCAGAGGCAGAGGGGATTGCTGAGAGTTTGAGGTCAACCTGGTCTACAAAGCGAGTCCAGGACAGCCAAGGCTAACACAAAGAGACCCTGTCTCAAAAATCCAAAAAGTAAATAAATAAATAGTTAAAAAAAAAAAAAAAAAGAAGAGGAAGAAGACTAGAGCCCCTGCCTAGAATCCCCCAGTGAGGGGCTGGGGTGTGGCTCAGTGGTAGAGCCCCTGCCTAGAATCCTCCAGTGAGGGGCTGGGGTGTGGCTCAGTGGTAGAGCCCCTGCCTAGAATCCCCCAGTGAGGGGCTGGGGTGTGGCTCAGTGGTGGAGCCCCTGCCTAGAATCCTCCAGTGAGGGCCTGGGGTGTAACTCAGTGGTAGAGCCCCTGCCTAGAATCCCCCAGTGAGGGGCTGGGGTGTAACTCAGTGGTAGAGCCCCTGCCTAGAATCCCCCAGTGAGGGGCTGGGGGTGTGGCTCAGTGGTAGAGCCCCTGCCTAGAATCCCCCAGTGGGGGGCTGGGGGCGTGGCTCAGTGGTGGAGCCCCTGCCTAGAATCCCCCAGTGAGGGGCTGGGGTGTGGCTCAGTGGTAGAGCCCCTGCCTAGAATCCCCCAGTGGGGGGCTGGGGGCGTGGCTCAGTGGTAGAGCCCCTGCCTAGAATCCCCCAGTGAGGGGCTGGGGTGTGGCTCAGTGGTAGAACCCCTGCCTAGAATCCTCCAGTGAGGGGCTGGGGTGTAACTCAGTGGTAGAGCCCCTGCCTAGAATCCCCCAGTGAGGGGCTGGGGGTGTGGCTCAGTGGTAGAGCCCCTGCCTAGAATCCCCCAGTGGGGGGCTGGGGGCATGGCTCAGTGGTGGAGCCCCTGCCTAGAATCCCCCAGTGAGGGGCTGGGGTGTGGCTCAGTGGTAGAGCCCCTGCCTAGAATCCCCCAGTGGGGGGCTGGGGGCGTGGCTCAGTGGTAGAGCCCCTGCCTAGAATCCCCCAGTGAGGGGCTGGGGTGTGGCTCAGTGGTAGAGCCCCTGCCTAGAATCCCCCAGTGAGGAGCTGGGGGCGTAGCTCAGCGGTACAGCAGTTACTTAATATGCACAAGGCTTCTATGTCCATTAACACAGCAGAGAAGATTTTGAAGACTCAGTTTCACACCAAGCACTAATTTTGGCTCACTTTTCTGTGTATTAACTTTGATTCATTCACTCATCCATCCTCCCTTAAGCTCTCTAAAATATGTGAAGTCTCGAGTGTGGCAGAGTATCTCTAATTTTACAGGTAAGGAAACTGAGGCCCTGAGAGGCTAAATGGAAACGTTAAATGTTTGGAGTTGGACTTTAACCTGGACCACTTGCCTCCAAAGCCCCGGCTTTCTGCGCATGCACGCTACCGCCTTCCTTTTCGCGTGTGAGAAGCGAGCCACCCAGTGGGCTTTGGTGAGCCAGCGTGGGAAATAACCCTGCGCCGTGGCGTGCTCAGGGGACCAACCCCAAAGCCTGTGCTTGTTACTGCCACCGAGGAACAACTCGGAGGGATTAAATCAAAATTGGGAGTAATTGCAGCTATTATTTACCAAGCTTGTCCTTGGGGCCCCACCCCGTTTTAGCTACATGGGAGGCATGTCTCCAAGTCCTTTGCAGGGAGGCCGTGCTCTCCCTAGGCGGAACACCGGGCACCGAGCCTAAGAGAAGGCGGGTCACCCAGCCAAGGGGCAGCAAAGCAGGATTCAGACTCAGACTCGGAGCTGTCCGTTTGCCTGAGCCACCAGCCTTCCTCGAGATACTGGTGATATAATGGGAAAGTGCTTTGTTTTGTTTTGTTTTGTTTTGTTTTGTTTTGTTTTGTTTTTTAAAAGGAAGTCATGGGAGACGGTTTGGTGGGGAAAGGGTTTGCTAAACAAACTTGATGACCTGAGTGGCAAAAGCCTCATGTTCTGTAATACCAGCACTCCGAGGGCAAGGCGGGAGGCGGAGCCAGGAAATTCACCCAGAAGCTCCCGGAACAGCTGGCTTGGAGGACACAGCACAGAGACAGAAACTGTCCCTGCCTCAGCAGGGCATCATGGCTATCCTGGACTCACTTTGTAGACCAGGCTGGCCTGGAACTCACAAATGGCTTTATTTAGGATATCAGAAGAGCGAATCAATTTAAAAATAAACAATCTGATTAAAAAAAAAAAAACAGAGCCAAGCCCACCATGGTGGTGTATACCTTTAATCCCAGCAGTGTGGGAGGCAGAGGCAGGCTGATCTCTGTGAAAAGGCCAGCCTGGTCTCCAAAGTAAGTCCAGGACAGCCAAGGCTACAAAGAGAACCCTATCTCAAAAAAACAAAAAAAACAACAACAACAAAAAAAAAAAAAACAAAAAGAAAGAAAAAAAGAAAAGAAAACAAGACAAGACACTTTTTTTTTTGAGACGGGGTCTCTCTGTGTAGCCTTGGCTGCAGGACAAGACACGTAACAAGCACACCACACAAAGGACAACCGAAGAGGCCAGGTGCAACCCCGAAAGGTCTCTGCTTGTGTTGCTCATCAGGGAAATGCAAATTAAAACTCCGAGGAGCTACCAGTACACACCCAACAGAATGACTAAAAATGAGTCGCCTGACCTCATAAGTGTTGGCAAGGATCTGGAGCGATGCAAATATTCCAACGTGGATAGTAGGAGGGGAAGAAGTGACAACACCTGCTTTTGGGAAGCACCTGTTAGTGCTGATCCCGCATGAACCGACAGGCACACGTGTGTACACACACACACACACACACACACACACACACACACAATTTATACATGCCACATATGTCCCAGCTGTTCTACTCTCCGCTCTATCCCTAAAAGAAATGTAGGGCTGGAGAGACGGCTCAGAGGTTAAGAGCTCTGTCTGCTCTTCCTAAGGTCCTGAGTTCAATTCCCAGCAACCACATGGTGGCTCACAACCATCTATAGTGAGATCTGGCGCCCTCTTCTGGCCTGCAGCGGTACATGCAGGCAGAGCACTGTGTACATAATAAATAAATCTTAAAAAAAAAAAAAGAAAGAAAGAAATGTGTATATGTCTTCACCTACAAAACATAGACAAGAAGTTGGGCGGTGGTGGCGCACGCCTTTAATCCCAGCACTCGGGAGGCAGAAGCAGGCACGTCGCTGTGAGTTCGAGGCCAGCCTGGTCTACAAAGCGAGTCCAGCACAGCCAAGGCTACACAGAGAGACCCTCTCTCAAAAAACCAAAACCAAAACCAACAACAACAAAAAAAACAAAAAAAAAAAAAATCAAGCAAACAAACAAAAAACAAAAAACACACAAAAACAAACCAAAAAAACCCCCACAAAACATAGACAAGATCGTTTAAGGAATTCCTACTTGTGTGAGCCAAAGTCTCAAATACATAAACTGCCATATTCGTTGACAGCTGGCAGACACTGTGCTCACACAGTGGTGCACTCCTTGGCAAACGGGAAGGCATGGGCCGGCCGCATTTATCCGCCCAGCCCAGATAAATGTCACACCGATCACGCTGAGAGAAAACGATCCGGGCACAGGAGTTCATGCAACATTTTTCTACTAGCGTCACACGCACAGAGAGGCAAAATGAAACCATTGTGTACAAGAAGGCAGCAATACCAAGGACAGGTCAGAGTCAGTACAGTAGCTTCCTTTGTGGAGAGGAAGATTAGTGGTGCCAGGGAGGGCACGTGGGGGAGGGCGGGGATGGGGCCAGTGCTCCCCATCCCCGCCCCCCACGGTTAATGAGTACACAGGTGTTAAAGGAAACCTTCTGTTTCGCATGCTTTTTTTCTATTTGTTTATTTGGTCTGGTTTCGTTTTTTTTCGAGACAGGGTCTCTCTGTGTAGCCCAGGCTGTCCTGGACTCACTCTGTAGCCCAGGCTGGCCTCGAACTCACAGCGATCCGCCTGCCTCTGCCTCCCGAGTGCTGGGATTAAAGGCGTGCGCCACCACTGCCCGACTCTGCGTTTCTCTTTGTGTGAAACATTTCATTGGGTTTTTAAAGACAATTTAGGGGGCTGGAGAGATGGCTCAGTGGTTAAGAGCGCAGCCTGCTCTTCCAAAGGTCCCCAGCAACCACATGGTGGCTCACAGCCATCTGTAATGTGATATGGCGCCCTCTTCTGGCTTTCAGGAGTACATGCAAGCAGAGCACTGTATACATAATAATAAATAAATCTTTAAAAAAAAAACAATTTAGGAAAACAGATTCATTTCAGCTCATCTTCGTACCGTGGGTATCACGGTGATTGGAAGGGGCCTTGTGTGTGTACGTAGGGCACATGCTCTGTGCCAGGCACGCGTCTAAGTGCTTTCTAACTGTGATGTAAGGGGATCGCTTTCCCCCTTTAACAGATCGGGAAACTGAGGCATGGTGAGGCCAAAGGACTTGCCTGTGGTTGATGCACTGGCTAGATTTCAACCCCAGGATCACCTGGCCCCACAGTAGCTGCTCTGTGCTCAACCCCATGATTGCAGCCACACAGGCCCTAAGAGTCCTCGTGTGCCACAGCAGCTCCCACTGACATGACTGCGTCTCCCTCCTGTAGCCTCAATTTTCTTAACAAATATATTTCATTATGAACTTATTAACTGAGCGTGCGTCGCTTACAACCCGACTAACCTAAACAATAGGAAAAGAGGATTAAAGAACGCAATAACAAAACCGTAAGGATATCAGTTCCGAGGAATGATTCTCCTGGCGTAATCAGCAGGATTTCTTCTGCTGGAACCTGGGGTAACTAGAACCCAGAACCTCAGCAGGAGCCGGAGCCCTGAAGCCTTCCCTCCAGCAGTTCTCTCTAGGAGCGTCTCGAAGTGGAGGGATGAACAGCCAATACCATCCCAAGTCTCCAAAAAGCCCCCTCTCTTGTTTCTGGCTCACTTATGTATCTCCTCCCTGAGTCTGTTCACTGATATTTTCAGCTGGCAACAATCAAGCTCCCGCAGGAGGTGGTTGGTCTTCTAGTGGATTAACATCACCTGTTCTCTCGCAAGACCGTTCCCCATCCCACACTTGGGACCATAACCCGGCTTGTTTTTGAGCTATTAGTAGCAGCAGTCCTCCTGCCTCAGCTTTTTCAAGTGCTAGGATTGATATATTCACATATGTGATTTCTCTATAATTTTTCTTTAAAAAAAAAAGATTTATTTATTTATTTATTTATTATTTATACAATGTTTTGCCTGCAAGTAATAATGCCTGCACACCAGAAGAGGGTATAGATGGTTGTGAGCCACCATGTGGTTGCTGGGAATTGAACTCAGGACCTCTGGAAGAGCAGCCAGTGCTCTTAACCTCTGAGCCGTCTCCCCAGTGCCTATACTTTTTCTTTATCACAGTTATTTAATTAATTAATTTATTTATTTATTTGGTGGGGCTGGGGTGTGACGGTGGGCTTGTGAGCACCATTGTGTGTGCCTATGGAGATCAGAGGGATCTGGTCTCTCATCCCAACATGAGGGGCTTGGGCATGGGGCGGGCGGGGGAGGGGGGCGGGGCTCAGCCTGGGGGCGGGGCTCAGCCTGGGGGCGGGGCTCAGCCTGGCGGCAAGCATCTCAACCCACTTGAGCAGGCCTGAGTGGAGCTTTGAAGAATGGATGCAGCAACTGGAATTCTGCCCAGGAGGGCAGCACCTGGCCTAGATCTGCGCCAAGGAGAACTCAAAGAATGCTTCCAAATCTCATTACAGGCCGAGCATGGTGGCGCACGCCTTTAATCCCAGCACTCGGGAGGCAGAGGCAGGCTGATCGCTGTGAGTTCGAGGCCAGCCTGGTCTACAAGGCGAGTCCAGGACAGCCAAGGCTACACAGAGAGACCCTGTCTCAAAAAAAACAAAAAACAAAAAACAAAAAACAAAAACCACAACACAACAAACAACAAAAAAACCCCAACCAAACAAATCTTATTATAGTCCTGTCAGAAATCCAAAACACTCAAGACTTCTAGACTAGGAGAAGTTGCTCCCCCAGGACCCTGTTATGTGATGGCTCATGACAGTCATCTCCTAACGGAGTTACTGCTTAGACCCAAAGGCTCTGACTCCTCCCTGAAGGGCCACCACAGCTGCCTGTGGCTGAGGTTCCAGAACTTTCCTAATAAAGCTTTTATCTGAGGAGGCAAAAAGGAAAAACAAACAAGCCAAAGAGCTGAAGACAAAGCTGTTTGATGACCTGTTCTTTGGATGTGACACTAGACTTGAAAGTTAATGAGCTAAGGAGTCGGCGTAGCCTGGCCTGGCCGTGCATGCTCCCTCAACACCCAAGAGCCAGGGTAGAACTGCAGAAAAGGCTCAAGGCCAGCGGGGCTACAGAGTAAATTCCAGTCCAGCCTGGGCTACATTTTAAGACCCGTACTCCTCCCCCAATTTAGAAAAAATAAACCCACATATGTGGGGCTCTCCTGAAAACAAACAGATACACACACACACACATACCAATAAATAGATGTAATAATGAATGTAAAACAAGCTAGGTGTGGTGGCGCACGCCTGTAATCCCAGCTCTCTGAGGAGGCAGAGGCAGGTGGATCGCTGTGAGTTCGAGGTCAGCCTGGTCTACAAAGCGAGTCCAGGACAGCCAAGGCTACACAGAGAAACTCCGTCTCAAAAAACAAGACAAGACAAAACCAAAAAAAAAAAAAAAAAGAAAAAAAAAAAGAAAAAGAAAGAAAGAAAAGAAAGAAAAACCAAACCAAAAACCCACATAGGTATTTGGGAGGCAGAGGCAGGAGGATTGCTGTGAGTTCCAGGCCAGCCTGGTCTATAAAGTGAGTCCAGGACAGCCAAGGCTACACAGAGAGACCCTGTCTCAAAAAACCAAACAAGCCGGGTGTGGTGGCGCACGCCTTTAATCCCAGCACTTGGGAGGCAGAGGCAGGCGGCTCTCAGTGAGTTTGAGGCCAGCCTGGTCTACAAAGCGAGTCCCAGGACAGCCAGGGCTGTCATACAGAGAAACCACGTCTGGCCGGGGTGGGGGTGGGGTAGGAGGTGGGGGATGGGGAGTGGGGACCCAAACCAAACCAAAAAATCCCACAGTCAGCGTGGGGCGTTTGTTGCTTGCCATAGGCACCCTTTGCATAAAAGCAGTTAAGATGATTCCGTTCTGGAAGGCCTGACCAGGGGAAAAATAAAATAACAGGAGGAGAGGTTTTGATTGGTTGTGGCTGCCAAGGTTATTAGCAGGTGAGCCCAAAAGTGGAAATTGATGAAAAGAGCCGTGTGTGGTACTATTTCGTTTTATGATGGGGTCTGAGACGGCCTCAGATTCCTGCCCTACTACTGTTCCAGCCTCCTTACAGACTGGAACTGTACCACTAGAACCAAGCGATTTATTTACTTATTTATTTTTGAGACAGGCTCTATGTGGCCTTGGAACTCACTCCAGACCAGGCTAACTGGCTTTAAACTCACAAGGACCCTCTGCCTGCCTTTTGCTGGAGTTAAAGAGTGTGCAACACTAGCCCTGAGCCCAGGTGATTATTATTATATTTATTTCTTTTTATTGCTGCTCCGGCTGTTGTACTCTAAGCTGGAATGCCGATTGTGAAAGGGATAGGGATTTCACTCGTGCTGAAGACTTGAGATTCCCACCCTGGGTCTCCATGCTCCACCTGCAAAGACCCAGACACTTAATTTACAAAGCTAAGGCCGCCTGCAGACAGAAAATGGGGCAAAGACTGAAAACCCGAAATACCTCTTCTTCCCGGAGAACGTGTCCGCCGAAAGCACCCAGACAGCTCATAAAGGTTTACCCACCAAATCCCCACTTGTTCCCACCTAGACTCCCCGGCGGGTTCTGGACTTGGCCTCGGGTCCTCAGTGCCTCACGCCAGGGTATGCACCTGCCCGCCATCCCTTCCTTTTTTTTTTTTTTTTACAGGTGAGAAAATAGAGGCTGGAGCGAGGTTGAGCAACTGCGCCTAGGGCGTCGGGCTCACACGCGCCATTGTCATCCCGGCCTTTGGAGTTTGTGTTTTCCAGGATTCCCTGTGACGGGGTCTGAGGGAAAGTCCCGAGTTTAGGAAGCTGGAAAGAGTTGAGAGGAAGATGCTGCAGGAGCCGCCGAGGTGGATGGGAACCCTGAGGTCACGGCCTCCTCCCGTGGGGCTGAGGGTGGGTGTCTGTCACCCCAGGGCTTCGCAGCTGGGGCAGTGGGACACCTGGGGACAGCGCAGCCTTACCTGTCCCGGCGCTCACCTGCTGTCTGGCTCGGAGGTGGCGGTGTACCATGCTTCTCTGGGTCCCCCCTTTCTGAGCCCCACCCTGAGGGGGGCGGGAGGGTGGGCGTGGGGCGCCAGGGACCGGCTGGACCTGTGGGACCCGGGGCTCGGGCTGTCTGGGAGGCCGGTTACCTGAGGCAGCCGGCTCTTCCGGGGCTGGGACACCCGTGGGCGGCGGGAGCCTGTGTCCCTGCAAGCTCATAAATACTGCAGCGCATCGGTGGCCAGAGGACCGCGAGGGCAGCTGGCGCGCCCCTGAGGGTGAGCCCGCACCCCCTTTTCTCGACTGCCTTCCCCCCTCTCCTGCCCCCGCCCCAGCTCCCGGTCTCCGGTGGATGGTTCGGTCAGACCTGACGCACCTGCCCGGGTCCCGAGTGCAGGTGGAGCGAACCTCTCAGAACCTCAGCCCGCCAGGGAGCAGGGGAGAAAACGGGGTTCAGGCACAGGCAGGTTCAGGGCTGGAATGAGGATAGAGCCCTGGAGGAGTGGAGCCTGAAGACAGGGGGCTAATGAGGAATCTGGGAGAGAGAGAGAGAGAGAGAGAGAGAGAGAGAGAGAGAGAGAGAGAGAGAGAGAGAGAGAGAGAGAGAGAGAGAGAGAGAGAGAGAGAGAGAGAGAGAGAGAGAGAGAGAGAGAGAGAGAGAGAGAGAGAGAGAAATGTGTCTTTATCAGGTCCCGGAGAATAAAGTGGAGATCTGAGGATGAAATGGAGAGGCTGAGGGTACAGTGGGATGCTAAGAGTTTGGGGACCAGATTGTTAAGAGAAAGCTGAGGTGTTGGTGATGGAGTGGTCAAAGCATCCCTCCACCATCCCCGCCCCTCCGCCACCCAGCACCCTCCCTAGCCCACCCCCAGAAGCGGGAGCCTGGGCCGGAAGGGTTCAAACCAGCTTGCACCTCACTCATCCTAGCCGTGCCACTGAGTCACCCGGTTGCTCAGTTTCCTAAAGGTGACGGGGCAGGTGGAAGATTTGTCGCCGCCACCACCTCGCAGGAATGCTGCGAGGCCTCCCGGCATTAATCAATCTATGCAAAGCGCCCGAGCCGCGAGGTGCTCAGAGACCTCATTAGTTATTCTCTCTCGCCAGCATCGCATCGGGCTTCTGCCACTCCCCATCGGAGACGTTTCAGTCACTCAGTTCTTCCTCCCCCACGGACACCTAGACCGACGGACGGACGGACTGACGACGGGCCGGCCGTGCCTGGCATCGGTCCATTCTCCATCCTCTGAGGGACCCACCAACGGAACCTGACCACATCTCCGAGTGCCATCCCGCCATCCCCCTGCCATGAGGCCCTTGCTTGGATGCTGCCTCTGCTGCTGTCTGCTCCTCGCTGTCTCCTTGGGAGCCCAGAGGAACCCAGAGTATCCTCAGGTTACCCCAGAGCAAGTCCATCTGTCCTATCCAGGTAAGGGTCCCCCCCTCACCCCCATTGCCTGGCCCCCCTCGTCTCCTTCTGTGGGAGAAGGGCTCAGGATCGCCATAGAAGCCCAGGCTGGTGACTTGCCTTTCCAGCCTCAGTGGTCTGACTCTGTGAAATGGGGTTTCCCCAGGCTTGTGTCCCACTGTGTGGGGGGAAGGACGGGTGGTGACCGCACATCACAAGCTGCTGTGCTCCATCCAGCCCTGTCCTTGCTCTCTGCCTCCCTTTCTTACCTCAGGGCCTGGCAAGTTGGCGCAGCTGACTCCTAAAATCAGTTGCGGGAGAGACCAGTGAATGAATCACGTGGGGAACTAGATTCCCACCTGCGTCGCCTCTTTCTGCATCCCTCTCTCCTTCCTTCTGGCAGGGGAAGGCTGCCTTCCACCCCTCCTAGTTTTTTTTGTTTTTTTTTTTGTTTTTTGGAGATAGGGTCCTGTAGCCCAGGCTAGCCTCAGACTTGCTTGGTAGCCCAGGCTAGCCTTAAGTTCCTGAACTTCTCAAGTTCTGCCTCCCAGGTGTTTGCTTTTATTCTTTTGAGACAGTGTCTCACACTTGTAGCCCAGGCTAGCCTGAAAGTCTCCCTGGACCTTCAGTCTTAGCCTTTTAGGTGCTGGGATTGTAGGACTGAGCTGCTATGCTCTGGGTTTTGTTTTCTTCTTCTTCTTCTTCTTCTTCTTCTTCTTCTTCTTCTTCTTCTTCTTCTTCTTCTTCTGTTTCTTCTTTCCCCTCTCCTTTCCATCTCTCCTCTCCCTCTCCCTCCCCCACCCCTATTTTTCTTTTTGAGACTAGGTCTTAGGGATTGAACCCTTTTGAGACTAAGTCTTAGGAGTTGAACCCAGGGTCCTGTGCATGGGGGGCAAGCACTCCACCAAACTGAGCTACTCCCAGGCTATTGAAAACATATGGTTTATTAAGACAGAGTCTCAGTCTGTAGCCCAGGCTAGCCTTGAATTCTCAACCCTCCTGCCTCAGCCTTCCAAATATTGGGGTTTCAGGCATGGACCATTACTCCAGGTTGGGGAAGCTCTTTACCCAGAGGTGACGGGATGTGGGTAAGGTGACTCTAGTCCCAGTGTTCAGAATATGGAAGCAGTAGTGTCAGGAGATCAAGACCAGCTAAAGAGAAAACCCAAAGCCAGCCTGGGCTACAGGAGACCGTGCCTCAAAATAAACAGGTAAATAAATCCATTGGGTGTACGAGTTCACACCTGTATTCCTAGCACGTGAGAGGTCAAAGCAGGTGCATCAGTTCAAAGCCAGCCTTGGCTACAAAGTGAGTTCCAGCCTAGCCTGGGCTATTCAAGACCCTGTCTCAAAACAAAACAAAAAGGAAAGACATTGAAAAAAAATAAAGAAGCTGGATGTGGTGGCGCTCGCCTTTACTCCCAGCACTCAGGAGGCAGAGGCAGGTGGATCTCTGT